>NW_024519207.1:5538057-5743337 GCF_017590135.1 Pyrgilauda ruficollis | reverse complement strand
GGCCGGCGGGGGCCGGTCTGTGCTCGGGGAGGCGAGGCGAGGAGGGGGCGGCGGTGGTGCGTGTGGCGGCAGCGGGCGGGAGGGAGGAGGAGGAGGGCGGCGGGGGCGCGCCGCCCGGGGCTGATTGGCCGCCCCGTTTATAAGAGGTGCCCGGCCGGGGCGGCGAGGTTGTTTGCCGGCACTGGGGAGTTCGGCGGAGCCGCGTGTGGAGCCGTCGGAGCGGAGCGGAGCTGCGATGCGTCGCGCCAGCCGAGACTACACCAAGTACTTGCGCGGCTCCGAGGAGCTGGGCAGCGGCGCCGCCCACGAGAGCGCCCCGGCGCCGCCGCCGCCCCCGCCGCCCGCGCACCCGCACCCGCCGCCCGCGTCCCGCTCCCTCCTCGCCGCCCTCGTCCTCCTGGGGCTGGGGCAGGTGGTCTGCAGCGTCGCCCTCTTCCTCTACTTCCGAGCTCAGGTAAGCGGGATCTAGCGCGGGCTCTTCCTGCTCAAGCAAGTGCGGCCGCCTCGCACCCTGCAGAAGAGGGCAGGGCCCTCGTGTCAAGTGCGATCGAGGGGATAAATTAAAGAAAAACAAATAAAAAAGTTTTAGAAGACACTTGTCTGTCTCTAAAGTTGATCCAGTTCTGAGAGGGGTCGGGCCAATGGGCTCGCAGTGTCCTTCCCAGCGTGTGCTGTGCCCTGGTCACTGGAGCCGCTCAGTACCAGGGGTTCCAGACAGCGCTCCGGGCATCGGGTGCTTTTTGGGGTACAGGGCTTCGCCGCGAGGTTCGATGTGCGGGCTTCCCTGACTCGAAAAACAGTTTAGACTGGATCCTTCACCTGAAGTCTTGCAGGGCTTTGGTTTTTAATGGTCAGCTTTCGGTTTTCCACTGGAGAGAATGTTGACATTGAGTGTTAAACAATGGTTCTTCATCCAGAGGGTGGCTGGGCGCTGGAACAGGCTCCCCAGGGAAGCGGTTACAGCACCAAGCCTGACAGAGTTCTAGAAGTGTTTGGACAAAGCTCTCAGGCACATGGTGCGATTTTTGGAGACGGTGCTCTGTGGGGTCAGGAGTTAGACTCAATGGTTCTTGAGGGTCCCTTCCAACTTTGCATAATCAGTGATTCTGTGACGTGGCTTAGGTCTTTGGCTGCCTTAAATGTTTCACCAGCAGGAGAAATGGCTTTAAGGACAAAAAAGATCGTCATGCACCACCACTCGTGGTGGTTTGTCACTCAGGGGCGCTGCAGAGGAGCTGGCTCTGTGTGCACGTGGGCATCGGCCAGAGGTGCCTGCCGCTGCTCAGGAGCTTTTTCTGGGGATGTCTGGGAGAGCCGCGCCTCACCTGCCAGGCCTCAAGTGAGCCGGGATGCCTCGGAAGAGGCAGCGGTGCGTGCCGAGAGGAGCGCGGGGAGCTATCGCTGCGGGGGCAGATAAGGTGATGAGCGGTTGGGCTTTCGGAGAGCAGAGGGCTCTGCTTCTTGGAAATGGCTCGGCTGCCTGGCTTCCCTCGCTGCTGCATCTCTTACCCCGCAAAGCTGAGCCCTCTCGGAGGAAGTGGGGAGCTGCCAGCTAGTTGGTTCTCAGGGCTAGGTGTTAGATTTCTGCTTGGCTTTGTCGGATGCTAGCTAGTTCTGTTGATGTGGGTCTGACTGCCGTCATGGAAGTGGTGCTTCTGTTGTGTGTACTTTTCATTTGAAGTCGGCAGAGACTGGAAACCTGTTTCTTTCGGTTTACTTTCTAGGTAGAGGCACTTGATCTTGAGGTAGCAGGCTGGATTTCTTAACTAAGTGCACTCTGAAAGCAGGTGTTGCACAAGTGTATACCCACTTAATCAGATGAGTGACCGTCAAATATACAGTAACACTGCAGATAGCTTATTATGCAGACTAATTCATATTTTCTTACTGACAATGGCTTTGTGTTTTCCATTTTTTCGAAAAATAAAATGTAATGGCAGTACAGCACTTAGTTAATCATAACTTGTATGTTTCAGAAGAGTGACATCTAATTTCTGGGACTCTTTGTAAAGTAGCTTAAAGCTACTTGTTTGCTTGACAGTGAAATAAATTAATGCCTGCATCAACTTGTGACATGGGAATGTTTTTCACTCCAGATGTTCAGGAACCTGAAAAGACATTCTTGTCAAAATGTAGCTCAGAGATGCACAGCTATGTGTTCATTAGGGGGCTCGAGAGCCATTGCAATCAAAGCAACTAATCAAAATGTACCCCCTTATGAAAGACTCTTCCTGACAGGTCCATGTCAGGGTTTCATGTGCTCCTGACAAAGGGTAAAAAGAACCATAATGGCTATTTTTCTTCTGCTTCCTTGATTTTAAAAAAATGGCATGGTTCAGCTGTAACTCTGCATTTGACAGCTTAATTCTCTTGCTAGCGTCTTGTTCCTGCAGATTTGGAGTAGTGCTATTGAATGGAGTCTTTCATAAATTTGAATTTCCAAAACATCTAAAGAGGTGATATAACTCAATGTAGACTTGACTGAAGTCATTGCCTAAAAATTTTAATGGAGAAAATGTCATCAATGGCAAATAGAATAATAAGTATACTCTTGAATTAAGTACATAATTCACTACAAGAAGATATGATAATTCAAATTTGTTCATAATTTCTAATTGTGGAATAAGATAGATGGAAAAACATAGTAGGTCCTGCAGCAGTTCATTCTTATTTCACACTCTTTGAGATTTATTTTATTTAAATGGGACATGATCAGACCTCTTTCTTTTGGAAAGATTTCTGTGGCATTTGATTTTATTAAGCTACATCAGTTTGGCCTTTTCAGTGTAAATTTCAGCTATTTACATTTGTACTTTAATAACAGAACTTAAAAATTTTTAATTAATTTTGTCAAAATAATGAGGCATTAGTAGTAGAATCTGTGCATGAAAAGATTTGAATTGTTTGCTTGGTAAATTAAGCAAATGTGAATTAGAAAGATTTGACTGTATAGGCTGATATTAAGAAATTATATATCTTAGAAGCTCTTTAAACCTTATCTAAGAGTCTGAGTAAACTCTGACTCAGTTTTACCACTCACATTTTGTCTGTATTCGCATAAAATCATTTGGGCTGGATCATGACATCGTATAAGCTGAGACAATAGTTGAGGTTTTGGTTTTTCCTTAATTTTGTTTATGTTGTGGCTTGAGCATTTGGAATTTCACAAGACACATAACTAAGACTGACACTAGGTTTTCACGGGTAAACACATGTTTGTGGCCAAGAAATAATGCAGTGCCATGCAAGTCAGACAATGAGCTGGTATGTCGAAAAAGAAAGGAAAAAAAAAAAAAAAAAGGCAACAAGTTTGAATTTTACCAATATTCTCACAATAGTGTACTGAAATGTAAAAACGTTAGCATGTTTTATCCTTGCTCTTTGGACTATCCTGTGTAGATAATCCAAGAAATTAAACAATTAAACAGTGTATTGGTCTTAAGCATTTATTTTGCCTATACTTTGAGGAATATTTTATCATTATCTATAAAAATGCCATGAAAATTCAGTTAAGATACTTAGAGCAGTTGGAGGTCATCACTCAATAGAGACTCATGCACAGCACAAGGTAAGAGAAGTATTATCTTTAACTTTGACTGATAAATGCTGAGGTATAGTCTCCAAAAGCTTAGCTTTTAATCTTTTCTTTCTGGCCCATTTCCTTAGTGCACTTAGATCTCAAAAGAGTAGGAATCTGGTCTAACATTGAGCTGGAGGGCAGTGAAGCAAATTGAAAGTGCTCAAAATGAAATGTGGTGGCTGGGTGTCTAATGCCCACATTTTAAGCTAGACCTCCAAGACTGTTCCCATTAAAAAAAAATCTGTACAAATTTCAAGTATTCTACCAGAGGGAAGAGTTCACAGTTGGATAACTGGTGACCTGGAAGCCCAGTTTTTATTGTCATTTCATGCTTATGTGGAATTCTTGTGGTATGTTTTCAAACTATTACCTTTCAGACTTCAGATGAAATTTTGTGAGCATTGTGGCTAACAGAAAAAACAGCTTGCTGGGGATTGTTAACATCTTTCAGAAGCCTGAAAGAACCCCTTCTTGGTGCTTAGAAAAGGTCACGGAGGGCAAAGTGATATTTGATAGTCTGGAAAGTGGTTTAAGTTTGAAAAGAAGTACAAGTATAGATTTTAAACATTTATTGTAAGGAGTAAGTATTTAATGCAATATTGTAACAGTACATAATTGATACAAAATTTAATAGTAAAGGTGGGTGGAATGTAGTGTGTCTCTTAAAACCAAACAGAGTCTTTTTTACATCAGAAAATTGGTTCTTAATTCTGTAGGTTAATTTAACCCATGATGCTGGAGTTAATTTTGGCTGCCCTGAAGTGGCTGAATAGAGTCCAGAAATGCAACTAGAATGATGACAGATGCTGAAAACTGGGGGCACTGAACAGTCTGACCTGATTTCAAGGTCAGGCAAAGCGGATATTAAAAATAAACTAGACACTCCTCTCTTTAGTTTAATTACTCTAAGCTATTTAGGGAACTTCACACTTTATAAAGCTTTCTCCTTTATTTCTGTTTGCATCTTGATATTTCTTCCAGATATTAAATCTTTAGGACTTTTTGCTGAAGGTGCCCTGCCCTGCAAGTTAGCAAGCTGCTTCTGGTATTTCATCGTAATTTTCTCGTTCTTTAGAAGTTCTTCTCAAAACATGTCTTAGGAAGTTTTTCTGTGCATCTTTACTTCCCCAGTTTTGATCTCAGTGCTCGGTAGTGCTTGTTTACAGCCATGGCACTTCAGGGCATGTTCTCTGTAAAGACTTACGATGCAGGATTTCTGAGAAGTCCTTTTCAGGCAAGTGAGCTGATTTTCGTGGTTAAATGCGGTGAAGACTATTCTTGAAGGTATTCTTTGAAAAATGTGAGGGCAGCAGGTGGGCTAGTCCCAAGATGAGAGATTCCCCTTATCACACACTAACTCTGGAGACTTGCAGTTTTTGTCAGGGTTCGCTGCACAGCTCCAGGTTGCTGAAACCGGCAGTTGCAGTGTTTCCATTAAGTATTCAGTCTTTCACCTGTAGGTGCAGAGATTCTGGATTTCTGAGCAGATAAACTGTAAACCGAGCAATCTGCTGTTACTGTGTGACACATTTGAATGATTGCTGATAGCGGTGAGTCTATGCTGGCATTACTTGTCATGCTAGACACTCAGGCCTTTACAAATTTCATGATCTTTGTGCTGTAAAACCTAATTTTCTTGCCTGTAATTCAGAAGATGTGTTTTAATAAATCCAAAACTGGAATAGTAGTCTCTGTCTAGTAGAATTACTGATACAAATTAGTATGTATTAGCAGTTGTTTGCTGTAATTTTCTGTGTTCTAGTCTGTGATTTGTGTAGAGGGGAGAGAGAAGACTCAGATATCCAGATCCTGTTAAGAGACATCAGTTCAGTCAGGTCTCTAATGATCCCAGCATGAGAGGTTATATTTGAAATACATGGTGCTGTTTTGGGTCCCTCAGTACCAGAAGTATATCAACAAACAGGAAGGTGTCCAGCAGAAGAAGGTCCACTGTGACAGATAGGAACCATCATGTATAAAAGAATGGAAAGCTGGATTCTTTGACAAAGAACAGACTAAGATGAGGGAAGCCAGTCACTGTTTTTAGTTACCTGAAGACAGTCAGCCTCTTCAGAAGCGTGCAGCAATAACAAAAGGCACAGTCATAAATTGCACCAAGGATATAAAACCCAAGGTTTTTTACACACTAGAAGTAGTGAAGTTTTAGGACAGTTTGTCCAAAGAGGCTGAAAGTCTTCCTTGATGGACATTTCCCAGAGTTTGTCTAGAAAATGCCTTAACCCACCTTGCCTAAGTTACAAGTTGGCCTTGCTTTCAAGCAGGGGGCTTGACTAGAGACGTCCAAAGGTACCTTCCAACTCATGTCATTCTGCATTAACTGCCTTTTGGCAGCTGTTGGTAAACATTTTGTGATTATCTTTTTTTAATTATTTCTTTTTATTTTATTTATTTTTTATTATGTTTTGTTTATTTTAATTGATTTTCTGGGTTCTGAATGCAAGTGGAACATGGTGTGAGAGATGCTTGAAGAGTGCAGTTTTACAGTCAGTTAAAGCTAGTGCTGCCTTCCTGATATTTCATTCTTGTGCTTATCCCTGTACTGACTCCGATGCTTATCTGATATATCTGGAGTGACTTGGTTTTGGGGAACTTATCTTAAAGGAAATTAGGCCAGCAAAAGTTCCTCCCTTGTTACTGATTTAGAAGAGGATACTGAAATCCAGGAATTGAATTCTGTGGTGAATGGGGCGAGAGCAGAGAGGTGCTGGTTTAGATCTCCTTATGCAGTTAATGAGGCTGCACTGCCCCAGCTGACTTCAGAAGGCATTAGTGTAGGTGTTTAGCACTTAATTAATAGAGCTGCAATGGCTATACACAGATTTTCTTTGGGGATTCAGCTGTGTCAGGCCATCACAGCAAGATGTTACTGCCTCCAAGCCATTCTGTAACTCATCGCTACCCCTGTGGTGAAAGCTGGGGCATCTTATGATCTTCAGGTGAACCTTCTATGACCTGTTTCTTTCCAGATCTGCAGGGATGACTGCGACAGGTAAACCAGGCTACAGGATCTGACAGTGGTCTGAATTAATTGGGCAAAGAGCTTTCCATCTGGAGACTTGAGCAGAATGGTGGTGATGGAGGAGGCAGCGTTTGGTACTGCTGTCTGTGCAACAAATGTCTCTCTACTGTGTGCTACTATTGGGTGGCTGCCTGGGTGGTGTAGACTTTAATTCAGCTCTGTAATCCTAACCTTACACTTTTAAGTTAACTAATTTCTTTTTGGGAGGTTAGGGAGTTGAATTTATGTTCCTGTGAACAAATGATGTGCTTGATTCACTCTGGCTGTTTTGTATTGTGAAAAACTTCCTTTTGATATGGTGTTTTGTTCAGCTCTGTGTTAAAGGAAACTGAACACTAGGCACCGTCCATGATGTCTTGGTATTTCTGCATTGCAGTTACAAGTAACCTTTTGTAATTCTCAGGTAAAATTGTTTTTTTCCAACTAAAGAAAGACAGAAGTCAATGTTCTTAAATAGAACATTGAGTTTGGGTGCATAAACCCTTCTTTAAGTCTGAAGTAAAAGCAGAATAAATGCGAGTTGAGAACAATTTCTGAGAGTCTAGGCCATCTCCGAAAGATAGTTGTCAATCTCTTCAGTGTAAGGGATTTGGAATATGTGAAAAAAGGGTGAAATGGTTTAAATAGCTTTTGTGCAATAAAATGCTGTCAAGGTACAATCCTAATCCTTGGATTATCTTCCAATTTATCTAAGCGATACAACACAGGATTTAAAAATATACTTGATTCAGTCAGAAAGACTGATGGATAAAAATGTATTGCAGATACTCTAAACTTACCATTCCTTGTCCAGTGATACAGAGATGTCTTGTGGTGCAGTTTAATCATCTTTTGGTCTTTAACTTTTGCTGCCTTGCTGTCTTTGTGACCATTTCATACATCAATATCTCTTGCCATTGTCATGGCTTATTCCCAGCTGGCAACTAAGTTTCAGACAGCTGCTCACTCCCTGATGGCATTCTGGAGATAATTGGAACAGTGAGAACTCATGAGTTGAGATAAAGAAAATTTAAAAGGTAAAGAAAAAGCTGGAAATGCAAAGGAAGCAGAATATGAAGGCAGGTGTTTAGCCATCCCTAGGACAGCATGGCTCCACCACACAAAGTGACTTGAGAAGACAAATGCTATCATTCCAAAGGTCTTCCCTTTCCTCCTTCTTCCCTTTATATACTGAGCATGATGCCATATGGTATGGGGTATCTCTTTGGCCAGCTCTGGTCAGCTGTCCAGGCTGTGTCCTGTCCCAGCTCCTTGTGCACCCCCAGCCCTCTCTCTGGTGGGGTGGGAGGCAGAAAGGGCCCTGACTCAGTGTCAGCCCTGCCCAGCTGTAACAAACACATCCCTGTGTTACCAACACTGTTTTGGTCACAAATGCAAAACACATACCAGCCACTGCAAAGAAAATGAACTCTATCCACAATGAGCACATCCGTAAAACAGTTTCAGTGATAGCTGACTGACAGCTTCAGTGATACAATTTCAGTGATAAAATGGTTTCAGAGAACTTCTGTGTTTTCTCTTGAAAATGATGTGCTATACACACATACATACTTTCCCCATGTTTCTCTACTTGACATTCATGTATCATCTTAAAAAGAATAACTTTTAAGGTAGGGTATCTGTGTATGTTTCCTGCTAAAATAACTGTGATATTGCCCTGAGTGGTTGAAATATGGAATTCAAAATTATTGACTTTACCATAAGAATGGGATTTGTCTTTAACTTTTGAAAGTCACATACCTAGTCAAAGCTAATGAAATAGGCAGCACCAGGAGATAATTCATTCACCTATCTGGCATGTTTGTTGGATGAAATTAACACTGATGTTGGGAACTTTTTCTGTCTACTGTTTATAATGAAAATTTAGATAATAAACTTAGCCAGGGCCAAACTTTTAGCTGGTTGAAAAGTGTCTCTTAACACTTAGAACTGTGGTTCTGCTTATGTTTTTGTTTCAGATGGACCCTACTAGAATTTCAAAAGAACATGCACACTGTGTCAGAACACTTTTTGGACATCAAGAAAGTACAGATTTGCATGATGCCTCCTTTGAAAGTCAAGAAGCAAAGTTAATGCCAGAATCCTGTAGAAGTGTGAAACAGGCTCTTCAAAGGGCTGTGCAGAGGGTAAGTGGCACAGACAATGTGTTTCTTTATTTCATGGTCCTGTTGAAATTAAAACAATTTTTCTGAAATCTGTATTCAGACGTAAGTTCTATAAATTATTTCCTGGTGTTTGAGTAACACCTGATGTTTTATCCAGGATTATATTGTATTTGCTGATGAATCTGGTAGTGGCTAACCACTTCTGTATTCAAGTACATTTTATTTACTTTATTTTTCTTTTAAGAAAGAAAGACTTGAAGTTGTACTAAGAAAACTGATTGAAATTAGGTGATTAGCCATTCTGACAATTTGGATGGGCCTGAGCAGTAGTCATTTATGGTAATATTTGTATAGGTTTTCCAGATGCTCGTAACAAGTGTCAGTTTCACATTCTTTTCAAGGGAATCTTCCAAACAAGATTCTCTTAAGTCTGGATCATCAGCAAGCAAAATATTGCCTGAAGGAAAAGGAGATATCAATTGCTCTCATTTGCTCTTGTTTCTTACTGTAGAGTCCAAAATGAGGGTCAATTCCTGCTTTGGTTTTGCTCACTTTGCCAGTTCTGTGTTCTGTGCAGGCCATTCTCTCACTGGCCGGAGACCTACTTGGCCATAGCATGATAACTGGGTGGTCTTTGTCCAGGAATTGAGAATGATAGGTTGTTCCCAAACACAAATGACACAAGAAGTCAGCTCTAATGAAGAAGCCTAGGCAAGCTGCAAATATGCCACAAATCCCTTTTATTGCAGTCACTACCTTTGATCTCTTTTTGTGTTCGTGATAGTGTTTAGTGCTAATTATGGGCTGTGTAACAGATGGATGTCTGCTATGGTATTTGGTTTTTCTGGCTTTTCAGGCCCTTTACTGCCTCACTGCCTCATATCTTCATAGGACTGGCAGTTTTTCATTAAGGGTACTACATTAGATTTGAGCTGAACTCACATATGCTTTAACATGAACTGTACTTGAGTTAAATTTACCATTTGAATTGTGCTAATGTGATGTTTGGTTTTAACAGAGAGCTCTAAGTCACAGACTTTTTGTCAACAAAACACAGAGAGACATAGGAGTCTATCTCTTGTCCCTTTTGCTAGCCACCTCCTTCAAGAGCTTCAGGAGGAAACGAAGGGTTTTGCCTGCAGAATTAATTCTTTCCTCCTGCATTTTTTAGAGCCTCTCACGCTGCACCTACATATGTGCTGTGTGCTGGGCTGCTCCTTCACTCATGACACAGGAAGGAGCTTGTTACAGTAAGTCAGTGGGGAGCCCTGTGTTCTGGTCATTTGCTGCTGGTTACTCAACAAAGGCACTGGCTTTAGCTGAGGCTTTATGTCCTGCCAGTCTGGATGGAGGTTAAATGCTGCAATGTCCGTGGCCAGGATAAGTAGTGAGTAGGGATAACTTTTTTGGCTGATCACCATTAGTTTGAGAACAATAAAATTTCCCTTGCCAAAGTAATTGGACTCTGAAGTTCCTTTGAATGCAATGGAGTTCATTAAGCAGCTGCTTAAGTGGACTGGATGCTTTGTCATCTTGTATCAATGACAGAGAAAGAAATAGATAGGAAGGTGGTGACCTGAGGCTTTTTACATCTTTTGCGTACATCAGAGAAGTGAAAGTAACAGTGTCAAGGCAGAATTATACTTTATCATCATCTGTAAATTCTGCCTTTCAGTCACCCTGCAACAACGAAGAGCAGATATGCAGCTATAACTTACTTGAAGTTGCACACACTCCTTTGTGTGTGGATCCAGCTATTGTGACTTAAAGGAGGTTTCCTGTTGTCTGTGCTTTCTTCACTTTCCTTAAGGAGAATAAAGAATCTAGCTTGTGTTTTTTAAGAACCAGTATCCTTATTTGAGTTGGCAGCATGCTAAGTGACTAAAATGGAGCATTTCAAAATACCATTTATGTTTTTTGATTTTTCAATATATTGTCTTTTGCAATTCGAGCTGTTCAGGAAATGAAAATAGACAAATTTCTTGTGCTCATGTTTATGGTCTGGTTACAGCTTCTAGCTTCCTGTGCCAGTTCTCATCGGTTTTCTTTGCACACCTGTAGACAGAGTGCTTAAATGTAAAGCAGAGATTGATGTTGAAAGTGGAAGTGCCTTATGAAAACCAGTGTAGTAGGGCTGCAAGGTCCAGTCTAGAAATACTTGTCTCCTGAAAAAGTGATAGTTTTTTTCTTTTAATCATAATCTAATGATTGATTCCTTAATATACTCTGCTTAAGAAGCAGCTTACTAAGTAGAGAGAATATTTTCAATATTGCATATAAACTTGCAAGCAGGCAAATAATATACTAGCCAGCGTGTTTGCTTAATCTTTTTCCATGTAACCCTAAAAAGCTTTTGGCAGTCCAGATGCTCTAACCACAGTTCTTATGAAGTCTGTTATGAGCCTGAAGTAGAAAGGACTACAAACATATCTTGGGTCAATCCATAAGTAACTTTGCTTGGCAGTGCTCCCAGGTTCTAGCTGCTTGTGGAGTACAGGCGTAAGCTGTTCTCTCACATGGCAACAGAGTGCTTTGCTAGACCTGCAGAGCAGCATTTATAAAGAAATTTATATACTTAGCAGACATTTAAAGAGCACATAGGTATGGACCAAGTAAAGGTTTCACAAATGATTTTTGTAAGTTGTTAAAATTTCGCGTACAATTTTGTAGGTTTCCATCCTACAGTCTTACTTCCTTTTTTCTTTTTTCCTGCAAGCAGTAGACTACTCATTTGGAGAGAGGTTTTATTACTGGTCTGTAAACTACAGTCTGATGAATATAGGTTCATGTACTTCATATTTTACTTCCTTCTTGATTAGCATTCTTCAAATTGCTGAATTTCCGGCAAGAGAATCAGATACTTCTTCCTGGTATCAGGAACTGTACTGTACTTAAGGCACTTGGTAGTAAAAGAGTCAAGTGGTTAAAGAATCTTTAAGATCACATCTGAAGCAGTAAGTGAGTGTCCAGAAGTTCTCTTTTTGTTGGTCTCTAAAAGCTGCTTAGAGCTGCTCAAAGTAGATACTGAGATATTTAGATAAAAGCTAAAGGAGACTAAAAACCTTTCACAAATGTCATGTCTTCAGGTTTAACCTTGTCTTCTGCATCATTAGCATTGGACAGAGGCTTAAGAGCAACAGATATTTTTGCATCCTGAGTTAGATGAGTTAGAGAGCAGTTCCCAACTTTCCAGGCACTTAAAATATGATTTTTATCTTTAAAATGAGAAAGTTTTGGAACTTCTTTGTGGCCTCTTTTTTTTTCTTCTTTTTGGATGAAGGGAAGACATGTTTTTCATTTTTGTGACTAACTCCTTGTCTGTTGTTTAAACAGTGAGTGTGTGGAGGAGGTTGGAATGTGGGAAGCAGGCCAGCAGAGTTGACTTGGTGGGCAGTGAGCAAATGACAAAGGTGTACAAGTGCACCTTGTCATAAGATTAAGAGTGGGGTGATTTTTGTGTACAGTTCTGCTAAAAATAACTGAACAGCTTGGTATCACACACGCTTCTGTGGATGGCAGTCTTAAGAGAAGTTGCTGGTAATCTTTTGTCAGCAGTTTTCATGCCATTATAGCAGTGTCTTAGTCACAGGTTCTGTTGAGCTGCTTCTGCCTCCTTAATGAGCCTCTACACTGTGAGTAAGTATGAGACACCTAAGAACATTCAGGAGCTAAAAAAACCAGTTGATACTTCAGTGATTTGAGAAATCATGGCTCTTAATTCCTTGCAATAAGAATACCTGGGGATTTTATAATCCCATTAAGAGGCTACCTTCAAACATCCACTGAAAAATGTCCTTCAGGGTCAGAAGCAAATGCGTAGTTAAATGCTTTTCTAAGGTAGGTTGTGTATCAGCACCTTGGAACTGTATGAACATCAAGTAAAAAAAAAAAATCAAGAAGTGTTAAACTGCTTGTTCCTTAGGAGGAAACTGAAGACTCCATATCTGTTTTCTAGGGAATAATTAATGTACTTTGTCTTCATTTTGGAAGCTGGGGCAACATAACAGAATATCAAACTTTGATGAGGCTGGTCAGAATCAAGTAAAGAACTTCACACTAGTCCGGAGCTTAGAGAGCTGCTGGAGGATTTTGTTTTCTGGCCACAGTCTATCCACTTCTGATCCAGTGATAGGCTCACAAAAGAGTCAATGAACAATTGGCTCAAACCCCCCAGCCTTGGTGTTGTTAGTGCCATGATCTAACCAGTTGAGCTAATCATGAATTCCAGACAAGGAGAGTTGTGGACCCAAGTCCTCCTGGGTGGCTGTCCTGCTTACTGAGTGGTGAAGCTGCAGATGAACAGCACCACCACCAGTTAGAAGGAGAGCAGCTCAGACTGATTTCATGAGGACCAGAGCCATTCTGTGTGGAAGATGAGCTGAGTCAGGCTGTTGGGTTTCAGAAGATGAGGTATTCAGCTGCTTAAGCTAGAACATATTTGGAAATTTGCAGAAGCAGAACTGAATGCTCCTAAGAAAAATGTAAATTAAAACTAGAATAGCAGTTGACCAATTCAGGGCTTTCAAGGGCTGAGCAATTATTAATCGTGGGATTTTTCTTTCTTTTTTTTTTTTCTTAGTACCAAGTCTAGGTAGTAGGAGATTAGAATGTACGTGGTTCTTTTTGGATCTACTCAGTAGGCTTTCCAGACAAGGGCACTATCACATCCACCCAAAGGAAGGAAGGAAGGGATATTGAAACAAACTCCACATCTGAGAAGTTCCCACTGAGAAAGCAAGATGACAAACATGTCTCTCCTTCAAGGGAAAAAGCATACTGGGATGGGTGTGCTGCAATAATCTCTGAGAGTGTGGTCTATCTCCCAGGCTCTTCTTGCCTTACATCCTGTTCTCTTCAGGGGCTTTTGCCATTTTTCGCAGTACCTAGTACTTGCATTCTCTTGTCATCTTCCTATTTCCTACTCAAGTGTGGCTAGTGGCTGATGCTGACATGCAGCTCCTAGAATTGAACTTCATTTTTGTGCTTCTAAAACTGACATTGAAGTAGGAAGATCAGAGAAGCAAAGTGAATGTAAATGCGGGAAGTGGATGCGAGTTTTGCTGCTTTTGAAGTTGTGATTCTTCTGCTTTTCTTTTTGTCTTTACAGCAAAAAGCATCTTCATGATTCTTATCTATGAAATCAGCATATCTCAGCTGAAGTATTATGCTTTGATAGTCATACTACAACTTCCACACTGCTGTGGCTTTTCATTTTGGTTTAACATTTAAACACCTGCTGAAAGGGGAAAGTGAGAGTAATAAATGCACCAGCCAAGGCACTCCATATTTCACTGTGGTTGCGAAACTACATAAAAGCAGGACTTCAGGTGTTTTCAGAGCAGGATTTCAAATTCTGAAACACCCCAGTGATTGAGAGCACAGTGGGACTTTGCTGATCTGGCCAAATCTGAGATGCATTTCATATACATGGATTGAATCAGGCAAACGGCAGTGTGCGTGGCATAAGGATAAAATAAAGGACCACTCCTAGGTTTCCTAGGTTCAAAGAGGGCTATCTTCAGCAAAATGTTTCCTTTTACTGAACACCTTCTTGACAGCTCCATGCTATGAGGTATTCAGAATAACAAACATATTGCCCCCGTTTTTTTTAGAAAACAGATAGAGAGTCATGGGGAAAAGGGAGACAGAACTGAGGGTTGAGCTTAATACTAAGTCTCAGTCTAGGCTTGTAACAAGAACAGGCTGCTTAAATTTTGCAATCTGCTGTTTTTATCTTTTTCTCAAGAGGAGTACAGGTGTGAATGATTAAAAGCAAAGCTTTTTGTGGTGCCTGATGTCTGCATTTTGTGCTGTTCTTGGGTCTGGGTAGCATAGTTCTTATTTATATTAAAATTTATCTGCAGCTAAGAATGACATACTTTTGAATGACATACTGGCACCCAGTCCCTTTGGTCCAGTATGGATAATACTTAATCCTTCAGTTCTTGCTTACCTTGTTAGAAGTGAGCCTTGATTGTAAAGCCTTGTAGCCTTCCCCTTTGGTGGTCAGTGGTGAGGTGTGGAGGTTTTCATCACAAATGAAATTCAGAGTTTAGCTATGCTTAGTTGTTAGAGGGACTACACACTAATTCCTGTATAGAAATGCCTCTTTCTTTGTTTTTAGACTCCAAGTAATTAAATCAGTTCATAAATTCCGTTGTTTGAGGTGATGCCTTCTTATCAATCATTGTTCCATTATACTTAGAGAAATATTCCAAGTACAGTAAGTAGAAAAGGTTTTAAATGTGCCGTCACCATGAGAATAAATCATGCAGTGATCATACATACTAGCATTTCTATCCACCTTTATTAGAATTACCAAATTACTAGATGTAATTTGATTGTGTGTGCCTGTTACATAAATTACTGTATTTACATGATTCATATCCCCAACATCTGAATGTGCTGCAGGTGTAACAGCATCCCCAAATACATGCACAGACTATTGTAAGTGTGCAAACTAAACATTGTTACAAAACCAAGAAAACATCAAAGCAGTGTCTCCCTCTCATTTTAGGAAGTCCAACGTGCTATGGGAAGAACGCCACCAAGACCAGAAAAAGGTAGGTATTGGTTTATGAATAAGCAATGTTTTAGTTCCACTAAACTTGTCTTTTTGGGATAATGCATTTGTTTTATCTCTAGCTGCAATGGAGGCATTAGGACTTGAACTGTACAAGAGGAGCAAACCTGAGAAGCAGCCATTTGCCCATCTCATTATTGATGATAAGAATATTCCATCTGGTAAGTTTGATTTTTAAGTGAATACTTGAAATACTAATATAAATGTATAGAAAGTGAAGTATATGAAGATATTTCAGCAAAACAGCAACAGACTGGGACTTCAGAAATGGCTTTTGATAGTGAGAATAAATTGGATGCATTAAAGGATTTCACAGGCAGCAGGAGTAGTGGTAAGAGGAGGATGGCTCCCCTTTGTGTGAATCTTGTGCTGATTTGAAATGGCCTCCATTTCAAATTGCCCATTTTCTTGACCAGCCTCTTGAGGGGCAAATCCTACCCCTTTGTGCTATCTTCAGGTGAGGAAGGAAGATCTACATTGAATGCTCTCCTCTAAAGTTTCCCATTTGCCTTTGGCCTGTAGGGCCCATGAGGAGTTCTTCACTCCCACTGGACACCAGCCATGAGGATGCATGCACAGATACAAGCATGTACCAGCACAAACATTGCCCAAGCTACTGAGCAGGGGGAAAAAATTGTTCTTGCGGCTTTTATCTGCCCCTGTGGTAAAAGGATGGCATTCTTTTATTTTGCCAGAGCTCTTGTTTTCTGCACACAAGTATTCAGATGGCTTTGTGAATATCCTTGCTAGTACAATATCAGGGAACAAGACATGAGTCTGCCTTGGAACACTTTCCAGAGGAAAAGATTCATTTTCTAACATTTGAAGATCATGTTAGAACAGTTTTAGTTTTTGCCTTGGGGCACTGTCAGTTGAGATTTTTTGCTGTATTCTCAATGCTGTATTCTCAACAGTTGGTGTGGTAGAAGTAAACCAGAGTTTTTTCTGAAGCTGTTAGGTAGAGGATCTTAAGAAGGGGGTGCATTGATCACCACTGTCTTCTTTCTCTGAAGATTTATACATTCTGCAGGACTGAACTCATTGTTAACTGAGCTATGCACATTGCTTTTCTGTTTTATATAATGAAACCAAAGGGGAATGGTGTGTCGAGACTCAAACTCTGAGATTTTAGCAGCCTGCTTAGTAATACCTTGTTCTTGCTCTATTTAAAGACAAAGCACTTCTGTACAGCTTCTTGCCTGGAGGAAGGATAGGATTCTTTCAAGTGCATTGGCATTGCCACAATCCAGAGCTTTATAGCAGAGAGCTTAAACAGCTTGTCAGATGGCAGTCAAAACTTCCACAGGCTTTCTTGTTAGCTCATATGCCTCCTGACAATCTTCTATTTTGGTCAGATTATGGCTTTGACCTACTTTTCAATAGGTCAATAGTAGAGGATTCAGTATCCGTAAACTTGCCTTAGCATTTTGTCTTTGGAAGGTTTCAATTAATTTGCTAGTCATAGAAACAGATCACTTATCTGCAGAAGTGGACTGTGTGTCAGTGTTACAGTCTGTGAAATCCACCTTTTGCGGTGTGGAATTTATTTGCTGCTTACCTGGATGTTGCTGTAGACTGTAATTTTACAACTGCAATTTTCAGCAGCTGATAATTTTTACAGTTGTGCATTGTGCACTAACCTTCAAGGGTGTGGCACAGCACATCTGTGGGTGATGGCCAGGGAGACATTGTTCTTTTTTTTCTGCAGATCAACTCCTTGCCAGTGTGATAAGCTGTGCATGTACTCCCTTCTGATCTGGCTTTTGCCTCTTTCAGAAGAGCATTGCCAGGAGTTAATTCATGAGCACAGCTTCTGCAGCCCTTGTGGGTGTTGCGGCAGTGAGGGGCTTCATCCTTAGGGATAGCAGGAACCCTGAACCTGCTGGTTGTGAGGCACTTCAATATCATGCTCACTGGCATGAGGCAGTACCCACTTGGCTGGATAGCACAGAGATTGTGACAGGCATAAAGAAAGAAAAATTTGCCTGAGGGGTCACCAGGAGTTTTTCCTCTCCCATCTTGTTTTCTGTGACTGAAAATGGCAACTTCTGTTTTCTTCCCCCGATTCTTTACCCTGCATATGTGAAATCCATTTTAATTGTTTTCTGCCATCCCTGAGTGGACAGATCTCTTCTTAGTATTTTAAGGTTCTCTACTGTCATCAAGCTCATCCAGAATAAACAGTGCCAGGAAAAAAAAGTCTTCATCACTGTCAAACAGGATTTTAAGCAGTTTTCTAGTAAACACCCTTCTTGAAGGGACAATGAGCAGTGTCTGTGAGAGAACATTTTGCTTTGACCTGGTTCACAGCAATGTCAGGCCTCAAGTGGACTTTTGCAGCTGGGGGGATAGCGCAAGGGAGGGGGGAAAATAACCCTGCTCACATCGTGGTGTCCCCACCCACCCTTTGGCACAGAAGCTGTAGTGGTTTGGCTTGCTGTGTGTATTTTTTAAGTTTGCTGCCTTAGGTTAGAGCTGGATACTTGCTGGTTGGTTTTTACCAGAGCTCACTATAAATGCTACCTAGGTTTTAAATGAAAACAGTGAATTCTGGTTTATAAATTGATTGCAGAAATTAGTCACAGTTTAAAGGGGAAAATTGCAAACAGAAATAAATATAAATGTTAAATATATAATTTGGGGTGTGAATTGATACCTTTAGCTGTCTAAGGAAATGCTGTAGTATTCTGAGCTGTTTACAGCTGCAGGTTTGACTTTGCTGCTCTTTGCCTCCAAAAGACTTTTCAGAACAAACAGTGCTTTGGTCCTTTTTTCAGGCTTTATTTGGTCTTGAAAGCTACTAGGATGCAAACAAATTATCAAAACAGGGCTCCTTTCTCCTCTGTTTCCCTCACATCATCTTCCTTCTTGCTCAATAATTTTATTTAACTCATTTGTATTAGTCTTAGTTCAAGCTCACAAAAAAAGGGAGACATTGTTTTCATTTATCTTCAGTTTTGAGAAAGAGCATGCATTATCTTGAATTCTTAAATAAAGCTTTTTGCCTTGTCTGGAAGGCTATTTTGTTTATTATCCCCCAGCCACTTCCTTCTCTGTCAACAGGACTTACCTTGGGCTGTTTTTTTCATGGTTCCAAAGTAAATTATTTCTCAGTAGATACTGTGTTGCAGCATTTTTGACTGTCTCATGGCTTGGGTTATGTGTCAGAGTTTCTCATACATAACATTGATGGACAGCAGATCTGGCACTTACATGCTCCAGTTTCCTGCATTTCCTGTGTTTCAGGGTACTGCTTGTTTTGCTGTCTCCAAATCTAGATGTGTTACCATCAGAAGTGCTGAGAACCTGCTCGCTCCTTCCATTACAGGTTGCATGGCATAACTCCTACCGGAGCATCCTTGTGCTGTGCTGCTGGCTGTGGCACACCTCTTCTGGAGCTCTGAATTGTGGCAAAATGCCTGTCTGCCTCAGCACACATGATCACAGCATTATAATATAGCTTGGAAGGCACTTCAGAAGTTATCTGTACAAATCCTTTGCTCAAAACAGAGAGGGTCATCTCCCATCATCTCTTGGCCTGTTCCCCTGAGCATCCAAATAGTGTAACCAAAATTCACCCAGAGCCCCTCTCTCAGTTACAAGAGACTGTGGCACCTATTTGCTCTCTTTTGCCTTCTTCAGCAGAACATCTTCCCACTGAGGGTTTCTTCAAAATTGCAGCTTGAAAGGCCACTAAAAAGTTGACTTGTCAGGTAGATAAAACCTGCCTAGCAACTACCCAGTGTGCCACCAGGCAATCGTGGCATGCCTTTCTGTTGTGTCATAGGTGTGCATTTCTGTCCTGTATCTAATGTGCCTCTTCTCTGATCCAGGCAGTGATTTCTTGCCTATCCTCCTGATCTTGAAGGTAGCCCCCCCTCCATGGGGCAGTATTTCTCCCAGACTTAATGATGTGCAGATGAAGTTCTGTAATTTCCTCAGCTGTTCCCGGTGCTTCACAGGTTCACTCTGGTACCCCTAACTCAGTATATTTTGCAGGTGAATAATTGCAGGCTAAGAGACTTGAGATTTTGCTGTCTTTTCCAGTTAATTGATGAATTTCAGATGGGTTTTTTTGAGGCACTGCAGAGAAGTTGGCTTCTCTGTCTGTTTTTGCTTTCATAATTTCTACCTGGTTGCAGTAGACCCATAGGGGAGCAGCTACTTGTGATCTGCCTTTGACAGTGCTTTTGCTGACATCTTTGTGGAAGAAAGCCAGAAGTTTTTTTGTTCTGGGCTGCTGTTAAAATATTCCTCTCACATGGAGAAGTTGGTTGCCCTTGGCAGTTAGGGGAGATTAATCTTTCTCAAATCCCCCTGTTCCTACTTCCCCTGCCTTTCTGCACAGACCTGGAGGGGTCCTGGCGCATGCCTGTGTACATGCTCGGAGTAGAGGGCACTGTGCCCTGCTGTGTGCCATGGAAAGTTTGCTAAGGATGGACTGTTTTGGTTGCCTGTTGGGAGAATAAGGTACTGAATATTTCAAGCAGGCATTTAGATGCACTGGTAGGCTGAGGAGTGAAGTCCTCTGGCACCTATGTGAACCCACGGCTGTGGGAGGGGGCAAGTGGAGTCAGTCGTGTGTGCTGAAAATTACTAGTGGTTAGGGGGACAAGTTGGTCATCTCCCATCTGTTGTGTTATGCCCTTGGTGTTACCCTGAATAAGAGAATGTTAGTGGCTTGTGCCTATCAGGAAGTTTGTCATAAACACTTCAGTGCTGTGTGAAGTCTAGGCAACTTAGTGTGTAGTACTAAAGATGCACAACTGTAGTACTAAAGATGCACTGACTTTTCCCCATTTTTTTTGGTGTTGTCAAAGGAAAATATGTTTATCTTTCTACCACTACAGTCATAAGAACATAAAATATGGAAAGTTTCACAAGCTCTCTCTTTTGGGAATTGCCAATTCAGCATTTTTTCCAAATTTTAGTTATTTCTTGTCAACACCTACATGTTAAAGACCAGTAACAAGTTTTTCATATTGCTCTCAACTACTTGAAACTTGAATAAGGTTTTAGGTGGAATGCAATGCCTGTGCAGAGCTTGTTGCATGGTTGCTTAACATAATCAAACTGTAGGCCAAGCAGCTGTTTTGTACCATAGTCCAGCAGGTGTTCTGGTGGGAGGGCACTGTTATAAGTACCAAGCAAAATCTGGGAGTGTATGGTGAAAAGAGATTTTTTTTTTTTTTAGGAATTTTTATCATAATTGTTTCATATTCACTTTAGCCTATAGAACTCCAGTTGCTATTGATTCTAAAAACATAGAGGTTGCTTTCTAAATGTAGGGGTTTGTCAAATGTTTATAAATAATCCTTTTTTTTTTTTTTCTTTTTTTATCTCCAGGAACTCGCAAAGTGAACCTCACATCCTGGCATCATGACAAAGGCCAGGCAAACTTATCAAATATGACATTCAATGATGGAAAACTAATTGTTAATCAAGATGGATTTTACTATCTTTATGCCAATATTTGTTTTAGACATCATGAAACTTCAGGAAACTTGACTAAAAGAGGGCTTCAGTTGATGGTTTATGTGATTAAGACAAACCTTAAAATAAGGCGCTTTGATGTGTTGATGAAGGGAGGAAGCACCAAATACTGGTCAGGAAATTCAGAATTTCATTTTTATTCTGTAAATGTAGGGGGATTTTTTAAATTAAAATCCGGAGAAATGATAAGTATCCAGGTATCAAACCCATTGCTACTGGATTCTTCGCAAGAAGCAACTTACTTTGGAGCATTTAAAGTTAGGGATTTAGATTGATTCTTTCTTTAGCGTGCTGAAAATTTGAGTTTTTAATTGTCAAAAAACAACTTGAAGAACTGAAAATCTTCTGCAACCCAATTACATCTGTATAAGCCGTATATCTCTAAAGACACGTTTTTGTCCCATGCAAATTCCAGCGGGAATCCTGCAAATATACGGAAGGGCAAAGATACACAGTTCTCCTGATGCAGTCTTACAGCAGTTTTACTTCATTTGTCTCCACTGGCCTCAGTAGAGTCATTGTGCCTTTTGCGTTGCTGTAGTTGAAATCAAAACAATCCTATTGAGCTTCTGTTGCCAAGTTCTGCCCTGATTACCTTTACTAGTTTTGGAGCAAACATAGAGCAGGACAGAACTTGGCTCCCAACTTGCATTTAGGGCTCCGTTTTGCTTGGCTTGAGCGTTCTGACCCTGAGACAGCAAAGATTATGAAAGTGTGACTAATCCCATTGCATTTGATGTGGATTCTCAGATGCTGAGTTAGGGTTGATTATACTTTGCTGGGTTAGGGTTGCAGAGCTCAGACCATGGCAGAATATGGGTTGGAGAACACTTAAACAGTCCAGCTTAACTGTTACCTGATTAATAGGGCCATTCCAGGAAGAAGAGAGATCATCTGCTCTTGCAGTTCTAAAAAGTTAATTACAGGTCATGTTGTTATTGTTGCACAGTTAATTGCAAATATAGATTGCCAAAATATGACGTGCCTTTAAAGTGTTACTTTGTGCCAGAACCTGCAAATACATTTTTTAAATAAAAAGTATGTATTTTTATATTCTGTAATATCTAAAGTTATATTTCAGGTGTAATGTTTTGTGTAAAAAAAAATGTAAATTATATTGTCCTATAGTATTTGATACAAAATATTTAAAATCTCTTGCTGTTTGTATATTTAATGTTTTAAACTGTTTTTATGTACAGACATGTTAAACTTGTGCACTTTTTAATCCCAATGGGAAAAAATGCAGCTATAAGAGATTGTTTGCAATTAGCAAATGTAATATATATATCTTTGTTCTTCTTAACTTAATACATTTCTTTTAAACTTGTCAGTATTAAGGGAGACGAAATCACACCAATGCCATGAGTAATTATACCTGAATGCTGGTTACTGGGTGCCCTTCAGACCTGGAGGGTAATTAAGCTGGCATTATGCAAAAACAAAATTAAAAAAAAAAATTAATACATAGTAAGCCCCAGAAATGTTTTAGGGGTATTTATAGTTATTGAGCAGGCATATTTTCCTACAACAAAATCTGGCAGTGTTAAATTCTGCAATTGAGCAGTAACTTTTTTAGCTTAGTTTCCTGAAAAAGTGAAGCTTATGTCATTGCGTTGCCTGTTCTTGTTTCCCACTGTAGCTTTTAAAACTCTGCAGCCTTCTGCCAGCTTTGGCAGATGAATGGCAGAGTTAAGAGATGTTCTTGCAGGTTTTATGAGGACAGACGGCTGAGAACACCTCAGCCATTTATACATTTGTCAGTGGCTGGCCACTGTTGATTTTAGCTAAGAGATTATCTGGGGAGACTCCTGCAGCATGAGCTGTTGCTTGTACAATGCTTGGCCAAGGGAGATGGGGGCATGGAACCTGAGGGTGGGTACAGGGGCCAGGGGGGAGGGCTGCAAATACTGAGGTGATATTTAGAGCACAGCTGGACAGGGGACAGCAACTTGTTGGGTAGGGGGATGAGGGAGGGTTTTGAAGTGTTTGTGTGCTCTATGGATGATGTGGGGAAAGCCCACTATTTATTGCAGTAGGAAGCAAATCTGTAGGAATTGGGGCTTCATAAAAATCCTCAGGCTTTAAAAAAAATTTTTTTTGTTAAAGGAACTGAGTTGAATTCAAGCAATTATTTTATACTGTATAATAAACATTTCTTTTTAATGTTAATATTGTTTTCTTATAAAATACATTTCTAAGAAAAAAACCAACTTTGTGATTTCTTTATTTTCATGTGTACCCATGTTTCTTGTGCAGCTTTGATCATTCTATTCAGATTTCAGAATGTACAGGCTGGGTCTGATATAACTCGCTCAAGAAAACTGAGGCATAAGTCAACTATTTTGAGACTATTACAATGAATTTTATGCAGTTTTGATTTGGCTTCAGATCTACATACACCACTTTCAAGTCAGGTTATATTTTTAGGGGTTGGAAATTCAGCTGAAAATGAAGGCTTCCCATGATGTTTCACATCTCATCTAACAGTTGTCAGTTCAAATGTACAAATGACTGAGGGATCTGGGGCTCTTATTTATTTTCAGGGGCTACAGGTCACAATTATTTTTTCCTACTATAAAGATGTCCAGTGGCAGGCTGGGAGAAAAATGTCTGTTCTGTGTCCTGGGGGTTTAAGTCACCCTCTGGGGAGTTAGAGATGGGGGTTCAAGTGGTTTGAAAGTAAAATTAGACTTAGTAGCTGATTTTAGCAAATGCCCACAGATGGTGTGATATGAAGGAGGGGAGCCACCAGCACTAAATGTCACCTGAATGACAGTGGCTGTGGGCACTGAGTGTATTCTGGAGAAGGTCACAGGACCTGTAGCATGTGTTGAACCCCTGAGCACAGACTTGTTGGTTGTCTGTGCATCCTAAACCACCAGAGCTGAGACAATGGCTCCTGAGGCTCAACCTAGCATGCATGTTCTCAATAGGAGGTCTGTAAGCATCTAAATTTCACAACACAATATGAGGCTTTAAATTTCCCTTGTGCGACAACTTTGAAGCCTAAATGGTTTGAGGCTTGTGGTGGTTTTTGGTCTTTTTTCTTCCTTAGTGTCTTCTGGCTGCAAGTTTTCCAGTTGTGTGATAAATTAGGTGGGAGGATTGTGATAATATCTTCATGGGGCTTTATGGGCTGCTGTGAGAGTAACAATTAGAAGCCAAGCCCTTATTCTGCTCTCTAGGAGAGGTAGAAGTCAAGTAAGGAATCTCATTATTCTCCCTGTCATGCCTCAGTCCCTTCTTAGCCTTTGTGCATTCAAAAGGAAGCAGGAAGCTCCATGTAGAGCTCTAGGTACAGTTTGACTTCACTTTTTATATCAGAGTAGCTACAGATTGAACAGCTTCAGTGGTGTCATTTGAGGCAACCTGGGCACGTATTCCAGGATGATGAAACCTGCCTGCACTACCACTGACTTTCCTAAAACCAAGTCCTCCCAGAAGTATCAGTTCCTTGACATCTGCTTCATCAGAACACAATTAATGAAAAGAACAGACCAATTAATGGAGGGAGTTACCTTGAGAAGAGGGGGATGTGCTCTAGGCCAATGAAAGTACCTGTGACTCTTATTTTATAAACTTCAAGGGATAATTTTGGTCTGTGGACAGAGGGTTATTATTCGTTGAAAATTGAAGTTAAAAAAATCTTACTTGGAAATAGTTTATTTGCAATTCAGGGTATTTGTGTGCATGTAAACATCTGTATATTCTTACCATGTTCTTGCTAAGTTAATTTTTATACATGGCATTATGATTGCATATTTTGGCACCTGGGTACTTCTCCCCCCTCCTTCCCAAGCTTGCTCCAGCCAGTGGCTGTTTCTTTTTCTGTCTATCCCACTTCCTTTTCTCTGGCTCCTTCCAGCTGCCAGTGTGTTCTGCTCACCCCACTCTTACTGACTTACAGCTCCTTTTCCTTGTGGTAGCAACTGCCTTGGTTCAGATCTAGGTATACTCCCCCTTTTTTGGCCCCCTTTCAGGTAGCTTTGCTGTGCCTTTTCATTTAAAAGAACAAGAATTTTGTTTTTCAAAAAGATTTTTGAACCATTGGTGCAAGGACTGAGCTGGATAGGAATGAAGAAAATAGTTGGGGAATAAGGAACCAGCAGGTTAGACACACGAAGCAGTCTGTGCTGCCTTTTGGTTTATGTACCAGTTTTGGAGAGCTCCGGACAATAACCACATGTTTGTATTCTGCTGTTAAAAAAAAAAATTAGTCTTCAGCAGAACTTTATAAATATAGATGGCTGTGTGCAGCATTTTGCTGTGGTGATTCAAGAAATATCACACCTAAACCAGAAAATGCTCTTATGCATATACACAGGCAATTTCTTGTTCTTTCTGTGTATTGGTGTCTTGTCCAGTATTTCCTGGTTGCTGTATTTGGGATCACAACCTGCACACTTTGCCAACTGTTTATTTTTTTTTTAGCTCACTGGAGTCTGACCCTGTAGATCCCATACCGTTGCCTAATGTGTGACTAGCTCCAAAGCAAAGCTCAGTCTTGGAAAGCTGAGAAACCTATGTCAGCTTGAGGTTGTTTGAATCAGATTTCAAAAACTTCTTGGCAACTCCAAATGTTTTTTTCTGCTTTTTTTTTAGCCTTAAGTATGGATGTGCTGGGGTTTCTAGCTGTGTTTCCAAGGAAATATTTGTGCTGGGGTGGAGGTGAGGGCTTGGGTATCTTTGATTTATGCTGTCTGTTCACCATCCATTTCGTGAAGTTTAGGGAGGGCATATTTTCCTTCCATTTGTTCAGCGCTTGAGTCATGTGCTGTTTTACTGCCTGCTCTCTTGTGCCACGCTGCTTTTCCCCAGACTGCACATCACCAAATGCCAATCAATTTATGCTTGGCTGTGACAGAAGACAAGCAGGAGCTCCAATTGCTTTCAGCTCCCTACAAGCTGCAAGTCACAAAATGATAGGTTCATTTTCCCAGCCTTCTGGATGGGATCATGATGTGGCTGCTTCCTCATCCTGTAGGTTCCAAACTCCCTACCTGTCTGTATGGTCAGGAATAAGTAAGGGTGCCTGGCTCTGGGGACCCCAGCTCCTTAAGGGGAAGATTCACAAATAGGGTCTCCTGCCCCTGTCCTCTCCACCACAGATGATAGATTTTGGAGGCACTGAAACGTGATCACATGGCAGATAACTTTTTGGGAACTTCAGATACTCTCTTGTACATAATTTTTTTTACTTCATATCCCACCAGTTTGAAGGATTTTGACCTACTATTCACTGTTTATTGGGATGGGTGTAGTGTTTGGAATTTCTTTCCTTACTGTGTCACAAAAGAACACCAGATGCCGCAATCACAAACTTCCATGGGCATCATAGTTAAAAGCAGTTCACCACAGATGCTGGCTATGAATGCAGAGTGCAGCAGACATTCCTTGCTTATCCAGTTTACTGTTGTGTCTGCTCTGACCCCAGCGTGGGCTCTCCACTCTGCTGGCATCCCCAGGAACTGATGTACCGCAAATGTTGTAACCTGTACACGCTAATTCTGCCCTCTGGGAACTAATAACACATGACACTGCTTTAGTTAGCAACCATTTGCACATTGACTACTCTTTTTTTGTGTAAACATCTCCCAGATATAAAGTTTTCTGTGTTACGTGCAAGTTTGACCAGATCCCTTCTTGACCTGTAGCTTTTTGCAATGTTAGTGTCGCTAAATGTGGTTTTTTTCTGCAGTGCAGTATCACATGCAGTGACACATCTAAAACAAAACAAGGTCCATCTGGTTTAATGTTTTATCACTCATCATGGCTCCAGATCTTGCTCTGGGAAAACATCTGCAGTTCTGGAAATGGATAGTTAGGTTATTTCTGTCCTGCTAACTGGAAGAGGGCTGGAGTTACGAGGCACTGAGTGGCGGACAGCCTTGCAGCTTAAGCCAGCTTCCCTCTTAAGCAGAAGATCCTACCAAGCTGCAACCCACTAAGTTGTGTTTTTATCACATAAAACTGAGCATATGTGCTGCGCAGCCCAGGGCTCAACTGAGAGGGCTCCTCCAAGCAGGTCAAACAAGGCTGGCATGAGAGCTAAAATAAACCTGTGTGGGCAGCAAAGGTCCAGGACTGAGCCTCTGCCTTTTCTTTTTTCTTTTTTTTTTTTTTTAATCTATCACTGTCAAGAGAGGATAATAAATTAAAGAATACTCTGGTAGCACGAACTATTTTTAATTTGTTTAATATTACCTGAGAGGAACTGTTGAATTTACTGCCTGTTGTCACCTGTAAATGTGTAATTAAATTACTATTTACCTGAATGTGCATTTTTATCTCAAATCTAACAGACCTATCATACCACTATGTAAAAACAGAGAATTTTATTTAAACCTCATTAGTCTTATTGTATATATAAAAAGTAGTATTATGATTATTATTTTTCATTCACAAATGTATTGGACTGCAGTCCAGCATTCTGTCCAGCTTCCTGTAACACTTCATTCTATTCTTGCTTTGTTATCTGGCTATATTTTTTTTTTTTAGTTTGGCCTAAAATTACATTTAAAAAACATCTTTTCCCAAAATATGAGCCAATTAGAAATGCCCCATGATTTATTTGAAAATATCTAAACAAATTTCCTCAATTTTGCTCTTGTCCTCTGGTATATGCCATCTGCACACTTGCAGAATTGTGCTGATGTGTGAGATTGTGAAACAAAGCAGATCACATAAAAAAGATAATTGAGAACTCTACTGGCCCAGCTGTGCTGTGAGACTTGCTGAATGTGAAAAATTCCTCCAAAATACATAAATTGCTTGTTACAATTCATTCAGTTTTATTAATCCTGGTTAATATTGCCCTGGTAAGAAAGGGCTGAGCTTCCCAATTTTAAATCAGTGGATGTTTTCATGCTGACATCAATAACATTATCGTAAATAGTTTTATATGAGACAGCTTCTTTTTAAGCCTTTTTTGGCTGGTCACTATTTTAATATCTGCTATATATATATATTTAATATTTGTCACTGTGCAGTAAAAACTGCTTTAATACAAAGCAACAATGCAAATAATGTTTCTTTTATTATATCTATTTCAAATATAGCATCTACAGTGTATGTGTAACTGAGGATAATACAGCCCTGAGAATAATATTTGCTCATTGGTGGCATACCTTGTTTTTGTACCTATTTTGAGGTCTGTCATGAATAAAGCTAATTAACTTGTTTGGGCATTTTTGTTCCTGTGTTGAAAAAGATTATATCAAATGTCTCTGACAGCAAATAAATAGGTGGTGAAAATGTCTTTGATCATAAAATGTCCAGAATGACCCATCTCTTGTCAGCATCCCAGCCAGGAACAGGCCAGCAATAGGCACAAGGGCTTCTAGTTGCTCCATGCCCAGTTTTGAGGCTATAATCTAGCTAGGGAGAAGTAATATGACACACCTGACTTGCCAGAGATTTTCACACTTCCATATCTAGGGTTGTTGTGATATGGCACGAAATGATGACACAGACACTGCTGCTCTTGAGGGGAACAAAAAGAAGAACTTTTATTTTCTGACTCCAACATTTATAGTTTTCCAAAGGTGACAGTGGATTGGATGGTGACAGTGCCACCTCTCCAATGCCACTGGACAGACTAAGGGTCTATCAATTCTCTCCACTTCCATGAAAGAATGCAAAACATAGGTTATTTACAGAACTGTGTATGAGAAAGTTTGTTGAAAGAATGTAAACATCAGAAGGCTTAACAAAGTCTTACAAAATCAGAGCAACATAGGGTGTTTGCATTGTGTAAAATAAGACCCAGGCAGAAATTCTGGCTTAGTGGTAAGGAGGCTTTTTTTGTTCTGCTTGTGTTGTTTTTGCCAGGTATTGGTGATGCTTACAAAACTGAAAGGAGGCTGCAGTCGGCATCCGCTGCTCCTCTGGCGAGCCAAATGCCCGGGAGCGCAGATGGCCTTTATGACCATTATGGGCTGGAGACACATTCAATGAAAAGTAATTTAAGTTCTTACAGAAAAAGTATACGAATGTGGGTTTGTTCCCAACACGAGACAGTCTGAATCAACAATGGGAATGGGCCGGTTACCAAAGAGTCTGCTGGAGCAAGTTCCCACTGCCAGGGCAGGATCTCCTCTCCCTCTTGGCCATTAGAGGGAGGAAAAAATAACAGACTATAAGAGCCACTAAAATAAGGACCAACACCAAGAATGTACCATGGGTTTAATACCAGCTCCTCCTCTCAAAGTAATTATAGCTGATGCTGCCCAATGGTTACCGATGAACTATCTTTCATTGTTGGCTTTTGTTTGGAGTCAGTAGTTTGGGTTGAGCATCAAGACCAGCACACCCTGGTCAGCTTCTCACAGAGAGTGAAAGAGGACTGAAGGTGACAGGGAGCGTCTTGCTGCTTCAGCCATGGAGACAGGCAGCTGAGTTTGGGCTAGACCAAAGCCCTTCCTACGTGTTTATCTCACGTTATATAACCTTTATCCAAAAATTCACCACAGGACTAATATTAAAGTGAGAAAAGACCAGGCTAACCGAAATACTGGTATTTCTCATATTATCAACTCCTGCATACTCGGAAATGTGGTATTTGCTAAAAATGTATTGGTAAACTCTGAAGTTTTCTTTGAATTTCATGATGTGACCTAGATTTAGGTGATGCAAGTAACCCTTGAAATACCATTTTCACCTAACTCATTCCTACTTATGTGCAAAGGAGATGACACATAACCATCCCTATGGCTCCCCCATATTCATGTTTGTAGGACATTAATTTTTCTTAACAGGAAAATTACCTCAGTATGTGCCTCTGAAGGCTCAATTTCTGCATCACTCCTAAATTTCAGTGCTGCATGTTTTGGTGTTTCTTCTGCTATAGAAATGAGACATTTCTTGGAAGTCTGGCTCATTGCTCCAAAGCTACTGATGTGATGGATATGATCATGTGTAGCTTTCAACACAGAGGAACCTCCATTTTAATTACAGCAGTGCTTCCTTGGTTAAACAATACAAACTTTTCTCTCTAGTATTATTCTTCTTGTTCATCTGTTTGGATGTGACAATGAGCACTGATATTTAGAGTATCTAAGGCAGAACCTTATTTAATTCAGTGAAAAACTTGGAAAAGTAGTGGAAAACCACGTGGAGATCTCTGCAAATGGTCATCAGCAGTTTGGACAAGCTCATGAAGGTTTTAATGCCTTTGCTAGAGTTGTGATGTGCTTTGCTAGTATCACAGCATTTAAGAGGAAAACTGCTTCCAGAAAAGCTGCCAGATAATTTCCATGTAGAAGACACACCCTCGCCATCTGTCTTTGCTTTCAAGGGCGCATATTTTGCTATTTTGGAAATGGCTAGAACTGCCCCCATCTGGGCAACCTTGTAATCCAGGTAGAGATGTAAAGAGAAAGCATGCTGGTGCTCTCTGTCCCAGTGGTAATGGGCCAACTGCTGTGCTAACTTCAAGCCACAGATAAGTCCAGGCTCTGTATAAAACAGTGTGTTTGCTCAGTGTTCAGAGGTGCTTAAATATTCAGCCATGAAGTAGAGAGACCAGAAAAGCAAGGAAACATTTTTGTCCCTTGTCACATATTGTTTGTGTGAGAAGGAAAAAAAAGGGATCTGTGCCCTCCCCACGCCACACCATGCTTCTCCCAGGTTGTTCCCATGTCAGCAGTGCCAGCCACTATTTGTGCTCAAACTTCCCAACCACAGGGCTACTCAGCTGTTCCTTCAGTGGTGAAAAAAGTGGTCTTTAACTGGCCTTCAGATGATCATCCTTTGCAGGGATCTACAGAAGATCCCTCAGGCCTTTTTTAATCATTAAGGCTAAATCTAGGATATCAAGTACCTCTAAATATTTTTTTTTGTCCTGAGCTTTCTAAATTAAGCAATACTGTTAAGTTTTCAGGGGGCAGATTAAAAGGAGCAATAATCCAAGGCGACAATCCAACTCACTTTTTGTGAAGAAAAGATTCCCAGATTTTACAATGCTCAGTTCAGTGCATGCAGGCTACCTGTGAAAGTAGGTCACATCTTCAAGCTGTAACTTAAACTAGGTCATACTTTCTGACTAGTGAAGAGGGGGAGTATGAGTTTCAAAAGCTCGTAAATTATCATTTCCTGGAAAAGACCCAACACGATGAAGTGCTATCCAAAAATCAACCAAGCCAGCTTGACACATAAGAGGAAGTTCATAAAACATCACTTTATCTTCCTCTGCTTCATGAAAATGGAAATGTATTTCCTTTTCAAAATAATTGGTGGTGCAAGTATTGATGCTGCTTGTGGTTTTAGCTGAGTAATTTAAAGTTTTCTGAGCAGGAACATCCAACACAGATTTTTCTGGTTCCATTCCTATAAATTGCATAGTAAGGGGGAGGTTTGCTCTGGCAAGTTTGAAAGACACCTGGGTTTTCAGGGGTCAGAGGAGAAATTTAGATCTTTCTAAATTCAGCAATGAAACATTTTAACATTAATAATCCTCACAATACCATGCAAGGTAGATAACTCTTGGAAATGATACCTGAAAACTAGAATACTCAGTGGGTTCTTTAGACTCAGTAATAGGAGAAGCAGCCTCAGATGCTCCCCACGTCTGTGGAATCAATTGACCAAAACTAACCCTTCTGACAATTTGACATATCTGTGCTGACTCTTGCAAGCATTGATTTCTGCACAATAAAGGGTTGATATCTGCAGGTTCTTCTTAACATTCCCAGTGAGTCCTAACTCAGTGTCATGGCAAACAGTAACGGACAGTATTTAGGACCATAAATAATGCAGTTCACCAAAAGTATCTGAATACAGAGTAACAACTGCAGTGACTGATCTGGCTGAGATTTTTTAGAGCTGAACTCAAGGGTTTAGCTACTAATTTTCCAGAGAGCTGAGCACTGAAATTCTTTCACTGTCCTAGAAAAACCCAATCCTCTGAATTTTCCTGTTTGCTGTGTGGAATGAGAAGTGTACATACTATAAGGACTGTAGGGAAGAACGAGCAATGCTGGGATGGCTGTTGAGAAGAGATAAAACAGAGCCCCATTTTCCCCAAATAGGATCTTAGTCCAGCCCCAGTCTGGTGGGGAAAGACTCTCCTTGGGTCTAATACTGGCTGACTTGCATGACAAGACATCTTTCCTCTGCTCAGGGGAAACCCTGCAGCCGGCAGGCTTGAGAATGCACGCCAGGGACTTTTGCTGCCTTCATTTTCTCTCCTTGTGTTGACTGCTTGCTCACATCCTGCTCCTTGTGGCATCTCTGCCACCTACCTCTGCTCAGCTCAAGGCCCTCCACTCCTCCGTACCCTGTCTCTCTCCCTCTTTCTTAGCTTGCTGTCCCACAGCAACACATTTGCCACCCTTCAGATGCTCTGCATCCATTTGGCACTGAAGGTCTTTGTGCCACAATGACTTCTTCTTTGGTTTGCATCTGCTGTGAGTCCTACCTGCCTCCATCAATGCCCAGAGACTGCTTTCTGGTGCCTGTGTAACCCCTAGTCTGGTGAGCTCCTTGGTTAATCCTTTGGCTTTGCTGTAATAATTGTGATCAAAGCTAACAATATTTTACGTGGAGCTGAAATAACTTGTCCCAGTGGGTCAGTCAATGAGACAAATGAAGTTTTTGACCCTTATTTGTACACACTGGAAAGCTTTCCCTCTCTGCAGTACATACAGGACAGCACACAGCCCTCCAAGGGAGGTGAGGGTTATTCATCTTTCTCTCTTCTTCCCCAGCATGAGTGCACTGATTAAGATGACGAAGAACTTGTATCCTCTCAGGGTCCTTCTATCTCTTGTGTTTAAGGAGAGGTTAGCCCCACTTCTCCAGTGACTGTCCCTGGAAAGACCTTTCCTCCTTTCTTGTTTTGTGTCTAAAATCTAAATACTCTAAGATCAAACAAGACTTCTATTTTATATCAGTCTTTTCTCACCCCAAAACACCCAAGATCCCCAAGTGAGATGTACCATAAAGGGACCAGATTTAGGGACCTTTTAGGGACACATCTCATTAGCAGCTGCTTCTTAGCAAGCAAGGGGTAGATACTGAGATATTTGCAGTTTCTGATTTGGCCTGTTGCAGAGCCAAAGGAAGTATCTGCAGTAACCAGAATCTATGCTGCTTATTGCACTCTGAGCCAGCATCCACAACGCTTAAACTGCACCAGAAATCAGCCACTGTCAGATTGGAGTGGTATAACACAGCAAGGCAGCTGCACTACCTAGAATTTCCTCTTCATTTGAAACACATCATAAAAAATCTGAAGCAGGAAATGGGTTATCTGGTAAATGATGCTGTTATCTGGTATAACCTCAGCACATGCTAGAATTCATTGCTCGCCTTCTAGTCCTGGAAATCAGTTCAATTGTGTCAAGCTGTTATTCATTTAATTTCTCCTAGTAAAGGTGCAGACATTCACACTCCACTCTACTTTGTTATGTGTGGGTAATTTCTCCAAAATGCCACTTTCACCTAGGAGTTGAAATTTTCATAATGCCAATGCAAATTAGGCAGTAGGGTTATGATGAATTACATACATACATACCTATATATATATATATATATATATATATTCTTAAATGTTTTTAGATATACATTCACAAATGAAAATTCTCACTTCTAAGCTAACTGTTAATTTTGTCTCCCTGGAACATCAGCAGCATGAATGGCTCCAAGAAAATTCTTGTGCTGGCTGATAAAACGCATCCCTAATAAATGTTTAAGCATTATGATGTCAGAGAAACACTACTATTAACTGCCTAGATAAGATGGACTGCCACTAGTAGGGCCCAATGGTCCTTAGCCTTTGAAGTGCCAGCCATGTGAGGATTAGGATTCTGAGACATTTTAAAATCCCGCTTTAAATCTTTATAGCACCAGACCTGTGTGTTCCTGGTGGGTACAGATTTCAGTATCAGCGGCAAATCCCAGGTTTCTGGGGTCACCCCACAGATGCCTTCCAGGAGCAGCTGCACAAGAGTCAGGGAAAACAGGCTACTGTTGTGGTCCCACAAGATGAGAGCCCAGAGGGAGACATCACCTCTTCCAGTGTCAAAAGGAGTAAGGAGGACTCAGAAGATGCTGTGAGCTCCCCCTGGTCAGTAGACATGTCTTGGAGTGGTGTGAAGCAAGTTCCTGGTCTGTGCCAATGGGTATGGCTGTGCTACTAAATAAAGAGGGGCAGGGTGAAAGTTTGAGCACAGGCTCATGTGCTTTGTGTGCTGTCTGCCTGTGGCTCTGCTGTTTGCTTCTGCAGCCCTGGGCAGAGCTCTCTGCAGGATGGCCTGGAGCCCACCTACAGGCTTGGCCTCACACTCATCCCTGGAACTCTGCTCTGTACCAATGTGGCCTGAAGGACTCGGCAGAAGCAACTTGTGGTCATCCTGGCCTGGAAATTGATGGTTCCTCAGAAGGAAAGCCTTTGGATTAAAAAAAAACAACAACAAAAAAAAATACCCAAACATGAACCAACAAAGCATATGAAGTAGAGGTGGAAATTACAAAAGAGATGTCAAGAATCAAAGCAGTCTCACAGGGAAGGTTTCTAGCTGCTCATCTGAAGGCTCTTATTAGTGGGTGTCAGGTGAAATCAGCTGGCAGTTTCCATGTTGCTTGGGGGTAGGGGGAGCAAGGACATGTCCCCATAGCTCTAGCAGCTGTAGCAGGGGCTGCCTACCCTTCCTTCCTGCCCTGTGGTTGGAGATGTGCTGAGCAGGATCCAGCAAGGCAGAAGGATGAAGAACTTAGCTTTGCTTGCTGGGTGTGTAAATGAGGAAGAAGAGCTGACTGGAAACCAAAGGAGATGAAGTGGCCTTTAGCTTCCCCCTTGGCAGGCTTTGGTTGATTTGACTTTTTGCCACCGTGAAACACAGCTGAAAGAGCTTTCCAAGTCAGCAGCTGGGCTGCTGCCTGCTCAATTTGCTTGACAGAAAATCAAAACATTTTTGAACAAAATTGAAAATTTTCTCATGCAAAATTGCCCTTTTTTTTTTCTTGTGAGGACAATGTTATTTTCCCACTGAAATAATTCCATCTATCTCTGTGTTGTTGGTGCAAGGCTGACACAATAAACTGTGAAGCAAGAACTCTGCGTGGGTGAATCTCTCAAGGATGTGCAAGTCCAGAGAGTCATGACTATTCAAGCTCCTTTGCTCGTTTTTCCTTTCAACAGTGGTTTCAAGCATACTTCCCTCTGTCATGTTCTCACAATGTCTTTATCTTCTTTCCTGACAGCCTGTCTGCTCCCTCCTTTCCCATATCCCCTTTTGACATTTGAGCTTGGCATTTCCCTGTTCAACTAGGCTGGCCCCTCCTGCTGTATCGATGTCATGTGCTCTGTTCTGCCCATTGGGCTGGATTATTATTGTTCTCCAAAGTGGTTTTTCGCAGCCAACTCTCCTGGGATCTCTGAACAACCTCTCACATAATCCTGCCTACTGCTGCCCTGAAAAAAAAGTTGTTGTCTGCTCTCCTTCCACTCATAATAAATTTTTGCACCATCTGTCTTCTGCACTTCCCCAAGGCTCATAGGCTTTACCAACTCATGGTCCCAACAGACAAGGGTGCTCTAAGTTATCACATCCTTGACTAGTCATTCATTGTCCACAAGCAGCTGCACTGGCTGAACACCTTCCTAGATGTTCTGCCTGTTAAAATTGCTCTCAACGCATCCTAGAAATCTCCTGGCTTGCCTGAGCCCCACAGCAGATGCTGGAGTGGGTAACCAGAGAACCAGAGCTTGAGACAAGAGAATTCATCCAGTTGTTTAATTCCTCTCTTCTTTGATCCTTGACATTTCTTTTGTAACTTCCAATCTGTAGCAGATGCCTAAGGCAGCATCCCCCTGGCTGACCCTGGGCCTTCAACATTACAGTAATATAGAAAAGAACAACTTGCAAATGTTGTATCCATGCCAAATGGTGCCAAACAATGCATTCTTGTCACCAGAAAGCAACGGGATACAATATTTATTATTGAGAACCAATTCAAATAAAAGACTGCACACAGAAACAATGCATGCAAGCCACTGGAGAGTCTGCAGATGAGAAAGATAATGATTTGCTCTTGAGTGTACACCAGTTCTAATGAAATTTTTATTCCATTGACTACGAACTCAAGTCAGGTTGGCAAACACACAAACTCTGAATTTAATCAGGCCTTTTACTGTCTGCAAAGCAGTAAATGATATGCTTGGTAAGCAGAGTAGGCAGATCCGTGTGCTGACCTCTCTGCAATGTGGTGATGTGTGCCATGCACAACTGGGCTGTGGCCGCTGCTGCCAAACTCCATTGAGTAAGAGAATGAAGCACATCAATTTACAAAAATAAAGAGAGCACATCAGACCTCAAACTTTCTGTATCTTTGGGAAAATATTAAAAAATTCAGCATCTGATGATGGTAAGAAGGAAAATGTAGAGCAAAACAATGTTAGCTGGAGAAAGCTAATCTGAAAAGAGAATCATCACCCAGAACATAGCTAAGGTAAAGAATTGCAGTGGGAATCTGGAGATCTCCAAATTAAATGGGTTTGTTTTGGACCCCTGTCCAATTCATGGTGCTTTATAGACTAATTCTCCTTTCCCTGAAATATCACTTTCTCTGTAGGTCTTCCGTAGAGAGACATTATGGAGTAGTACTTTTATCTGGAAATGTAACAGAGTAAACTGCCTTCCTACCACACAGCTGTGCAGGAAAAAGAAAGGAGAGAGCACAGAGACAGGAGATGCACAGGAATGTGTCTGTCAAAGAAACCTTTGGGTTGTAGAGCTGAACCTCAGAGGCAATGAACTCCCACTGATTTCTGCATCTTTAAGAGCCTAAACATCTTTAAAAATCTGTGCAAAAAAATAAATTGTTTTGTTTCACCTTCCAGCCTGAGCTCAGGCGTTGTCTGCCTGTCTGTATTCTTCAGTTCCTGACTGCAACAGTAATGGCTTCGAGTGTCAGCACTTCTTCTATCTCTGAATATTCTGCCTTATTGTCCTTGCTTACTCTGGTGGATCCAGAACTGCAGTGTCTGCACAACACTCCCTTGAGGATTTAGTGCCGTGTCCCCAAGGAGGTCAGGAAAGTAGCTGCCAGGGCTTGACCTTCTGATCTCATAGTGTACTGAAGTCACGCAGAATTACTGAATAATAAGCCTTTAGAGGCTATGTTAATCATGACTAAACACAGCCATGATCAATGATCACAGTACCCAATTCAGGTGCAAATTATTATTTAGCATTTACCTGGAGGAGTACCTGACTGGTGTCCTGTCTCCTTATACAGTCCCTTCTCGGCCAGAGTGCTCCTGCATGTTTCAAGAACTGCCTAATCCCCTGTTAGGATCCAGGGAGTTGATTGCTTGCTTACAACCAGCCATGATACAGCCATAATGGTGATGACTGCAATGCACAAATATCACTGGTAAGGGCAGCACTTTTCTGTCTTCCTGTAATTAGCCCTCAACCTTGTGTAACTCTTTCTATGGGTATCTTTTAGAAAGGTGTGATCAAACATCCAATCTTCTTTTAAGGTTGGATCAGATTCTCAGAGGGGTTTTGAACACCCAGCTCTTAGCCAAATGGGCATATGATTACACCTAAAAACCTATGAAATTTGTTGTGGCATTCAGAAAATATTAAGGCAGTGCCTGAGAGACAGAGGTGGTGGTGTTTATGGTTTAGAAGGCTTGTTCTGATGGGGCTGGATCTCATTTTAGGCCCTCCTTCTCACAGCAATGTGTTGAAATAATTAATCCCAGCAGTGGTGGAAGTGTGGATCACAGTGGGAAAGCCTGTATCCATCAGGGGAAGGTTATTTATGCAGATTCCATTAGAAAACCTGTCCCAGAAGTTTGCAGTCTGATATTGCATGTAATCCATTCAAATGTCATGTTGGCAAAATATGAAGCTCTTCCCCCTTACAGAAATGAAAACACTGCATTTCTACCTTACTCTCCCTTTCCGTGTGTTTCAAAACACAAAAAACTCACAAGAAATATTCAGCCATCCATCTTGATAGGATTTTCATCCAGCAGGGAGATGGCACAGGCAGTCTCAGAAACAGGCATTGTTCTGTACCTCATGCTGCTGGTGCCTGGGATGCCACAGCAGAGAAGTGATCAGCTGCAGGAACCTGGATGGAGAATTTCAGGCTTTGAGTCCCTATCACCACCTAACAACAGACAGTAAAGCTGATACCCTAAAATCACCTGCCACAAGGATATGTGTGCTTGCACATTCCTGTATAACATTCATACCTTACTTGCATCTGGAATTTAACATATGTGGAGTTTAAGCGGTGCCCAAAAGATGGCACTGTTTATTTGTGCTTTTTTCATTCTTAATTGCATACCCTCTTCTAAGGCGGCATATCATCTGACAAAATTAAGACAGGACTAATGTACTCTATAGAGAAAAGTAGTACAAATCAAATATTGCTGCAGCATGGACTTATCTGTAACCTTTAATGTGCAATATTTTAATGGGAATGGGCATATTGATGCTGTGTAGAACTATAACTACAAAGCAGTTGCCCTTTTATTTCCATCTAGCATTTTCACCATAGATGTTTTGGACTCATACGTTTCATTTAATGCCTGGTGAATGAAGAGTGTACTTCAGTCATTTCAAAGGAGAAAGAATTATTGACTAGAAGTGGATCAGAACCAGGGTGGTGCCTTGAAGGTCCCTGAAAGTTAGCCTACACATCTCTGCCTGTGCAGTAGTCATTATCTGTATTCACTGAAAAAACCCAACTAATGCCAAATAGCATGACAGCCAAATTACAGTGAATCAGTTGCCCACATTTTTGTTGAAACAACTAAATCCCAAGTCCTACCTTAACAGCTTGCTGCAGCCACAGAACAAGAGCAAATGTGGAAATACAGTTTACCTTGCAGCAATGAATTTAATGAAAGGTTTGCTGGTAATCATAGCAAATGACAACATTAATCCCCATATCAGCTGTCAGGTTTCTCCAGGCCTTTAAAACTAGAAGGTGTGCCAAACAAGCTGTAATAACAAAACTAGTATTACTAATACCTATGATAATGCCTCATTTTATTAAAGCAAAGCTCTTTGCAATCTCAGCATGGGAGTCACTTCACCTAGGGCTGACATCTGGCCATTTTCAAGGTAACAAAGTTCAGGTGTCAGAATACCTGACAGATGGCTGTGATGGCTTTTGACACCACATTTTCCCAATCCAGCTCTATCCAATCCAATCCAATCCAATCCAATCTAATGCTATCCAGTCCTATCCAATCCAATCCATGGTACTTGTGGCTGCTGTATGAAACCAGAGGATACCAACCAGTGATGGCCCGATAGGAAGAAAAGCTCCATTGCCTCCATTCCTTGCCAGAACCTCCCTTAAACCTGGTACCTCCTGCAGTGGATATATCTGCTCAATGGAGATACAGACAGAGAAAATCTGCCTTGATGCTGCTCTCCAGGCTGCAGAGCACCAGTCCAGGAGTCAGTTGAACAAATATCCCTCAGTCATAAATCTCAAGGCTTGACAGGTCTAAGTGGGTCGTAGCTACAGCTGCACAAACATTTTCTGGTCTCTCAGACCTCCATGGAGTTTCAATGGGGAGCAACTTCCCTGTCCAAAACATATTTCTTCATCATCTGTGTCCTCTCCTGCACTCTCCTGTCCATGATATTTCCCACTTGCCCTTGCTTCTGACTCCACAGTTGCTCAATGCTATGTGTATGTAGATTTTAAAGAAGTGTGCTGGGCTCAGATGTGCAGAACTAAGACACTTGGCTGCTTAAAACCAGCCTCCTCTGAAGCAGGGTGTGAACAGAGAGATGTCTTGTGCTCTGGTGACTGCCTCATTGGACGGGCCTTGCTTTCCAAGGTCAGGAACCCTTCAGGCTGTGTGGGAAGTAGAAGATGAAAGGCAGGAAACAGAGGCAGGTTATCTTAAACTCCACCTCACTTTTGACTGGAGGGCCTGTGAGCAGCTCTGAGACAAGGAGATTGCCTGAGTAAAGCTTGCTTCTGATTCCCTTCTCAACATGAAGAAGTTTGAGGCCATGCTTCCTCAGGAAGAGTCCTATCCATCAAGAAAGGCATTGGATGCAACTACCCTGCTGAAAAACCTTTAAAAAAGAAGAGATATTCAAGACTCAGGGTTTTAGCTCTCATCCACAGTGAACTGTGAGCTCACTCCAGCAGCTCAGTGAACCCCAAAACACCAAACTCCGGGTCCTAGAAGCCACGTCAGCAAACAGAAGATACAAGTCTGATTATTCAGGCCTTAGTTCCAAGGGTCCTCATATTGCATGTGTTTGGTTTTGGGCATCTGTTTTGTTTTGCTTGTTTGTTTTACCTAGGTTTTTCTAACCGGATGTTCCTGGTCTGTTCCACAATGCTTACAACCATTGAGGAGGTGCCTGGCTTTTGCAAAGAGTTGTTGATACTTTGTTATTTATACTTTTAATTAAATACAGAGATGATGCCAAAAGAGTCGAAGTTTGGGTTACATCAGGATGCTCAGTAACTAACCACCCACAATCATGGGTGGCAAAATTTGTGCTCATAATAATGACCATTGTTTTTGAGAAGTTACTTCCACATAGAGTTATAATAAAAATTATATATTAACCAATTTATTATTGTATTGAGAAGATCATTTGCCATTCAGGAAAAAATAGGTTCCTCTTTTGGGGGTAGTGGGGATGTGAATTTTTTTTCAATGACAGTTTCAAGAATCATATGGGTACTGTAAATAAAACCTAAAACCATTTTTTTTCATTTTTCTTTTATTTTTTGCTCCTTATATCTTCACTGCAATAATAAGGCATCAGAATTCATAATTTAACTAGCAATTTTGATGATGTTGCAAGAGGTAGATACAGCTTGCTGTTCATCTATCCGAGCTCTGCAGAACTGAAAACAGTAAGCATTTGATTGTGTCAGTAATTCGAGGTGATAGCTCTTGGAAGGTACGTACGGGCAATTTTCAAAGTAATGCACAGACCCAGAGCCGCAGAATTCAGGACTGACGGGAAGTGAATGTCAGGACTGAAAACTTCAGCCACAGATAGCAGATCCGTGCAGCAGCGCAGTGGCATTTTAAAATCACCCAAATCACCGCTATTTAAGGAGGTGTTTTTCTTGGAATGATTGTTTCAAGGGTTGGTGTAGCTCGGCAGCTATGAGCTGACTGCGTACGCAGCAGGATGTGTAAAGGTGGCTCTGGCACTACTCCCATCCTTGTGCCTGCAAAGGGGTGAATTTTCCCTTTCCTGTCTTCCCCAAGGCAGACCTGGGAGCTCAGTAAGGGGAAGACTTGTGGGGGTGGCTAATTTTGGAGCTAGATTCATGCACAGGCAGACTGGCTTGCTGGCGGTGGGTAGCAGCAGAGGAAAACCAAGAAGGGATGTTTGCCTCAGGAAATGCAAGCCCCAGGAGCCAGCATCTGTCTGCTCCCAGCCCTACAGCATGGCTTCCTCAGCTCTCCCAACTGCTGCCTTGTCCTCTTGGAGTCTCCTCTCATCACCCCAGAGCCTGGAGCTGGGAGCAGGGCTGGGACAGTGGTGGTATGTCTTTGACCTTGCTGTTTCATGGCAAGGGCCTTGATTCCTGTTTAAACACCTCCCACTGAGAAGCACTGTTGCTTGAAAGGCTAAATTACATTTAAACACAGATTCTCAGCTGGTCTCTTTTTTTCACTCAAGTGACAAAGGCACACAGTGCAAATACCTTGATATATCAGCTGAATCTAAGCTTAAATCTTATCACAGGCATTGCCAAGCCTGAAAGTAGGGTTGTCTCACTCTGGGTTAGGTTTTGTACATAGGCTGGACACAGGAACGTGGCCAGCACACATGAATTTGAGGCAGGGCTGGTGTGTGGTTTGCCACATGTAGTCAGTTTTTACTGGGCACTGCCTTCTTTTAGAGTATGTGCTTCAGTGACTCACCTTGCAAATCAGCTGTGGTCATAATCTGCTTCCTGATGAAATCCGTTCTTTTTTTTTTTTTTTGATACCATGCCATAGGGGTGTATAAGGTGCCCTCTGTCCAATCTATGCTTCATTTTCAGACAAATCTTCTCTGTTTCTTTCTTTTGAGAGTGTCTTTCTCCTCTGATACCAGATACTAAAAGGATGGTTTTATATCATATCTATCCTCTCCAAACAAACAGTGGTACTCACAGGACTGCCCAGCTCCAGATGCATGGCACAACCATTCCCTCCTGCAAGCACTGCCTCCCAGGAAAGGGAGGTGCTGAGACCTCCACCAGTGTCCTAGTGGCTGTCTGGCAGTAAGAAGTTACAAAACTCCCTCACCTGACCCCATCCCTCTTGAGGAAATTAATCTCATGAAAATGCATCCAATTTTTACACAGCAGGGCATCAGGCATCCAAAAATTGCTGCTAAATCTGGATTACAAAGATAAAGTAAAATAAGAAGAAAAAGAAGAGGTATTAGACTGTCTTCTCTCTCTCATTGCTATTTAACTACTATTTAACACTTTAATCCTCCTGAGGAGTTTTTTTTTTCTTTTTACTGTAATTCTTTAATATGGTCTGCACTTTTTATAATCATTCTCCTTTCTCACACGTTTAGGCTACCATTTAAGCTACTTTTTTTACCTTAATTACTTGGTTAACTGTAATCTCTCAGGAACCATAGACACATGAGAGAGCAAGCCCTTATTATGAGGCTGTCTGCTTGCCCAGGAAAAGCTTCTCACAGCAGTCTGTTTTTAAAAGCTTTATTCAGCAGGTGAGACTTAATTGACAAAGTCAAGAAACTTCTACCATTTTCTTTCTACCTTTTCTACCATAGAATGGAAGTCAGTGTCAGGAAAATTTTCTCAGAACATTTTCAAGACTGGTGTCTTGTGTCTTCAGTGCATTTTCAACCAGCAAGTAGTCCCAGGTGCTTGGACTGTATGTTTCTGCTTCTAGACCTGGAAGCAATCCTCATCTCCAGCAAGCACTTATGTGATCTTGTATCATCTCTTAGCTGAACAGCTGGGATAAATTTATCCAGGAAGGAACAGACCAGACCATTGTCCTGGAAGCCTGGAGACAGAGAGGAGAACTGAGAGCAGTCAGCAGAATGGTGGTGAGGCTGCTAAGTGAACCCTCTGGCTCAGGCTGTAATAATTGGGTCCTCTTAGGTGATAAAGTCCCTGATTTGTGAATATCCACTTCAGTGACGTAAGGAGGAAGAATCCCAGCATTTGCCAGCATAAGGCACTATGTTCGGCATCTGCAGAGAGAGCTATTATTTGTTGCTTTGTTTATTGGCTTTCTTTAAATGATGCTTTGGAAAGTCTTCATGGGATGCAGCTGTGCCTATCATTGCAGAGTCAAGGAGTAGACAGTGCTTTTCTGCAAAAACAACAGAAATGAGCCTAATAACCACAAAATACCTCCTAGAGCAAATAACTCACAGAAATTTCCATTCCAGAATAATATTTTGAAGTAACTGGAGATCATTTCCTATAATGATCATCACCTTTTCTGGTGCTCAGAATGACTCAACCAGCTGCAAGGCTTCTGTGGTACTGCAAACACTTGAAAATGTATCTTTTGCATGAGCAGCCACTGCACAGTCACAAAATGACTTGTACACTCTCAGTGTCTCTTTCTGTGATCCAGTTTTCTCTACCTAGAAGCTGTTTGTTGCTAAGGACTTGGTGTCTGACAGTCCAGGACATGCAGGGCTTCTGTTGATGTGTTGTTAATGTTATCTTTAACACCCGTGCCCACATCCAGAAAGACTCCCCGATGCTTCAGATGCCACACAGGTCTAACTGAGGTGTGAGCAATGTGCCTAACCCCTCCTCAAAAGTGAAGACTCCAGTGCTTGCACTTTTCCCTGGCTTTGGCTGTCCTGCTTGTATCCATTTTCAGAGATGCTACATTTTGAGCTGAGTGTGGGATTAGTCTGAAGTTCCTGCGGGATCCACAAAGGATTTCTAGGCTTAAACTCCCAAGGAGTCAGGTTTGGTATATTTGTTATTAGCACACTTAACTCACACTGGGGTGACTGGTTTCTGTTTAAAGCAGAGAAACCACTGCTACATCTTCATTTATTGAGCTCACAGGATGGTGAGCCATCAAATAAGCTTTTATTCAGAGGAAAGGGAAAGTGACATCCACCTTCTGTAACTGACTGAGGTGGTACAATCCTGTTTCTGTGTCTTCATATAAAAAGGAGTTGTACATTCTTCTCCCACAGTCCAGGGTACTATGAGAAGTTTCATGTTTGGAGCAGAACAGGAGAAAGATGAAAACTGGATCATTTTGAAATTGAAACTAAAAGTATTGTGAGACCACAGAGATCATTTGCAAAATCCCCTTATAAGCACCTGGCAAGTCTTCTTCCCTCATTCCCCAAATAGTTAATGTATTTTTATTGTAAGAGTATGTAACATAAAATTAATGCTCAGGAACATGGCTATTCCCTCACCAGGTGAACTCTGTGGATATTAGGCTTTAAAGTTTTTTCCATTCTATAAATCTCCCATTCCTTTCTGGATGATGGTCGAGTTTCAGGGAGGAAAGAGCAATGTTGTCAGTGTGGTGGTTATGGACTCTCCCTGCAGCAGGTGTGAGCCGCTGTTGGATGCAATTCCCCGGTCTGTGATCCTCTTGGTGAATTCTGTGATGTTTCAGGTACACTGTGCCTGGCTGGGAGGGAGGGCTTCTCTGCTCAGGAGCAGCAGTTATGAATGCATGGTGTTGATGCACCAGGTTTGCATTGCACCATTCATGGCTGGCTTAGGGTTTTATCTTCCATGAGTCCACCTAGTAGCCAGCTTTTGCTTGGTGTCCCCTCTTCTGTCATCTTTGGTTAATACACTACATTTTTTGCCTGTTCATTTGTAGATTCCTTAAATCATGTGAACTCCAGGGAGAACAACAACAACAACAACAAAAAAAAGGCCCTTCATATAAAATGGTGCACAAGTGATGAGTGCTATTTATTTCAGAGCTAATTTGTCAACCTTTTCTTCATTCTGGGAGCCTTTGGGTTTAGCTGTTCATTTGCTTAATTGCATCTCAAGCTTCCAGTCAGAAATGCTACACACACACCAGTTATACCATGCCTCAGGAAGAAAACATTAGAGATGATGTTACTGACTCACCACCACAATGCCTTCTCCGCTCAGGTTCTGTATCCCTCCCTCCATTTAACCCCCTGTCCCCTCAGTTCTTCTCACCATCTCCTGCAGGTACAGCTGATTTAATCATTGGTATCACAGATTTACATAATAATAATAATAATAATACTAATAATAATAATAATAATACTTTCTTCTCTCACGTGACTTACTCCTCTGCCTACTCATTACGTGTCTCCTTGGTGCTTTTTGTAATTATCTCTGCCACATCCTTGAATAAGCTTTTGCCTCATTTAGAGTGTGCTGTAAATGATATGGTTTTGATAAATTAAGTAATAATCAGAAAAAAATTTTCAATATTCTGTAGATTTCCATTAAGTTACAGTTATAGTGACACAATTTGCTGTGCTACAGTTCACACTGAGTTAGTCTTGTTTTCATTAAAAACCTCATTACTTAGAAATTTATAACTCATCTGTAGAAATTTGCCCTAGGGTGAAACTTGACTCTGTTTTTAGCTCAAAAAAAAAAAAAAAAAAAACTTTAATAAAAAAAGTAATTCAGTTTGTATTTTTTGACTTTTAAAAGAAAATAATTCCACCTGTTTTAAGATTTTTGTGTTGTGCAACTAAAAATAGCCTCAATTTCAGAAGTGTGCTATTAGTTATAGTAATAACAATAATTGCTGTTAATACAAATTCTACTTATGTAGAGAAGATAGCACTAAAGGGTGAAGACAAGAATGGAATTGGGGTGTTTACTCACAAGGGTGTATAACCCCTCAACATTTGGTAGGTGAATAAGATTGATTGTTCCTACTGCGCTATGCTTCCCTCTGGAATATTGCAGGAAGCATAGAAGGAATCAAGGCATGGTGGATCACACATTACTTGCCATGGTGGTTTCTCATAGCTTTTCCTGGAGATTTGGATCACTGTCTGCACTAATTAGTGCCTTTGCCACTCTTCATTCCTTTAGTCTTATTTGGATAATTGAAAAGGAGACAGAAGTTTTGAAAGAGGAACAGCCAACTGTTAAGGAATGACCAGGCTCAGAGTCTCTGGGCTGTTCTGGTAGGCAGCTTACAAACACAGAAACAGGCACAGTATGAAAATCAAGGCTATAAATGCCATTTCAGAGTAAGTGTGATGAAAGCATATTTTTGGGATTGTGTCCGAATTTATCAGTACTCTGTTCTGTCTGGTATTAGAGTAGCTGGTTCACGGGGATTTATACACCTCCTTCATGCAGAGCTTCAAGGCACTCCAGCAATGGAGTTCCAGATCCTGATATGCTGAAGCGGTGATGAGATTGTGAGATCAAACATTAATATTCTTATTTAGTGCAGTTCATTGACACTGCAAATTCTTCTGAGTGCTCCAAGGCTCTTGGGAGAATTTGCTCATGTCTGGGGATCTGAACTGGAGCTTATTTAGAAAAGTCCAAGTTTTCATTCTGGCCTTTTTCAAGCCTCACCTATGTTACACCAAAAATAGTTCTACAGTGTTTCATATTCATTTGTTGACTGTTGTTTCAGAGCCTGTCATACTTAATATTATGTACGCAGCAGACTCAGAGTACGCTTGTTTGAGGACACACATTCAGCCAATTTGAGCTCACAAACAAAAGTTTTGTGTTCCCACTTGGGTGGGGAAGGTCATTTGTGCGCAACAAAATTAGACCACTAATTATAGAGACTATCTTAAAATTTGGTAAAAGGCACGTTTTCCCCAGGCAAAGAACTCACTGGGCTCTGTGAGTTTTGAACATTCAACCTGCAGGAGAAAGCTGATCCTACGCAATGTAACACCTTGCTGCTTTTTTATATCAAGTATAAAATATAGGAGCTGCAGTTTTACCATCTACTGTATTCCCAGGCCTACAAGAACAAAAATAAAAAGGCTTAACATTTTGCATAGATGCAGTGACTAATCCTGAGGGCTGTGTCTTTGAGTTCCTAATACACTCTGGTCAGCTTTTTTGGGTCAGAATAGCTCAAAACCAACCTTGTCAGCAGAAATTGAGGAGGAACTAGTTATCTTAGCAAATAATGGGAATGTCTTGCCTCCATCTGTGTAGCAGATTAATGCTACCCAAGTGGAATGGACTTGAAGATTGGGAGGAGAAGTAATGCTTGAGACTGAAATTTCAGTAATGAAATTTTTAGAAATAGTAGTTCATGAGGAAGTTTCTACTATGTACGTGTGTGATATAAAAGAAACACTGATAGCGTTGGGATATAAACTTGATTTCAGTGCTATATAAACAGTAGTAAACCAGCTTTTTCTGAAACTAGAGCAAGAAGTATATTGCTTTTAAGTAGTGTTTGGGATTGATGCTAGGGAAAAGAAATACTCAAATGAAAATTATTGATGCAATGAAGAGAAATTCAGATATTATTTTCTATCTCAGCCTATTTTTCAGGAAAAGTTAGAAGACAACATTCTCTGGGCAAGTGAACACTAACTATATATAGTATGTATATTTGGGGTTCAGTTTTCAAACAGGCATTTTCTGTCTCTACCCATTCTCACTGAAGTTAATGCCTTTGTTTTACTGAATGCCATTGACTTAAGGGTAACGCATCTGTGATGTCAAATTCTCTCACAAATACTGCTTTTCAGGGATGAAAATTTTCTGAAGGTGTCTAGGAACATAATTCACTCTAATCACCTGCATTTTTCTGAGAATCTGGACTAGACCTACCTACTTGCACATGTAAATAGTTAACTACAAATATTGTGCCACCTGAAACAAGGAAGCAATGTCTACCTGTTTTTAAGGATCATTCTAAGGGGAGAAAAGAAGCAGCAATATCTAAAATAGGCAGATATAAGGAAACTGAATATGGCTTCAATAGCCTAATTCCTAGGGCCGTTTGAAGCCCACTGAACTCATAGGAAGAAAATGCTGGACATTTAAGCAACAAAAAGAAAGCAAAGGTAGAAAAAAAAAAACTGTTTGGCTTCTTTCTATGTTATCGTTAAGATTTTCTAGTTAATTTAATTAGAGGCACGCAACAACGAGCTGTTTTGCAGAACTGGATCTGCACTGTTTCAGTGAACCTGTAGGGACCTGGGAAACTGCGTTACTAACACATCTGGCATATGGGCTTTGTAATGGAGTGACTTGGCTCCTGATCAGCAGAAAACAGTGAAGACTGTCACATTTGTCATAGGAAAACAGATTTGGAAAGGCAAACCTCTGCAAGGAAAACACTGTAATTACGATGGATGCACAGCAGCCCTCCGTTTCTGCAGGCAGTGGCAAGGAAGGACCAAAGAATTCCTCCCAACACCCACACTTCTCATGCAAAATAAATCAACAGAGCTTAGGAAGCGAGGTTCCTGATAAATCCTCTGCATAAGACGTCTGCCTCACAGGAGCCGCGGGCCAGCTTTGTGCGCAGCACAGTGTTAGAGCAGAGCTGCCTCTTCAGCAGGGCGGCCTGCCCCAGCAGCCTGCTCCTCTCTGAGGTCTCACAGTCACAGATGGGAAATAATCACCGTTGCAGAAGCTGCTACAAGTCTTCCTAATGTGTATAAATCCATCTGTGGATACACTGTAATCTCCATACATACCAACAAAACCTCGTAAATGGGAATTTCCGTAGTTATGTTCCCAACAGCCTGTTTTTAGGAAGAGAAAGTAAGAGTATTGCAGAATCCCTGAATCCCCCTGCTCCTACAGCTGCTTCAAGCACACACCAGAGGGCAGCTGCGGTTTTGGCATCTTCTTTCCTTTAGATGGGACCCGTATCAATCACACAGATCTGGGATGTGTCTGGCTCTTAGGGACGCAGGGGACAGCAGTACGTTTGGATGGGCTCCTTCCATAAGGATGGTGGGTGCCCTCACTGAGGCAGCAATGCTGCCCTCTTTGCTCTCCCTGTGCTCTGTGGGGCTGGCTCACCATCCAGGTACCAGCCTGCCAGCCAGAGCTGGCTGGAATTCTCCTCACTTTTCTAAGCAGAGAAGGTGTCCTCCCATGCCACCCACTGCTCAGGGTGGCTCTGCTCACCACAAGGAGCATGACACAAGAGGGAGACGACAGTGGAAGAATTGATGCATCTGAGAGTCAGACAATACAGGACTGAAGATGGGTTGTATTTTTTTTTTTGAATAGGCAGGAAATTGATGATTTTTTAAAAGATTATTTTCAGTTGTTGGTCTGGATGAGGAAACAGGATAAGATAGAGTACCAGGCAGATGTTGCATGATTTGCTGACAAAAAAGAATGTTTTCTGATAGAGCCCTAATTAAAGACTTGGCAGCAAATTGCTTATTAGATGAGAAATGAGATGCTTCAGATGGAAGGCAAAACACCTTGTCCTATTTCTCTGAAGTGTCAAAATATAGATCAGTGACTGAGTGCCTAAGCTCTGTTGTGTAGCTGATCACAGTTTGTTCTAAAGAGAAAATATTTTCCTTGTCATGGGAGAACTCTTTCAAAGACTGTGTGCCACAAAACTTTCTAACTGATAGGACCTACAGAGGACCTCCTTGTAGCACATGCCTTGCAATGACTCAGCTGTGGAGGGAATCTCCTGCTTAAGATGACATCGTGTCCATCTGCCACATGGGACTTGTGACAGCAACAGTGCTGTGTAATATTTTTTGCCTGGGTATGTCTTAATGTCCTCTCACCCAACACAAGAGGGCAGATTCCAGTAGAATTGAATAATAATAATAAATAAAAAAAGATGGAAAGTGTATGAGAAAGGTTTTGAAGGGAATTGCACATCAGTTAAGAGTAACTAAGCAAAGTATTGTTCTGTCAGATTTTTGTGAAAGCCTGAGAGCTGAGTCAGGGTGATTATAACAACCAAATATTGAAAAGCAATTAGTGTGATAGATAAAATTCAAATGTATATATGGATAACAAGACCAACCCTGCTTGGAGGTGCTGGGGCAAGGAATGATAGCCTGGGGGATAATAAGGAGTCCTGGACCCTGGGGCAAGGGAGCACTCAAGGGATAGGCAGGAACAGTGAGATCATCAGTGTCCCCAAGGTCCAGTCAGGGATTTAAAGCTGGCTGTGATCACAGCAGAGACAGGAAAGTGTAGTTTTCTTGTACCACTCCCTGCCACCACCCACATATATGCTTTATTCTCATGTGTGTAAATATTTGCCTGAGAAGCAGCAATGTCCTTATAGTTAGGGCTATTTTGGTCTGAGCCTGTCACAGGGAGACTGTTCAACCCATACAATTGGAAAAAGTAGATTAAGTTGTTGATCAGCCTCTCTTAGATGTCACTGAGCCAAGCTGTACCATCTGCATTTAGTCCTGATGACTTGTCCTGTGAATCCTTCCCTTCAGACCATTCCTTATCCTGGTACTTTTTGCCTGTATGCTTACTGGTTGTTGACGTTTTTGGCAGTGATAGACAACTGTGTTCCAGGGCTTTGCTGTTACTAGACAGGTTCATTAAGTGTGAACGAAAGCTCCAGAAATGCCTTGCTGAGTTACCACTCTTCAGCTACAGCCTGGTGGAGGTGTCTTGCCTTCTACTCCTACCTGAAGAACTTGCTTCCCAGTGAGTGGTGATCTAATGGAGAATTTCTGGTTGTAAAACATAATACACTGCAATATTCACTAAACTTTCATGTATGTTTTCAAAAAGGGCATGGGAAATTGTTTCCTGAAGTCTCTTCCATCCATCAGTTGAAGAAATGGTAAGATACATGGTTGGAAATTAAAACTCAGCAAGTTTAAGAAATTAACAAGCAACTTACCAAGATCTGTGGTGAGTCTATCACTCGTGGTTTTTTGGGGATGAAGATTGGTTTGGGCTTTTTTGTTTGTTTTAAAAATTGTATTTTACTTCAAAGAGAATTTGAAGCTGGACATGCACGACAGAGGCAAGACTGAGATGCCTTCTGGAACAAATGCAAGAAAACAGAAATAGAGGAAGAGAGACAGAAAGTGTTTTGACAGTACAAAAGTGAAAGTCACTACTGTTAGCAAGAATTCAGTACCATTAGCAAGAATTTCTGGTATAAATTATGTTCATCAGTTAGAAATAAAGAAATTCTAACTGGATAAAGCACTGGACAGCCTGGACTGCTCTAATAGGTCGCACAGTACAAAGCAGACTCTAACTCAAATTGAAGGCTGGATAAAAGGTCTCCCAATTCCATCTTCCAGCTTGAATTATTCTCTGATTTGTACAGTTCTATGATTCTATGAAAGAAGATACATTGATATTTGAGCTGGTTATGTGGTGTAAAGCAGGGGTGTGGATTCAGGCTCCTAAATCTCAGCATCTGCGATATATGTGCCTCAATGCGAGCTGGATTGCTGGGGTCCTAAGGTACCCAATGAAGATCAAGTTGTTACAGAAAATGGAGTCTGCAGAGGCTCATTTAAGGTTGAGATTAATAGCTGGCTAGGTACTGCTGACTGTAATATAGACACACATATACAGACACATAAATTTTGGAGTCCAGTTCTGGAGGTGCATGCCATCAGTCACTACCATGATATGGCCATGAAAAAGACAAATGCACCCTCAAGTATGTTGCACAAAATGTGGTTTCTAGAGTTAAAGTCACGATGTTTTTTTCCCAATGGGTCTTACTACCATTTCTCTTTTAATTGCAGTTTATCATATTTAAGATTAATGATTGAAGAGACAAAGACTACTGAAATGATCAGTGTCATTTCACAAAAATCTTACTATCCACAAGGGATTGAGTTGTTATTAGACTTGTTTATTGTAGCAAACTGAGGACTCTACTTTCTCTCTCTAAATACTTCAGGAATTAAAGACACAAAGCTTCAAGGGAACAGTGCCGACATGAAATGATTTAACCATCATTTTTTTGGGGACTATATAAAATTTAATTACCAATCAATATTTTTGTTAGTGTCAATCCAGCATAGGCATGCAAAAAGCATTAGAAATTCTGGTCAGGTAAAAAGTGATTAAGAGTTAAAATTCTTTGGTGTTAATATAAAAAGAAAACCAAAAATCTTGTTTGTAATTTGCTAGTATTTTTGCACATGTTTCTTGCCCTGGAAAAGCAAGCAAATCAACAGATTTCAAAGGCATCATCCCAAGAAAAGCTCCATAGTGCCTTTAGTTATATCACTTAATGCCCCAGCTGTTAATAATTACATATTTATTACATAAATATCAGAATATATCTGTATACTATGTGTGTCCTCCTCTACCTATCAAATGTAATTTTCATGTTTTTGGCATGCTTATAGGATAATGACCCTACTAATACCTTTAAAAACTCCTTTGTGCTATTATTTCTAACCTCGTAAATATCTTTATACAAACTTACTATCAACCATCTTCCTCAGTATCTAAACTCATTCCAGTACAACAAAATAATGCATTGCAGGTGTTATTTTTTAACCCTTTAGAGGAATAACAAAAACCAAATGACATCTTCTGTGATAAAAACCCCCCAAAAATTAAAAAAGGAAAATTTATCGTTATCAGTAGCGTTTTTCCAATCTAGACACTTTCTTATTTTTTCTTACAATAATAATCATGACTTGGGTTTTGCTCTGCACTGGAATGTTCTTTTTTGACAGTAATTCTCATTCATCTTGGATAATTCACCAAAATTCTTCCCATTTGTTTCTCTGGTCATTGCCTTGCTCTTCATCATTGGCAAACGCTGCTCCTCAGTTGTACACTACGTCCATACCTGCAAATATTTGAGGTCCGAGTTAAGCCTTGCAAACCATGCGTTGGACTTAAGATGTTTAAATCTTCATAACACATCAGGGGTGGCACTGCACTTGCACATATTTTATGTACGTTCTGTTTTTAGCAAGACCACTAAATGAGCAGTTGGTAGTTACATAAAAATACCTGTATTTGGGCCAAATGTTGGTAAAGACATCGGGAATGACGCATATGGTGCTTTTTAGCTCAAACAACAACAAATACTGTTGGGATGGGGTGTAGCAACTCCCAAGACCCCAACATTCTTCAAGATGTTTTTTCTTACAATGGTATATATTTAATTATCACTCTCTTTTTTTATGGAAATATATGTGTATTTGCTTAATTGTTATATTTATTAACTTATTAACCTGATTTTCTGTTTCATTAAACTGATGGGCTATTTGATACATAATTAAACTATGAAATCTTAACTTGCCATCAACACAAGGTACACTCTTGATTTTGTGCATTACTTCATTTAGATGGTCTAAATCATTTACCTCCTAGTGTTAAATTTTAATTGGAGGTTTAGTTTGGTTTGAAACTACACAAACCAATGCTATGTTGTTTTTGTTGACCAAACATGTATTTTAAGGTTTCTTATACAAAATTTTGGAATACTTTAATAAGAGAGATAGCTTTCCCTAGTTTCAGCTATGGGAATATGGGAATATAGCAAAGTTAGCGAAATCAGACCTGTGAAAAGTGCAATGTAAGTTTTTGTGGCTTGGCCCCAAACTTTTGAGAGTCTGAACTGCAAGTATAGCCTGACCTCTGAAAAAGCTCTCACAATAAGCACTCTTTCTTAGTTCAGAAACTTACAGTCAGTCTCCAAATGTATGGGGACTGAAATGAAATGAATAAATTTGATTTGGAATCTTTCTTCATTTTCTGAATGACAGAGCTATAAGGCATTGGAATGAATTTCCAGAAGAAATGCTGAGAAGAGACAAGGTTGTTTTCTTAGAAATAGAATACAATAAGTTTCAAGTTAGGAAATTTGGTTCAATTGTCCACAAAACCAAGATATCAACTTAACATTTTTCACCTGGTTCTGTGTTCTCTGTTCTGAATTCAGAAAAATCCCTTTGGTTCAGTTTTGTACAAGTCAGGCTCACACACTGCGGTCCCTCTGGACTAAGAGGTTATGAATTTGCTAAATAGCAACATCTATCACTGTCATGTTACTTCTAAACTGCTTTGCTTTCTAGGATGGACAGACGTCTGTGAAGTCAGTCCTTTACAAGCAGTGGAAAAAATCCACAGTAAAAAAGAACAATTGCAGAAAGTGATCTAACAATCTTTACCTTGACACTATGCAAGTAAGCCAATGAAATGAGAAAAGTTTTTCCAGCAGCTAGATTTTATTAGATTGTGTAAGAGACTGAAGATGTCAATTATACCTAGGCTGAACACTAATTCTTGTGGCATCCCACTAATCACCTCCCCACAATTTGATAAATGTCTGGTTATCACTACAATTTGTTTGTAGGCTTCCACACAAAGGAGGATGTTTTGGAAGAATAAATGCTTTATTCCATTCCTGGCCCTAAGAGAAACTACACCAGTGACAGCTGCTCTCAAAGAAGGAAATTGTTTTGCCAGTTATAGCCAGTCAGGAAGGAAGCCAGCTAAAACCTCTTATAAAAACCAATGAGACTAAGTATAACTGGTTTATTCTGCTTACTATGGTGAGATCAGCTTTTCCTGTCCCATTTTTGAAGAACTTCATGTCTATTGGGCAGAATGGCAAGATTTAACCTAGCTCTACTGCAAAATGCTGTCTGAGAATTTAACGTATATTAATAGTCTTCATCTGCTGTAATTTTTCTTCTTTTTCTAGTCAGTGAAAGAAATTGACTCTATAAAAGGTTCACAGGGATTAGCAAACACTTAAGATCCTCCTTTGTTCTGTTGCTGAGCACCCACGTGGCTCCTACTTCAAATAGTTTTCTATCAGCATTTTGAAGTGTTTTTCATTTGAGTCTTCATCATGCAATGGAAAGCTGCTCATTTATAAATGGCAAACAAATGACCAAACATCTAGATGTGTAGGATGGTGGGAGAAAAGCCTGCCTGTATTCCATAATTCTCAGTGCAGATCCCTGTTCCACAGGGGTGGCACTGGGCACCATCTCCACTAGAGGCTGGAGATTTGCTTCAGTGTGAAGAAAGTCTGAGGATTTGTTTCAGAACTCAAATCAAGGGAGGTTACAAATTATTACAGATTACAAAATTATTACAAAAAACTTTTGGTTTTTTCATTACACAGAATGATAATCAAAAAAGATAAAGGGAAAAAAGAAAGCTTGGTTTGGTACAGAAGAATGGTTTCTTTATATTTTTAATAAAGGCAAACCAATTCAAAGGCTCATGTACAAAAGCACCACCCTCGGTCAATGGTGTGGGCACTCAATAACGCTACAGGATGATAATAGAAATTTTGCTGCCTAATAGGTTTAAATCTGAGTATCCCATCATGTACAAAAGCACCACCCTCGGTCAATGGTGTGGGCACTCAATAACGCTACAGGATGATAATAGAAATACTTTTGCTGTCTAATAGGTTTAAATCTGAGTATCCCGTGCCTAAGAACAATGCCTACGTTTTATGATGGACACACGGGGGAGGTACTATTTGAATAAACAAAATGCTTACTTGAAAATTTGGTTTGAAACCCAATGTATTTCTTTGGCACTTTGCACAGCATGTTATTATAAGTTCATTCATGCACTCAAAAAGATACACAAAATGTATCTTTTTCCTTTCTTTTTTCCTACAACCTGATGAACAAAATACTCAAGCCAAGATTCAGCAATTTTCACAGGAGAAAGTAGGAAATAGCTCAACCTAGAGTACAAGAGAACAGGGAAGTCACTTAGAAAGATCCAAGGCCCTTTCGGGAAAAGGTGCAATCCAAATCCAGTTTTTCATGCTAAATGCAACTCTTTAACCTAGAGTAAATGGAAGAGGAAAAGGCTTAAGTCCCAATGGACAGAAATGTTCTACTTTAACCACAGTTTTCATACATTTCAAACTTACACAAAATTTTTCATGTTTTATGCATTTTTGTGTTTATGTTCCTAATAATGCCTGATACTTATTTATGGGGCCTGGCAGAGTTGTTTTGGTTTGTTTTTTTTTTCTTGTAAAGGTACTTTCATTAATTTTTTGCTCATTGATCTGCACAATTCTGTTCCTGTACTTACTTTTACAGCTGCTTTTCTCCATTCTAAACACGGAAAGAAGATACAGATGTGATTTTAGAATCAAAGACACAGAACTTTACAATATAATATGATCAACAGTATCAAACACAAGGCTGTTATCTAGAAGCTGAAATACAGGGAGTGCTGTTCTGAATAATGGCAGCTGAGATGAGGTAAAACAGGTGTCTTGGAGACTATGAGACTAAGAGGAAGACACTTAAGCCTCGGTAAAAGTATGAGGCATCTGTTTCATTAATGAATTTATGATAATATAGCAAGATTTGGTTCTGTCTTTCTTCCTAAAGATGCTGATCTCTTCTTCTTACTTCAGGATTTGGACCATAGCCCAAATATTTTCTTCTCCAGAAAGCAATTCCCACCCACTTTTAATGCAGAATGTTTAAAAGCCAACTGTTTCCTTGAATTAGAGTGTTCACTCCCTTTCCCAGCAGGGTCATGGCTCCTGGGGTCAGAAAAAGATTTTGCTCTGTTATTTTTACCAGTATCTTGCACCATCAGGCTCTCAACTTTGTTCTGTATCTTTGTATGTTACTGTAATAAAAACAATTGTTTATAGCATATGATTTGTAGAAGTCACCTGGGAAATTTCTTGCAGGGGCAAAGCTTGTAAGCATTTCAAGGGTAGTTCACTATATTCCTTTTCTTTCCTCTCTCTGTCACTCCACACTGAGATTTTCTTCACCTTTCAGAGGAAGGTTGGCTCAGGAAAAGATTTAGATCCTTGGAAGAGACTGAGATAAGAGAGAAAAACTAAGAACAACTGAAAGAGAAACTTTCAGAAAACAAAATCTTCCAAGTTAAAAAACTGTGGTGAAGTAGGAAGCTATTTTTGAAAATACTTTAAACAATACAGAAACCCAGATTTCAAATATTTAGCAAATTTTCTATAAATATTTGGTTTATTGTACCCAAATCCTCCTAGATAAACCACTGGATGTATTCCACTCCTAATTTTCATCCCAATTTGACCAAGGTACAGAGAGGTTAGAGTAAAAATGATCAAGTTATTTGCTGAATCATGGCAGAGAGGGAAGCAGTAAAATTCCCTATTCCCATGTTTTAAGTTATTCTCTTTTTGTTGTTGCATTGTTTGGTGGGGGAAGGGGAGGGAGGGGAGTTTTGTGTGTCTTTTAAAAGATGCCAGAATCTCACCACCATATGAAATAGAGTGTTTATCAGGAGAACTGTGATCACAATGGGAACAAAGTTGTTTCATTCTATTCAAATGCCCTTTGGAGAGTCAAAAGGGTAACGCACAAAGGTGAGGCAGGCAGAATGAGCAAAGTTCGGAAACACCAGGCTATCAGTGAATGGAGTATTTGCATGCATTGTAAGTACCCAGGAGCGGAGAACTCAAACCCGGCTTCAATCTTCACCTCAAACAACTAAATCTTGCAGGGTTGCTGCATTCCCTTTCCACCCTCTCTAGGCAAAATATACCCTGTTTCTTTACTGCCTATCTATCTACAAAATTATGTGAAACAAAAAATACACATAGCCCTACTGCGGGCTTACTCCTCAGCATGCTGAAATTAGTGAACATCTTTTGTGAGTAAGTACAGTTCTTCTTTGGCCAGGAAGAGGAAAGGAAAGGAAAGGAAAGGAAAGGAAAGGAAAGGAAAGGAAAGGAAAAAGAGAAAAGGAAAAGAAATTATGAAAGAAAAGGAAAGAAAAGAGAGAAGCTGAGATGCTGCACCACTGAATTACAAAACTTACTTTCATTTTATAATCCTCTAGATGTAGACTGATGCTAGCAACAGCTAGTTTCATCAGCTCCTTTATCCTGTTGCAAAGAATTGACTGAAGTTATCCACAGGTACCTACAAAGAGAACTAGTGTGATATTAGCTGTCTGCTAGCCACATGCAGGTGTGCCAGGCGCTGTAGGGAGTCTACAATATCACTGAACTTCTGTATTTAAACAGCTGAAGCCATCATCATGACAAGCTGTTCTTTTAAAGATTTGCACTTTTTAATTTTTATTTAATCAGATGCACTTTTACCGATTCAGAAAAAAATGTGCACTTATTATATGGAAGGTGAAACACCCTCTGCAATCCCCCTGCCTGCCCCCAGTCCTACTCAGCTGTTCAAATTTTGTCAAGAAAAAGTATTTTTAACTTCCAGAGGTTGGTTGCTGTTATTTTTTCCCACAGGCTAAAGAAGCCAGATTTCACCTGCAACAGAGCCCAGTAGTCTTCTCATTGTTTGAATGAACGAGTGACTGTCATCTCCTGAAGAAGCTTGCATTCAAAAAACAATGTCTTCTTGGTTTCAGCACAAAGTTCAAGTGGAATTTGGTTCCCAGGAAGGGAAGTGCCTGGGAAGATGTGGAATTGCTGGTTCATCGCTGTCATGGTGAAACAATACAAGGTAAGTGCAGGTTCATCTCTCAATGACTTGAGAAATGTCCTGTGAGGGAGGGTAACTGACCCTTATTTTTTTTATTCCCAGCAGTCTTTTCTGTAGTGTGCTGAAATTAATATGGGAAAAGCTTAAGGTAAATTCTCTTCTCTTTCTCACTTAATTTTTTTTTGGTCTGAAACAAGAGCTCTGCTGAGCTGCCCACTGCATTCTGTGTCTCTGCATTCAAGTGCCCTTTATCCTATTTTCCTTCAAGTGCCAAATGAAGATTCGATTGCAGTTAGAAATGGCTTTCTTCTTTTTTTTTTCCTCCCATGTGCATAACTATTATCCAGTCAGGGAACAATCTTGCATTTGTGTCAAAATCAATTTTTTAAACTACTTTAAATTGTCCTCTCTTGCTGTAATTACAGCGTTGCATAATGAACCCTTCATATTTTGATATCCAGAGGGAGGTAGTTCAATAAATATTTTTAATTGCCCATTTTGTATTTTGCAGAACTGAGATTCCCAGTATGAAAAATGTCCAGAATGTCTTATTATACTCAATCCTTTCTCTCAGATTAGTTTTTACATCCCTGATGGGACATTACATTTCCCCAGGTGTACACTGTATATGCAGCCAATATCTGAATCACCAAACAAGGATTTCAGGGATGGGCACTTGGACCTATTATTTGATGCCAGTAAAACATCAAGCCATTTTTGGCTATAGTATACTCTGACCCAGTAACGTTCTGTTTGTCTGCTTGAAGAGGCCACTTGGTAAATGTTTATCTTATACTTTTAGAGGCATGAGCCGTTTTCATTTACAATTATAATTTTCAACTGCTTGCTTTCCATAAAATTTATTTATCTTTTGACAGGTTGAGTCAGAGTCACAAAGTGAGATTTTCTTGCTAATACACATTAATAATTTACTGTGTACAAAACTGATTGGGAGCTTTCACATGGTTTACAGTTAGGGGAAGGTACAACCACATAAGCTTCACAAGTTGAATTTACAATGCACTTAGATCCCAAGGATCTTCCTGGTTTTCCCTATGTTTGTAGCTATTACTGAGGTAAGTCATCAATCAGTTAAAAATTTCACCTGATTCCTTCTTTTTATCCAGTGTTTTGTTAATTAGACATGGTTATACCTCTTCCTCTCCCCTTTAGGTTTTCAGCCTTTTTTTTCCTTCCTTAGTGGTTTGTAATTGATACATTAACAACACAAATGCTCTTGTCATTTCCCTTTTCATGTGGCTTAAAGACAAAACCAGCTATTTCATAGGTTGAAATGAAAATCTCACTTTTTGAGGGTTAACAAATTAGGAAATGAACAGTATACTAATAGAAATTCTCTTGACTGACTAAGAAAGCAAAATAACAAAATGGAGAAAAACAGAGCAACAGACACTCATGGGAATGAAAAACCATGTATGTTCTTCTCTTTCCCTAATGTTCCTTTTTTCCCTGTCCAACTTTTCAAATTTTAATTTGTGTATTGTGAAAGAAGCCGTGTTGTGACCCCTCGCATTCGGGAAGACCAAAATGGAAGGATGCTGCCATAGGTCTTTAGGCTGAAGATGACCAGAGGACGCCCTCATCAGAGTCAACAAAGAGCAAAGAGATGTCCGTGGAGGAGGTCAGATAGTTAGTTCCCGCTCATATAGAATTACGGGGATTTTTTCTGTTGAGATTATAGAGAGCAGAAGCAGGTCAAAAGACAGCCAGGATGTGCTTTTTGTAAGAGTCCCAGCAGTTGTCTGCTGTTTGCACATGAGTTCATCACTCACAGGGAAGGATCGTGTGTGTAGGGAAGCGTGAGGCACTGCCCCAAAGAAGTGACAGCTCTCAGAAGTCCGTCATCAGAGTGGAAATGTCAAGCTACATAATCATCTAAATCTCAAACATGTAAGATAAGAGAGATTGATGGCAATAAAATAAATCACCTCCATCTACCAAATGCCCTGTTTTTGTACTTCTGCAGAGTTCTGTTAAGGGTGATTTATAATGCTTTTTCTGGATATCCAAATGTTATGACATCAGGAGCAGTTGTTTTCCTGGAGGAAGGGCAGAAGAGGCAAGCTGTTTACTGCTGAAATCATCTGAATGGATTTATTTCTTGTTCTCTTTATAATCTGGTTTCTTGCTTACTGGTTGTATTATTGCAAGGAAAAAACCAAACAGCATTGGATTGATATTGTTAACAGGATGAGAAAATGGCCTGAAGCACCAGGAAAGCTTCAGTTTGGACATCAGGAAGAATTTTTTCACTGAAAGGAGTGTCAGAGAGTAGAATGAACTATCCAGGGAGGTGGTGGAGTCACCATCCCTGAAACTGTTCAAGAAACAACTGGACAGAGTGCAATGGTTTAATTGACATAATGGTGTTTGGTCCAAGGTTGGACTCCATGATCTTGGAAGTCTTTTCCAACCTTAATGATTCTATGATTTTATGACATTGTCTGGAACATTTATGTTTCTTTCATCTAAAAACAGCACCTGAAGTTTTAATGCTTCTTTGTCGTTCTTAAATTGTATGGGTGTGCATATCTGGTACACTTTAATCAAATTATTGTTTTTAGGCAAAGGAAAAAACCAGTTACTATATAAAGTTCCAAAACAAAAATTCCAAAAGATTCAATATATGGAATAAGTTTTTTCATGTTACAATAAAGAGCTTAATAAAAAAACCAGTTGTGCTGAGAAATCTGCCTGTCTGTCATGCAGAGAGCTTTTTTCGAGTGTGTTGATCAAGATCCCTGTAGTGTAGGATGGCATTCCTCTTCCCAAAGAGAGGCATCAAGGAATCCATTCCACCTTTAGGGTTGATATAGAGAAACACAAATACCAAGATGGACTTGTCAGCTGCTACTCACTCTGTCCCGAACGGAGTCAGAGATGGGCCTCTTCTGCATTTCATGACACATGAGAGAGTTTTCCTTGCTCCTGCTATTCCTTGGCCAGTCATGCACCAGGATTGTGATGTGGCATGTGAAGGTAATATGAAATTTTCTTTATGTAAAAAAGCATAAGGCAACAGAGTTTAGAAAAGTAAGGCTGCAGACAGCAACCTGACTTCTGGATCAATAACACAATGAGGGAGTAAAGAGAGGCAAGATAGTCAGACCCAGCTTGGGACCATCTGGCCAGAATATCAACCCATAAGCTAAAGAGCAGGGGAAAAAATAATAATAAATCCAATCAAACAGCTGGAAAATCTGCAAGCCAGCCAACAATCAACCACATAAAACTTGGCTAAAATCCTGAAAAACTGCAGATGGTTTTTCAGTGACCTTCACCCCTTGTTTGGGGCTGTCTCCCACCAAATCCAGTGAGAGCTCCAGTGGAGAGGAAGAATGAAGGGAACACTTGTGCCCACACTTGTCAGGCACCCATGGGGAAGACCTCATTTTAACCAGAAAGGAAGCAGGAGACACTTCTTAATTTGGTCACTGATTCAGAGCTAACCTTCAGCTATGTAAAAATCCGCTCCGGAAGCACAGATGAAGGACCAAGGTTAACACTCTGTATGTCTCTAGACCTAGTATTTTCCAGCTCAGTGACTATGATGGAACTGCAGAGAGGTCCTGTTTGATTTATAGATAACTGCATAAAAGATTTTGAATGAGAAGGATTTTTTTTTCCCTGTACCTTTCCTCCCTTTTTCCTTTTCCCTCACATGCTCTCTGCTCCTTATAATGGTGTTTTTTAGAGACAGGTCCACAAAGATGGCGAGGATCTTTGGTGGTCCTCTCAATCTTACTTTGCTCTGTGTTCCATTATCTCACTTGCACCAATTCCAAGGTTTGAACATCCACAATAAAAAGGATTCAAAATGATAACACAATAACATAATGACAAGGATAGCTCATCTCAAAGTAAAGACACTCATAGGGTGAGAAAGTCCTAAGGAAGCTGATGAATCTTCACCGTTTTTTCCCCTTATAATTATTACTGGGGACAGGAAATGACTGTGGGTGCCTGTGTTACAGCGAGTAGCGAGGCAGTCAGTGAGGACAGCGTGGGGCAGGGGGCTGAGGCTGGCCTGTATCTCTGTGTGCACGTGCAGTATGTTCTCTGTGCACACCAACAACCTGACTGAGCCTCCACCAAGAGGGCAACACCTCATGGCTCTTCACAACATTTCTTTAAACTAAAAGAGGGTCGATTTAGATTGCAGTGAGGGTGGTTTTGATTTAGATTGCAGTGAGTGTGGTTTTGATTTAGATTGCAGTGAGGCATTGGCACAGGTTGTCCAGAGAGGTGGTAGATGCCCCAAATCTGGAGACATTCAAGGACAGATTGGATGGGGCTCTGATCAATCTGATATAGTGGAAGATATCCCTGATTGTTGCAGGGTAGGTGGACTAAGAGGCCTTGGAAGGGTGCCTTCCAACCCAAAGGAATCTATGTCCTATGATTCTGTGAACTGCCACTAGATGGAGAGCTTTAGATATACTCTATGTACATACATCCCTGTGCAGAGATTCAAAGACTCCAAGGCTGGAAGGTAGCTCTATTATCCTTAAGTCTGAGCTCCAGCAAAAAAAGGCAGAACATTTTGCTTAAAGATTTCCACATTGAGGTCATCATTCCTTGCTGTGCCAAAACAGCTTCTCAGAAAAGAGACATCCCTTATTTCAAGACTTCATACAAGAATCCATCGTATCTGTACTGAAGGTATTCAAACGGCTGTTCAAAATGCACACTTCATTTCTCATCTGGTTCTTGTCTGCTTGGAATTCCAGCCATAACCTCCATTATATTACATAGGTTTTTTTACAGGTTGTTTTTACAAACATTATGTCTATGGTTTATAACTGAGCTTCTATCAGTATTTTTTTATTTCTGACCCATATTACCTTGAACTGGTGTGTGTAGGAGTTGTCTGACATTAGTGGAGAAGCTAAGTGTTCTGTATGAGTTTCAACACTGTGAGTTTTTAAATTGCATTTTTATTTTAAAAACACTAATTCCTCACTTATCGCAGTATAGAAGTGGGTGGGGGGGGGGGGGGAAGGCTTTGCTGCTTTGCTAAAGACTTCTGCCATTAATTTAACAGGTTCCAGTGAGAGTTCAGTACTGTCTTTTTCAATTTAAGCAGGGTTACCTTGAAATACAGTGTTCATGACTGCTAATTTCTGCTTCAAAAGAGCTGAAATGCAGTCATCAAATTATTCCATCAAAGTTTAAAGCAATGTTAATAACTCTCCTTCTGTCTTGTTCCTTGTAGTTCTGTGAATTGTCTGCATTAGGAAGCTGGATCTAAATAGTGGTGTCACCTCACCAAGCCTTTTCAGGGCTTTCGCTAGAGGCAGAGAAATATGAATAATACAGCACAAGAGGCTTCTTAAAACATAATAGCTTTATTTCTCTGTTTGTTCTGAGTTCAGTCCTACTGCAGGAGACATCAGATGGAAACATTCTCTGCAGTGCAGAGGGGAAAGGCACACTAGATGTCCAGGCCTTCCTTACTCAGGCATATCCAAGCCGAGCAGGGACTGGGGGCAAATTTGCCCCAAGCACATGATGTCACAGACCTTGTCTCAGCTGCCCCACCATCTCTTGCTGAGAGGTCACCTCTTGATCTTTGCCAAATTTCCTAGCAAGGATATAACTGGGCCTGTGGGGCTATCTTCCTTCCCTTGTCCATTTGCATATCCAAGTGGAGCACTGTCAGACACTGGTCACCAACCCAGATGCCCTCTGTGCAGAATGGATGTTGTCAGAAATGCTCTGCTGGGTGGCCTCCTCCTTTTACCTTCCCGTTCACGTCTGAGACCTTAACCCTCACACCCTTTCCTCTCTTTGCTCTTCATCGTTATTTCTCCTTACATTCTTCTTCCCTTAGCTTCCTCTCTTTCTGAGCCCTCGCCCTAACACCAAAAGAGAAAATGACAGAAAGCCTACCTGTGATTCCCTTTAGGAAAACAGTGTTTGGATGGCTCTGCCACAGGGAATGTGCCACCAACTTGTGCTCAACTTCTGTGCTCTGAGACTGTCTCATGCCCAATGGACATGAAATGGATTCAATGCTCTTCACTTCATGGGGTTAAGCCTGACAGTTTTCTGGACCAGACTTTTGAGAAGAATACAGGCCTTGTATTGTGTTGAGGACTGTTTGCAGGAATATTTGCAGAGTTATTTTGGTGCCATCCAGGTTGAGATGATACCTTCCTCTTTCAAAGAGAAAAGTATTGCTTTCACTGATAGACAAACAATTTAATGGGACAAGGTTGCACAAAGCATAACTCATGGTTCACGAGATCCCATCCAGTTGGGAGGAAAGCAGGGGCTGCTGGGGTCTCAACAGCAGCCAGTGCAGGAACACACTGGTTGTGAGAGGCAATTGTAGCAATAGCTCAATGAGATCTAGACCCACCCCTAGCTGCTCAAAAGAATGAAGATGGGGAGGTTTCAGGAAGACAGGAAAAAGAAAAACCTGGAGAAGAAGGCAGGTTTTGCTGACTTCCTTTTGTGGGAAGGTGTTTTTATGCCCTTAATTTTGCCCAAGCTCCAACCAAAACCTCAACACTTCAGAACCTCAACACTGAAGCATTTGTTTTGTTCATCCACTGCTCAAATTCATAAAGGAAAGTTAGACAGGAACCTGATCTTTCTGAAGTCTGCATTTTCATAAATATTTCCCTTTAGGAGTTTGTGAAATTGAATTTTGGTTGATAACCCTGCTTTGTTCACCTAGCCTTATATCCTCACGAGAACAGTGAGAAAAATGAAAAGGCTTTAACAAAAAGTAATCATGGCAATTCAGTACAATGGCAGGGAGACAAAGATAAGATGAGAAATAAGGTACTGTTCTCTCTGCTTTCCTTGTTCCCTCGTTTAAGTGATAATTTTCATACCTTACCTTTGAAAGATATAATTACAGTAATTGGAATCTGACTATTCATGAGACCTATGCTGTGCAGTACTTTTTCTCTTTGATATTTGTGTCTTTTTAACTAAAATAAGATCTTTAATCTACTAAATAAATACATAAGCCCTTATTCTCTGCTACGTCCATGCACTTTGTGCTTCTCAGGCAAATAAATGCTGCATTAATGCCAGCATAAGAAACAATGGGAGCCCATGCTCTGGAAAAACAGAAGGGCCGTTCAAAACTATTTCAGAATTTCTGGGACCATAATGCTATGCAAGCACTGCTGTGAGATATATCTTATTTGTCTCTCACCATGTAAACATTAGCCTGGTCAGCCATCCCTAAGAACAGAATGGGAGAAGAAGGTGAGTCCAGAGGGGCAGGTGTTTAAGGCGGAGGGGAAAAGAGCTTTGTGGTTTCTTGCAGACTGGGGAAGAGGTAAAGGCAAGATGAAAATGTTGGAGAAACAAGACAGTGAGTCTGTGGAGATGGTGTACAAGTCCTCAGCATAGCTCTGGGAGGGTGGATTGCTTCCAGACTCTCCTGGAAGGGTGGGAGACTGCTGCCTTCCAAGTCTTTCAGTCTCTGCAAAGGTTGAGATTCAGGCACCTAAACATGCCCATCTAGTTCTGGTTTAGATGTTCTGCTAGTGTGCTTTGTCTCTGAGCTGAGGTAAATGGAAGTATAAGTACTCTGAGGACCAGACCACTGCCCAGCCAGCCCTACAATTTGGGAAGGGCAAAAGTCCAGGTTATGTTCCTTATTGTGCTCAGCTGCCTTTTGGCCACTTCTCAAAGCATAACCAGCGTATCCACTGTTTTCCACTAACACCGTGCTGGGCAAAAGCCAGGTTACATGACTTGTGGGCAGTACAAAGAGCCAGTGCTGTGAGCATCAGTGAGCTATAAATAGCCCCCTACAAAGGAATACACGTGCCACCAAAACCTTTAAATATGAAATCCTACATCTTCAGGCATGCATATGAAGGCAGGGAGTTTTTGAGCAGCCACAGGAAGCTGTGGGATTTGGGCGTATTTTAGAATTTTCCAATTTTCCACCCTGGAGTAAGGTTTCTCAAACTTCGTTAGTTTGATACTGTCAAAAAAACCCAAAAAAACAAACAAAAAAACAAACAAACAAAAAAAAACCAAAAAGACCCAACCAAACAGCAGCATTTGAGGAGAGACAAGAACCAACATCAGCACCTATACCTCAAGGTCCCTTCCAGTTGCAATCTTCCTGTGATTCAGTGCTGACTGTGGCTGGGCCACTGCTCACAGCAGGGCTGAAGGATTGTTGAAAAAGGAGAGCTAATAGGGAGCTGCTAGGATGGCTGGGAGCTGAGGCATGGCATGTGCAAGGAGAGCCTGAAGGAGCTTGGCATGTGCAGCCTGAGAAGAGATGGTTTTGCAGGGACCTAACACAAACCTAGTAGGGACTGTAAAACCAGGAAGTGCTGGATCCTTTTCAGAGACACACAGAGAGAAGGAAAGTGCAGCAGACATTGGTTGCAGAAAGGGAAATTCCAGCTCAACATAAAGAAAAAGGAGTTCACAAGGTTTTTTAAGAGGTGGAAAAGATTGTTCCGAGAAGCTGTGCAATTTCCATTCTTGGAGATACTCAAAACTCATTTGGAAAGGCTGAACTTCAGTGCTAGTCCTGCTTTCTTCAGGGAATGAGATGATCAGGGATAATACTAAATGACATTCAGATGTTCTTATTCACCTGAATCAGGGATTTTTTTGGTATTTCCGCCTTCATCAGATGAGCTCTTGAGCTCTACTTCTACATAGGATGGGTTGCATGTGACACAACACTGTTGAACACTGTGTTCAACTACCATGAGTAGTTCTAGTGGTGCATGTGGTCTACTGTATTTTGTCAACCTTCATCCTTACAGAAATAAATTAAGATTTACTGTTGTTCTTTCCCCTGAATAATCTGTCTGGCTGATAACCATACAGTACAATTATATCCATTGAATAGGGCTAAAACCAGTTTTCTTGAGACTGATCAACATTTTGTATTAATGAGCTAAAGAGCCTTTTGTTCAGCACTGCCTCAAGTCAAAATTCCTTGTGGGCAAAGGAAAAAGAAGGAGTGGGCATGTGTCTGCATCTCTTCACACTCTTTGGCAACTGCTGTGCTGGGCAGGTTTGCCACCTTGTTGTGATCAAGTGCCTTTGTTTGTGATACCTGGCTGGATCAGAAAGGTCATGCTAAAGCAGATATCCATAGCTCGGCTGTTTCTGAGCTCACTTAGAGTGTGGTTTGTGTCTGAGCTGCTCTTAGCTAAAGCCAGTGCAAAAGGTCATGGTGCTGTCAGACTACATTTAATTTTCTGTTATAGATACAGCTTTTGTGTCTGCCCCAGTTTCTTTGTGCATTATTTGGGAGACGGAGTAAAAGCTTTGGGGGGAATACTTTTGAGGGAATACTGCTGGGATCAGAAGAAGAGAACAGGCTTGACACTTTTAATGTGCTTCATGCCATTATACTGTGTGAATAATGCCACTTTACTGAAATTTTTTTCACTTAAGTTTTACTGAGGTCTTTTCAATGCTTGCCAAATTGTTATGTACCTCTCACTACTGAAAGTAAGATAAGTGCATGATAATATAATTCAGCTTCACTTGTTTTCCATCCAGTTTTGAGAAAGGAAAAAAGGTATATCTTGATGTCTTCTTCCATTTTAGAAAGTACATTTCAGTAGTTTCTTATTCTGGTCTATTTTGTTTCATCCCTTTGAAAATGATGATGAGGTAGAAAATAATCCTGTGCAAATGAGTAACAATAAAATTATAGTGATTCCAGATGTCTTTTTGGAAGATGGCATCTACATTTGTAGGTTACTTTTGATTCCACTGATAGTTTCTGTTGGCATTTTCTTGTTTCCCTTAAAGGGAGATCTCTTTACAGTATCGTGACCCTGAACTATCTTGGGTGATTATCTTTTTGGGAAGGTCCTTCATATGCCAAGAAAGCTCCCAGAGACATCACATGTACAGTTACTCAACAAATGGGTTAGTCAGAGTGGGTGTTTTTTTTAAGTGATTCCTACTTTTTAAAGCTATTTTGGACTAGTATGACTGAAGCACAAGAAGGTGGAGTGACTTCCTTACAGTCACACTCTGAGTCAGTGGCTCAGTACTCCTGGCTTCCCATATTTTTATTCCAACAATTGAGAAGACCACATGGCTTCCTCTTGGCGTGCTTTGAGGTTTCACAGCTGAGAGGTGCATGCTGTAAAGGTTTTAGCTGCTAACGTGTGAGCAGCTGATTTCAGATCAGAAGTTCTTTATGTAGGAGGACAGGATCCATCCAGCAACAATCAGTTGGCTTCTTGTCCATTCAATCCACCTCCTGTCTGTGGAGCTCCACTCAGACATTTTCCTACAGCACTATCACTCACCACATGGTCTCTGCTTACCACGGGAGACAGGAAAATCACCGTGGTTTCTGTTCCCAGGGCTCTATGTCAACCTTCTGTAGTTTTGGCTTGAGGTTCGTAGACTTACTTTTCTCATCGCTTCAATTTTTGAATGAAACTTCCTCCCTCTTTTCTCTCATCCACACCAAAACCCAAAGCAAAGAATCAGCTGAAATGGCCAATTGCTGCTGTCTTTCAGATGGAAACCATGCAAAACCACAGAGTTTGGCCTGGTGTCTGCCAGAAACTATAAATAGGGCTGTTCAGCTGAAACTCATCCCTGTTTTACTCAAGCCACAACCCAAAGCTGTGAGACAGCCTCTGAACCCGGGTGGATGTTTTGGAGTGTGTCGACCAAGTATGGTGGCTACAAGAAATTCAAAATTCTGCTGAGTTACCTGCTTGGTTTGGGGTTTCTTTTCTGAAGTTCCATATTTCTTTGTTTACTATCAAACTCTTTCAAGCTTGTTTCTAGGTGCCTCCTGGCCCTTCTTCAGATTAGGTAGAGAGCCCTGGAATATTGACTACTGCTTCTCAGCATTGCACATTCTCAGGCTGGTCAGTGAAGGGGTTCTTATTCTTCCTCAATTTTTCAAGATGCTTTGAAATCAAAGGGTGAATTTCTATTTGTGTATTTTTACTCTGAGCAAAATATGGTTTATTCAAATCCCAGTAATCTGAGGACCTAATCCAATACTCTCAGCATGGTAGAAGGGCTATTGAAGGAAAACATGCAAAAGGCCAAAACAAAAGTAAATATTCAGAGTCTAACTCTGCGCCAGTTACCTCTTAGCCTAAGACTCTGCTCTGAACTCCTAATACGTTCCAAAGAAGATGTTGGGCTTAACAGTGTTTGGATCAATACCTTTTCCCATAAAGCAAGTAAAATACTTTTTACCCAGCAATGAAATACCTTTGTACATTTAAATTTGTCCATCCTTAGAGACCAAATTATTTCATTGTATCCATCTGTATGTTTCTGTCTTTTGCTCCTCCAAACTTTACAGCTAGGGTGGGTTACCATTTCAGTTGGGTTATATCATAAGACAAGATGCCTTTCCAAGTATTTTCCTCAGCTGATAGTTTAGATTTTCAGTTTATTCATCTGAGATAACAACGTATTCTTGTGTTAGCAGAGCTGTCACACTTAATTTGATAATTTAGAATTTCTTCTTTGGTTTAGTGGATAAGGTGGTTTTGCAAGGCAATGTAATGTAATGAATTTATTTGCCTGAAAGGTGTCACCCAGAATCTCAGAGAGATCTATCTTTATATATTACTAGCTGAGCCTTGACTCTGGAAGCACGTTTAGGTCACAGTGCATTCAAACCACTCCAGTGCTGGGCACGTAAACAGGGAGCAGGAAGGCAGCTCCCAATCCAGCTGTCACACAGGCATGCCAGAGAAATTAATCACAGGGCCAACTGTGCTTATTGCCTCCCAGCCACCAAATACCACAACCAAGACCCCTTGTGAGAGCATAAATACTGCTCTTCCATCAGCAACAAGGGTGACACCACCCAAAAGGGAATGTCTGTCTCCAGCTTTCCGTGCAGAGGATGAGGCAAGGTTCCACCTCCTTCGTGTCTCTAGGCAGGACACTGAAGTGATGCTTTGTTGTGCTGCTCTTGTTTTCTAGGAGTCCATCTTCAACCTCAGCTCTGGTTTGTGAGAGAGCTGAGCATTCACAGCTGCAAGTGAATATCAGCAGCTGCACTTCGAAGGTTGGAAAGCGCCAGGCCACAGGATGTTACAAATGAGAAATCCCCAGGTTAATGGATATTTTTTCTTACTTAATTCCCTCTCTACCCCCTGCCTTGGTCTTTGATAGAGAGGAAATATGATTTCCTCATCTTCTGGGGATTGTGAGGGATTTGAGAACAACAGCAGAGCTGTGGGAGCACTAAATGTTCTAGAGGAATTGACTGCAACATAGTGAAAGCTGTATCTAATCTAAGAGGATTCATGATTTGGAAAAAAAAAGGACATTAATTTTCAACGTTGTTTAGATTAAAAAAAAGAGGGGTTTTTTGCGTTTTGTTTTTGGTTTTGGGGTGTTTTTTTTGGTTATTTTTTGTTTTTTTGGTTTTTTTTTTCTTTTTAAGATGGGAATGGGCCTGTGGAAATATTTTCATTTTTACTTTCCAGAGGCCTTTTTGTTTGTATCTACTGCTAACTTTCCTTCTGTAACCTATTTTCAGATGAATTGATGTCTCTCTTTTTCTTCCCCATTTTTTTTTTTTTTCCAAGTAGCAGTCCAGGCTCTTTTCCTTCAGGCTGGACCCAGATTGTTGCTGGCATTCTCCCCTCCAGTACATGGGCATCAAAGGTAGGAAAGATGCAGGAGAATGCCTCCCCCTAATTTCACTTCAGTTTTTGGCTGTGGCTGAAATTGTAGGAAAAGTCCCTCTGAGCCCTGCACTGGGGCACAGCAGGGCACATAAAGCACTGGCAAGCCTCTATTAAGCCTGCGCACATGGTAGTTTATCAAACCCTCATAACCTAGCCCCATGTAGACATGATTTTCTGTTTTCTTAACAGCACTGGGCAAGTCCTTGAGCAAGATGAAGCCTTGCTGTCAAATCTGAACACCTAGAGTCTAGTGGCACAAAAGGTGTCTTGGAGAGCCACACAGAGAAATTAGTGTTTTGCCTTGCCCCACTCTCAGAAATTGGTGATATTTTTTCAAATAAATAGTGTATGTGTATCTATCTATAGATAGACAGATAAAACAAACAAAAAAGCTTGGCCTAAAGCAGACACACAGAAAGGGAAATTCCAGTCTAAATGAAAAAATTGGCAAAGGGCAACTAAATCCTATGGCAGGTTGGGCTGAACTGTACTTTATCTACTCTGTGCTTCTGTTGTTTTTATTCAATTTAACTGTCTAGACTAGCCTTTCCTTCTGTACTGAGCAGCTCGTTAAAGGAATACTGAAGTCTTCTGAACATGTAGTACAAAAATGGAACATGAAAGAAAAGAGCATTTTAAGGTGACTGTTTAAATAGGGTGTCTCTCTGGATTGTCCTGTTACCTCTATTGCAACTACATCCTTTCTCTGTTTGCTCACTATGAAACAGATTGAAAGGATGGGTCACATGACCCCAGCCCAATCAATTAGCAGCTTTTAAAGATGACTCATTATTTTTTCTGTAACATAAAACAAAATTACACAGTGAAAGGCCTAACACAGCCTTTTAGAAAAACTCCAGCAATCCATTTTTCCATTTGTGGTTTCCCTTTTTTATCCTCCTCCAAAGCCCAGAGCACAGATCTTGATGAGATGATGCAGTGTGTGCATGCAGCAGTCTTTCTTCACATTACTCCTCACCTCATCTGCAAGTACGACTCTAGGCCACACATCTGACTCCCACTTTTTGTCCTGAGACAGCTGGCTTGACCAACACACCCCAGCTTTTGAACAGACAGTGAAAACAAATCTGTGTCAGTGAGAGGACTTTTGTAAGCAGCAATCATCCTTTGCATGAATCTGCAGAATCCCAAATGTTTGTTTTCATTATGTATTTTGGGTTATATTAATTCATGTCAAATCTGTATCTGACTTATGCTTTCAGATGCAAAGAATCTGCAGAAAAGCTGCACTGAAATAATCTCTTCCCATTTCATGTTATGTTGATAACATCCCATTTTAATTCAAAAGACTTGAAAAGAGGCTTTCTTGATTGTCACTTTGTGTTAGTTTAATTTCAAGTCTTGTAACATAGCTTGCATGATATTTTCAGCCCGGAACCATGCTACAAAGTAACATGAAAGAAAAAACCTCCAAAATGCCCCAAAGCAAAACAAACAAAAATCTCCTCTCTCAATAAACCAAAGAATGGTTTGGTAATAAAAAGGAGAAAGTTGGCTCTTTCTAGTGGGACCAGCTCCCTTCTAGATAACTAAACACAGGAAAAAGTATGTCTTTCCCACACTGCCTCCCAGACTTCTATAATTCTTAGTCACTAGCTTACCTTTTTTTTTGTAGACACACTAAAATCCATTGAATGCAATGGATGGAATAGAGAAAGCTTTATAAGTAGTGGTAGGCTTCAGATATATTTTACCATGTGAAGAAGGGGAAAAGAAGCCTTGAGAGCAGAAGAACTTATAGAGCTTACTTTGTACAGAATAAGGGAGGCCTGAATGCTGAGCACTCTGCTTGCTGAAGGTGTCTGCCCTGAAATCCACACAGAATCATAGAATTATGGAATGGACTGGGTTAGAAAGGACCTTAAAGATCATCGCGTTTCAACCCTCCTGCCATGGACGGGGTAACATTTCCCACTAGACGAGGTTGCTCAGAGCTCTGTCCAACCTGTCCTTGAACTCTGCCAGGGATGTGGCATCCATAACTTCTCTGGGCAGCATGAGTGAAGGAAAATAATTCCTGAGCCTTCCCTCATCCTTTCTCTCTCCACATATTTTTTTCAGAGAGCCCAGTGTGTTGCCCTGCCTGAATGGCCCATTATGGTTCCACATACTTTGAGTGTCTGCTTCAATCTAATGAAGAAAGTTTCTCCCTGAGCTGCACCATCAATCACATCCTCCTGGAAATTATATATACTTTATATTCTTCATGAGAAGCAGGGAATTAATAACTCCTTGGTTCATTTATTAAAATATTTATTCTTAAATTCTTTCTACCATCTCTTTTTCTTAGATATGGCAGTGAGTGATGAAAATATCTGTCCTGCACTGAGGACTTTGGCAAATAACATAGAAGTCTACATTATAATAAAATATCGTTTCCTGTAGTGAAGGCTCCTGAAGCTCAAAGCAGCACACACCTTTTCAGCCACCATTAGTGTGCATACAGAGCTGACTACTTATACATTAACAAGAATATTTTGCCTGAATCTATAAGCAGACAGAGTGAACCTGAGCGTTTCTGCTGTTTGGTGCTGCTTTCCCTCCTCTGGAGTATGAGCTGCTGATTAGAGGAACATAGGTCTGGAATAATGAGAACATCTTCTTTTCACTCAAAGGCTGATCTTGGTGACCACCTTCCTTTGCTCCACAGATGAACAAAATTTTCCATTCAATATGGGGGTACTTTACACAGGGGAAGAAAAACTGCTGTGTCCTCAAGGTGATTTGTATTACTTGCTGAACCTGCAAGTGATGAGCTTGGAGGAAAACAGGTATCAAAGAGAAAACACAAGTAGTGATTCAGGCTGAGATGGGGGTGTTGGATGGCAGGTATACCCTGTGCTGTTTGGAATGAAAATGCAAAACATTTTGTCCCTGCAAAAACTTCAAGCTCATTAAGCTGCACAGGAGAGATCAAAAAGCTGCCTTTATTCACAGCAAGGGCCTTGTGGCATTATGAAAGGCGTCAGTTTGGTGTTTTCCAAGGCATGGATTTGTAAGGACAAAGTATTTGACTCCTGCCTCATGTAAAAGGCTTGTGCCTTGCTGGTGATACTCAGGGCTCAGCTGTTCCCATGAGTTCTTCACAGTCTACCCACTGGGCTGAAATGCACTTTGCCCAGCACTTCAGCATCGCAGCTAGAGCAGGATGATTGATTAACCTCTACAACTCCCTTCCTGTTGTTCTGAGCAGTGGGGTTTTTATATTATCCAATCACCTAAAGGGGTGAAAGAGGCTGTATTTTTCCTCAGAGTGTCTGACTTTGTTTCTTTACCTGGCTCTTTAGCCTTAGATCAGTAGGATTACTTGATAATATTTGATTGCATGGACACTTTAAACAGGAATCCCTGGAAAATATCTTGTGGGCAGTATTTGTGCCAGTAAATTGTTTCCCTTTTGAACACAAGCTCTCAAAAACAGAGATGATGATGTTATTTTCCTACATACAGGTTGTTAGATATCTGTTGATATCTTAGCTGTCTGCCCCCTACTCTCTTCATAGCCTTTGCAGCAAAATGGGAATTTCTGGGTGTGATTCACTTTACCTTAGAATAGATGTCTGTGGTTGGAGAAATTGCTCCCTAAACATGCTGATTGCTTTCCAGAGTTTAAAGAAGGAGAGTAGGATGAGTCTCCCTAGATGACTACACAGGCAGATATCTAGTTAAGTGAAACCCACACAGCCTGTCCTTTTGTCCTTTTATTTGTACTGAATTTGGCACATCAGAGCTGTGTTTTGCCAGGTGGACTCCAAGACACTGCCATCCTGGAGCTCATCAACTCTGACAATAATGCAAGGTGAAGCAGACACAGGGAAAAGGAGGTCTACTATAACTCTGAATTTGTGAGATATACGTTTCACTGAGTGATTAATCTCTCACTTGTAATAATTCTCGAGCTGCTAACATTGCAGATGCTGTTAAAGCTGGCTCAGCTCCTGAGGTGCTGTAATGCTGTCCGTGACCTGCATGGACTGGCACTCACTGACTGTGACCGTAGATGGTTCTTTATTAGCAGGTGAAGATGGGCTTGGTCTCTGCACACTAAGGTTCTCAGCATGGTTAGTAAAGCTGATTAGTTAAAGAAGGTTTAGCAAGAGTGGGAGATGCCTCTGTGATAATTTAGTGTAACAATACCCTGGGGAGGTGGCTCAAAAGAGACCCATCCTTTTCACCCTTTCACCCTAGGGCAGCTCGTCTGCTTCCTTGCAGTAAAAGATATGCGAGGTCCTGATGGTTTAGTTTCCAGGTGCATGAGCTCAGGCCTCTCTTGTGTGCAGCTACCAGTGGTTATTGCTTCTCTTTTCAATGTCTGTTTTTCCACTTTGAAGAGACATTTCTCTGTGATAACACAGGCCCTGTCCAGAGAAAATGAGCACCAGCTTTTAGTAAGTATTTTATTTCTGGAGTTTTAAACAACTATTGAAATTGTCTAATGGTGTTTCCTTTTAGTTTTTTATTTTTTTAATAAGGTGTCCCGCATCATAATCAGAACACAACATTTCAGAAAGAGAAGGGCTGTTCCCAAGGAAGAGCTGCCAGCAGGACTTTCAACACCTTCAAGAAATAATGAATTCAATCCAATATGTGTTCATGGCATGGGGTGTTTTATTACCCCTTTGTGTATTTGGAGCCTGTGTATTAATCATCACCTAGAAGCAAGAAGAAAATTGTTAGAGTCTCTTGAGGTGAAGGCTGTGTGGAAAGTAGTTGAGGGCTTTGTGGTATATTGTAGTGGTTTGGAAGCTGAATTAACGTGCATTCTTTTTTTTTTTTTTTTTTTTTTTTTTTTTTTCCCTGCAGCACAACCAGCCCTGGCTACAGAAACTGATTTCGTACTGTAGAAAAAGAATTTATATATTTCTTACCAGATCAAAGTGAAGAGAGCTGTAATTTTTCATCCTCTTGGCGTGGTGATACAGGATTAAATGCATTTCATCTATGTAATTTGTGGATTCTGGTGGGCTTTTTATTCAAATTCTAAGGTGTTTATCTTAACACTGATATGCACTTTTAATAGTGGAAGGCACAACTCTGACCTGGCAATTTTTTTTTCCCCTGTGGTCCAAGGATGATCTTTAATCTCATCCATGTACCTGCAAGAAGACATCTAGCCTGCGTGTGAGACAGTGTGGAAATTCTGACACCTACGTACTCACATGAAGAGCTGTGCTTTTGCCTCCTGGGTTGTCAAAGGGAGAAAACAAAAAGCAAAAAGCTGCAAAAGAAAAAAGGCCAGATAAACTTGGTATGTTATTTCAGAACATGAAATGTAACACAAAAGTGGCAGGTCAAATAAAATGTTCTTCTAGCCCTGCATGCTGGTTCCAATGCTGATTAGAACTGGAGATTTAGAGCAGACTGTTAGAGAAGAAGAGCAAAAATAGTACTTTCCTCTTATGCTTTCTTAAGTTTTCTGGGCCAGACCAAGTTTTATTAATCTTCACTGGACTTCTCCAATCTCTTCAGTCATCCTTGAAACCTATATACAATTTATGTCGACAGCATCCTTTGTCAAGGAATTCTGCTTGTGAAGAATTACTTTCTTTTGTTTATTTTGAATTTTCTTCCTGTTATTTGATGCCTCTTGGTTCTACTATTAAATCTTGGCATAAGTGTGAAGTTACAGGCCCAACATGGTTAGTTTTGCCCGAAAGGACAATTCAGAATGTCAATCCAGGGGCATTTTCACCAATCACATTCCAGGAGAACTTGCAATTTTCTTTTATTCCCAAAATATGTTTTGGTGTGCCATTCTGCCCCTTTCCATCACAGAGCAAACCCAATGCAATCCTAATTACTTGCATTTACCCCTTTTGCTTGCATGTTGTGGTAGCTGCTTACACAAATCAGGCCTAAACTCTTGTTTGCTTAGCTCAGAAAGCTGTGTTAACATGACATCAATCTAATGTCATTGACTGCCTGAGGGAAAAGAACCCACAAGTCAAGCCATACATGCTGGTTGATTGACTGATGGCAATAAAACCCTCACATGGGGCTACCACAAAGCTCGGATGGTTTGGCGAGGCCCTCTCAGCTGTATTGTCTCACATTTCTCTCCAGTTGTCTGAGAGCAGACAATTTAATGAACACCCAGTCAAAAGTGCCTTCTGCAGAGAGTGGCACTTCCCTCCCCAGGCTTCCATGTTGGGTTTTGCCACACAAGAAAAGCCCAGACATTTCCTAACAGGGTGATCATTGTGGCAAGAGAGCATGGGAAAACCAAACAGCAAATTAGGTCACAGCTTCTTAAGAACCTTTCTCTTTCATCAGCCCTAATGCTCTTTTTCATAACTTAAGTTATAAACTGGAAGAGAAAGAAAATGTGTCCTCCTGGCAACCTGGATAGCACCTAGGATAATGAAGCTTCCTTCCTTCTTATAGCCTACAGAGATCACCATAACTTAAATTATTGGTAAAGTAATCCTTGTTCATGGTCACAAGCATACAGACAGATTCATTAATGCAAGTTAGGAATGCAGTAATTAGTTTTTGTAAAGGAGTTAATAATCAGCATTCCTAAACATGTAAACCTCATGGAGGATATTTGATTTATTGTCTAAAAATGGAAGACCTTTGGTCATTAAAAGGATGTGAGAAAGTCATCAAATCGAGTCTTCTTGGCTGCCTGAGGGTCACATTTCCAAAAGTATTTGGCTGGCTAAAGGTGCTGGCATGAAAAATTCCACCTCAAAGTTTTTTCTCTGTTTTTGACACTCAGAGGTACTGTACAATTGGTGCTGTTGTGCTCTGGAAGGAGGCAGACTGGCTGAAAGGCTGCAGGGCTGGATGCTGAGTTGTGGTTTCTCTTTCCAGCCACTGATAGTGTCCTGCAGTGTTAAAATAGACATAAGCTAATCACACCCCATCCTGCACCTCATTGCTACCCATTTGTAAACAAGGTACAGTTCTGAGCACTTGCAGAAAGGCCTTTAGGATCAGTGAATGACAAAAAGAGACTATTTTCATTCTAGGGCAAGACTCGGGTTCTTTGCCCAAGTCTTGCCATTTCTGCTGACCTTGCTCAAGATATGCTAAATTGTGAGTTACTGCTGACTGTGATAAGGCTTCTCTGGTGTGAACAAATATTCATTAGGAGCTTAACTGAAGCAATTGCTTCAGTTTAAACAGCTTAAGAGTGATCCACTGAATGCAGATTAGCCTACAGATCCTGTAGTATGGCTCATATTGATATTGTAGATATGCACATTATGAACCCCCCCAATCTGTTAGTTCTTCTCTCCTGTCTGTGGAAAGTCTTTTTATTTTGAAAAATAATGCTTATAGCACCTGGGTTTTCTAAGGATGTGTCCATTCCTCAGGATCAGTTAGGAGATCTTGCAAAGAAATTCCTTCTGTTGCAGAAAACTTGGGTTGCAGATATGCCAACTGAACAAGCACATAGGGTGTGGTAATGAGGGGCTGCCATCGTGGAGACGTTTAGATGGCTGACAGATCAGGGAAGTTTTAAACTTTTACTTTTACTAAATCCATTCCTTAAGGACAGCCTTTGTGCTCACAGCTGATCGTTTCAACATCAAACCCATCGTTTCAACCTCACCACTGTGTTTAGCAGCTGCACTGTGAGCCAGCTGTGGGCACTCTGTGCTGCCTCACAGCTGGCACTGATGGTTGTGGTCTTCAGTGGTCCCTGTTTGCCCAGGTTTGGTGATCAGGACCAAAAGCTCATTTATGAGAGAAGCCAGAACTGGGCTTGTCATGTTGCTTTTCTCTGTTAATTTTTTTATTTGCTTATGCCTGATGGTTTTATGCTGTTTCTTGCCTTCAGTAAGGAAGAACACACCTCCTTCCAGTATCACTTACTGTGCTTTTTGCTTTGCAAGTCATCCTTGTCATGTAGTATTCAGGCTGTCTTGACTATTTGCAGTCCTATGTGCTTATCTTACTCTCTGTCTGGCAATTTTTGTTATCTCAATTCCACACACTTGCAACGTCACCCATCTTTGGTAGTCATGTGGCTCACATACTTATGCAAAATGCTTATAGATGTCATCTTGCTGTGCCTTGAGTGTGGCAAAATACTTACATTCTGTTGTTAGTTACATCATCCTTGCACATATTTAAAATGAAGGCAGGTATATTAATTATATTCTGGCTAATACATCTATGATTTCTAGTTGTTGCAGACCTCTGTTTTGCTACACCTGCATATTTACAATGTCATCCATCCTTCTGACCTGTCTTTCTGTGGAACAGCATGGTTGTAACCTCTACTCTCTTACTGTAGGAAGCTGGTAGCCACACTGTGTTCTGACTTTGTAAACAGATATTCTGTTGGCTTCTCAATGGCTATTTCTGCAGATATTGAATCTTCAGTTGCCTGCTGGGGAAGAAAAGAAACCATATGCAATTACTAATAAGGCTCTTCATAACTCTGCCTCAAGGATACAGAATGTTTTTTACTCTCCTGAGAAAGCAATTCTGCCAAAAATAAGGTCAAGGAGTGGGCCTCATCTCTGTCAGTATGATATAGTATCATTTGTAGAAATAATGCTTGGATTAACTGGTAAGTTTGCCGCTTTGCCTTTAAACTCATCCTGTCACTTTGATTTGGGAAGCTGCATTCCTTGGTGGATAGAAAGAATAAGAATGAGATTTTCCTCATCTTTGTCCCCATGTCTACTACCATCCCCCTTGTGACCCTGAACAAACCCTTGTGGACCTTATTAAAATACTGGAATAACAGCCAGACAGGAAAAGAAAATGTTTTGTAGAAAACATAAGTTTATCTTGTTATGATTGGTGGTCCTTGAGATAATTACAGGGAAAGTCCTTGATCCTGAGTGAACACAGCTATCCCAGTGTTCAGGACAAGGAGTCTCTGGAGTGGCCATTTCTCTGGTGCCCTCTGTTCCTTGGCAGGTCTCCCTGGCAGGACCACACCCCAGGGGACTTTGGCATGTGAAAAGGTGTGCTGCCCACACTAGGTGAGCCTGATCCACGTGCAGCCCTTGAACCACTCTTTCTCTTGGCTTGCTCATACCTCAGTTTACTCATGAAAGGGGAAATGTGACATCTGTCTCACAGAAAATGCTCAGGTGAAAAAGGCAGCTCCTCTTGATATTGGCGCAATCATTCTCTGAGGTCAGGCTGGATGATGGGATGGCTGAAATGCTAACTAGTTGCTGGTGTCCTCATCCCTCTTAACTGATGAGGTGTTTTGTCATCATCTGAAGGAGTCAAGCAAGCCTTCCTCACCTAATTTTCCATTTATCTTGTTGGATAGTGAGGGAAAGTACCTTGGAATAGGACCTGGCAAATAATTGATTGAGTCAAAAGCAATAGGGGTGCTTTGACCTAAGGAAAGCAAAGTAAAAATGTTACCTCATGGGTCCTATGGAGAACTTGGACAAACCTAATGTGGTAGTAAGGGTATTTTTCCAATGTAACAAAGTGTTATCCTATGCATTTTACCAAGTGGTGCACTGCCTGCTGAGCCCATGAAACACTCATGAGCCGTCCCTGTGATTTGGGCCTCATCTTATGACTCTACTGCAGTTGAGTGAACTAGCCATTTAACTACATAAATATTAAAAATATTCAATTAACTTTGCTTGGATCTGTCTGGCACTAAGAAAGGAAAAATTCTAGGGTTTGAAATATATGACTTGGCATGATTATGCGGTGAAATGAATAATGTTTTAATGAGTGATTTGTAATTATTTAATAATTAAAGAGCTCTTATGAATATTCTTGAACACCCTGTGGAAAAAATAAATTGTATGCTGATTTCATCAAGCATTCAAATCTAATCAGAATTTATTTTTATAGCATCATTTTAAACACAGTCTACAAGAACATTGCTACAATAATGCAGACGAACAGAAAAGTGTCACGCTGTAACAGCTCTGCTTTTTTAAGTATAAGCTCCTGATTTTTCCACGCAAAGAATTTTTCTGCACTAATGAATTGCAGCTGGACTCTATTCCAAGACCTGCAGCAGCCAGTCAGGTTTCATCAGTGGTTCAGTGACAGGTTGAGGGTGCATCAGTTTTAGTTTGTAAACACAGATGAATGGTAGCCACTTGCTGCAAGGGAGACTGGTTCCATTCCTCCCTGCCTGGAAACAAAGACAAAGAGAGACCAAAAAGGAAAACAAGAAGATGCAAAAAGGGAACTCTTTCACTCCTGACATGAAATCATTCAGTCTCAGCTTAGTCTCTGGAAATCCAATTTCCTTTCATTTCTCTTCCCATGGTATGTATATTGCAGCTTTGGGCAAATTTTAATAAGATGATGTTTTCTCTGTCTAATCCTGGAAATAGTTTTCCCACAGGTATAGCAAAGGTTCAAGAACAAGGTAAATTATGTGAACCATAAATCATCCCAGATTTTTCTTAACTCCTATATTAAGGCTCAGTCAAATTTTCATGCAAGACAGTTTTATGTTTAGTCATCCAACAGATGTGAAAAGGGATAACAGAGGCCTTTGTATGAAGATTGTCAGAGACTCATCAATCCATTTTTAAAAGAATGACCTCTACAGCCAAGTAATCAATCCAGAATCTTGCACAATTTGCTATTAATTTCTGAAAGCAGCTCGGTATGCTCACATTTGATGGGATGGAAGAAGGACCAGATGGGGGCCCTCTTCCACATGGATGTCAATACAGTTATTACTTGTGAGGATATAATTGTCCTGTAGCGTTGCATGAATAATTCATTTTTAATTCCGTATTAGATTAATTTCATCTCATCCTCTCTTTGTGAATTGTGCTCCAATAAGTTGTAATTTTCTTGAATATATTTATTATTCAGAATAGACTGTAGACCTCATAAGTCATTCATTTCAGGTAGGTGACATTCAAAATTTGAGACTTTCAGGATGGACCTACAGGTCATTTTTGTGCCCTGTTACACAGGTGAATATACAGAACCAAGGTTCTACTTCCAACATGTACTTACAAATCTGGAATACACTTGCTTTTACTATTCTGCAATGCTAATTCTGAATTCACCCCCTCAGCAATATCTCTATCAGGTTCATTGGCTGGAATATTTGAAAGTAGGAGGAAGTGCTGAACAAATTAATTAAAAGAATCTTGAAGAAAATATTCATACAGCTTTTTATAACACTAAGTGACCTGACATTTTGCCAGAGATGGAATAGAGAACTTATTACCCATCATTCAACTTCTCATTTGAATTTTTTTCCTCAACTTCCTTTCCTTATATAAATCAAATGTTGTTGATCAGAGTTTACCACTTCAACTATTTTTCCCCTAAAACTCCTATCTTCCCCCATTTTCAACTCACAAAAGCACTGAAAGATTAAAACCCACAATTTTTTTGATAACTCCTTAATTTTGCTGAGACTGAATGTTTACAGAGGGGAAAAAAACGCATTTTTATACCATTTTTTCTTTATCAGTTGAATCATAGAGTTTGTTCAGCTGATGTTTGCATTTCTAGTCATGAAACGCTTGTCTTTTGGAAAGTTCCCCCATCCAGAACTGGATTTTCTTCTGCTGTTCAGAAAAAAGAACAAAATCCTGAACAATGGGATCCTACCAGCTATTCAGGGGTTGTAAATTTGGCCTGTAGTAATTACATGGGTTTTCTGCACAGCCAGTAGAGAATGGGAGGTATATCCAGAGTGTCATATACCCAGTGTAATGAAGGCATTGAGGAGACATAGGAAGAAACTGCTGTCATTTGAGGGCCCTACTCAACAGCACAGCCTAGGTCTCATCACCTTGTTGGCAGGTAAATTTGGGCAAAATGAAGGTTACAGTGAAAAGAAATATAAAAAGACAGGTGAGCAGAAATGGAGAGATAGAAGAACTTGCCTTCTGGACAAAGGACATACTTACAGTGCTTCTTCCTTATGTCCCCATGTAGCTTGGGAATGGAATAGAGAGGGACAGTTCTCCCCTCTGACTCTCTCCAAACAAACTGAGTCCTCAGGACTCTGTTTTTGTATTTGGTACACTTTCATCCACGCCTTGAAGCAAGAGCATGCATCATGTTGATGTTTAGGCTCAGAGGAGAACTCTTCACCATCCTGAGGGATTTAAATGTCGTATCCTATTGTAGACATGGCTCAAGAGCACTATGGCACCTCAAGGCAAACATTTATGGAAGCATTTGTGTTTGGCTTCTGAAAGATAGAGCAAGTAGCTTTGGTACAGGGTTTCAAGTTACAAAGCTCATCTGATGTAATCTGAGCAGAGAGCAAGGTGAAGTCAGAATGTCTTTAGCAATTGTGTCCTGTGAGGATGAAACAGGCTTCACTGTTCACAAGAGGACTGATAAATCACAGATAAAGGCTGTAGGTGGGTAGCTTGTAGGCATCATGCTGTGTGTCATGTGGGAAGTCAAGGGGGAAACCCTCAACTATAACCCATTCTTTTCATGTCCCATTACAGTAAAGGATCCCCAGGAACCTTCCTTGACGAATTATATGTGCCCTATTTTGCTGCTTGAGGAAGTCAGACCCCATGCTCACCACCCTTGACATAATGAGGTTGACAGGAGGATATGAGAAAGGAATAAAAGTTCCAGAAGTTAGAAGTTCCAGACAGGAACTTGTTCATTAGTACCTGAGTGTGTCCTGTGGCTGCATAGAATGCAACTAATCTCACCAGCAATATTGAGCTTAATATCAAGGTTTTTTGGTCAACATTGATAAGAAGCAGAAAAGAAGGAAAAGGAGACAGGTACAAGAAAAATAACTGAGCGAAGTAGAGAATAAATTATGAAAAATTTTTTTTTAAGTTTTGAAGGAGCCCATGCTACAACCTGTGTTCATGTTAACCTCTTTTGAGTGAGCAGCAGTGACCTTTGTATCTAATCAAGTCTTTCTGACATATATTTTGTCATTCTGTTTTGTGGAAGAGTCCTGATGAGTTGGGTTAGAAATTACACCATGTGCAGGATTAAGTCTGCCAAAGATTAAGAACCAAGCATTGCAATTTTTGACTGTGGAATTCTCAACACCAGAAAAAAATGTAGAATAAACACAAAAGCAAAGTCTCATTCATCTTACCAGAAAATAGAATATTGTCTCCCTATTATCTCTTATGATTAAAGTGGATTCAGCATTTCACAGAGATATACAGTAAAGTAAAAGCATAAAATGAAGGGCAAATTCTAGTACATATTCAGGATCTCACTTTTTTCCCTATCTTATAGAAAAAAGTTAAATTGTGCAAAGCATCAGCATATGAAGAGCACTCACTTAAGAGTCAGATGCCATTTAGGTTATAAACAGAATTAGTTTGCTGCTGTCATTACAGGGTCCAGTGGGTGCAGTTCTGCTTCAGCAATCCATCTCAATGTGCGGTGCAACGCATCACAATTGGTGGATTCTACTTTGGGTTTGCCTTCCAGAGAGACAACAGCACTTTTGGCAGGCCAGCCCTCAAAGGTGGGCAGTCCTTTGTGCATTCCCAAGACTCGGTGTCAAGTGGGTTGTCAGGCCTGAACTGTAGTGCATTAGTCTGTCTCTGCTGTGAAAGGCTTGTCTCTGCAGTGGTATTGGGGATTTCGGGCTGGTGCACACTGTTGCATTAGGGAAGAAGAACAAAACTGTTCTGTCAGACCTGAATTAAGATGGATTTTTGTTGAAAGTTCTTGGAATTGATTTTTTTCACAGTTTCCTTATTGGTAAGAGACATCACAGTTGGGTTCAACTTACAAAATATCATTGATTTCTCTCCCCAAACCACAGATGACTCAGCTTGTAATTTCCTCTACAATTATAGAGCAGATCTCCTTAGAAACTGCTTGTATCCATTCAAAGTTAGGTCTTGTGGAAACCACATTTCCCCTCTCTTTGGCCAGATATACTTGACACAAGACCAGAAAAAAAAAGTGGAGGAAAATACAATAAACATTTTCCTGCTCCCATTCCCTCTTTTCTGTTTCCTAAAAGGAGATTAGCAACATTGCAGCTTCATTTGTCTCTGAGTGCCTTGGGATCTCGGGCCGTCCCAAGTGGTGGGGTTGGCCATGGGTGGGCCTCCTAATGGCTCTGCTAGCGTGTTGCAACGTCTTTCTTCTCTAGGAGAGGCCAGGGTGCAACTCAGAGGTCATGGTTTCTCCACCTGATGCAGCATCATGCTACCAAAGGCTGCATCGTGCTACCAAAGGTCAAACTAAGCTGACTTCACAATTGGCTCTGCCGTGGTTGGCTGTCCTGTGCTTCTTCTCATACACAACTTCAACAATGCACAGAAGCCTCCACCTTCTCTTTGCATCTCCTGTGACCCTCAAGGGAACTCGTGCTCATGCAGGGAGTCCCTGCCATGGAAATTGCTTGGCTTTTGGATTTCACAGGGAGACTCAGATGAACCACAGGATCTCATTTAGACAGATAAATCATAGGATCTGATGACAATTTGAAGAGCTTTGCAAGAGGGAATCTTGTGCCGGGACAAGGTCAAACACAGAGTGTTTCTGAAGTCTGCTCTACCCTCAGTATTTTTCTGAAGAGGTCAAGATAACATTAAATTCCTTTTACATTTGGAAAAAACTCCTCAAATCTTCTGCCTTAGTAACTGAGAAATGGGTTTGCGCTGGCAGTGGAGACAAAAGCAGACTCAGTTTGCCCATATCTATTCCTCACTGTGCCATGAGAAACCCACAGACTGATCTGAATTCAATCATTATGCTGCTGTAGATTGACACTTCAGTTCAGGATGTTAAAATCACATCTGTATGTGGAAAACTTTAACCCATATGAGTAAAGAGATAGAGAAGGCATAAGGAAGAGACACGAGTAAAAGTGGTGTCTCTATAAGATAGAAAGTTGAAGTAATGTATACGTGTGTTCTTACATATACATTGTGGACATGTATGTATACATATATGCACTCACATACACATGTGGGTAACAGCTATGTGTAGGTATTAAAAATATGCAAAGAATGTTGAACCCCACCATATTACTAATAAACTGAGAGGGATCTAAAAAAGGATATGGTAAAAAGGAGATAGATGCCAGTTTTGTGGATGTGTGCTCTTCTTCCCTTTTATTTCCTCATCCTTTTTTGTGTAGGGAGAAAAATCTTGCTCCTTGAGGTGTTTATATTACGCCAGCTTTTACTAGCATGATTCTTTTTCCCTGAAAATAAACTCACTTCCAATACTATACTTGAAATCTGTTGTACAAAGGTTTTTTTCCTCAAATGGGTGGGATCTGGTCTTCCCAACTTCTTTTCTTACATTGCTTCAAGTAATTTTGTGTATCAGGCCTTTAAGCTGAACAATTCATTGTGAAATCATAGGGGTCTGGAGGCCAAATGCTCGTCTCAGAATGGGAGGCAGTGTGGGACACAGCCCAGCATTTCAGTCAGCACTGTAAAGCCTTTTGGTGCAGCTAGGCAGATGTGCACATGGGGATTTAATTTCTGTAATTTTGTGTGTGTACTGTGGTGTGGAGAGGTGCCTGCTTATCACTCTGTCAGCCGGAGGGCAACACCTAGCAAAGATTTTGCATAAACTGTCCCTTTGGGAGAGGATTTTCACATAATGCCAATATTGAAGTCTGCTGGTAAAACAATGTTATGGGACAGAGCTGAGAAGCTTTTCAAGCTCTATTAAATTTACATAGGCTCTACCCATTTTTAATCCTGTTCAAACATCCTTGTGTACAGCAAATAACTTCCACTATCCCATAAAAAGCAGTCATGTACAGTGCACATTTGCACTGATATATTTATTTAAAATCCAAATATTTAGTAAAGGGGCTGAAATTGCCTCCATCCTTTCTTTATACAAATACAGACTACAAATACACCACTAGGCCCAGAGAAAGCTTTTCCTTAAAATTAATCTTGACTCCTAATTGTAGATGGGATATGTTTTGGGGACAGCATACTTTTTGCAGACACCACAGATGGGAATCCAGATCTTCCCTAAGTGCAGTGTGGGTGATTTTCAAGAGCTTGCTCAGCAATCATTGAGATCTAAATGTCCAGCAGTTTTGGGGGCAGTCCATTCTGGGGCATTTCCACAAGTGTGGTAGATGCCTCTTGCAGGGAGCACAGGAGATGAGATCTAAAATCACACCAGTAAACTCCTAGAAAAGCTACCTGATTCACTGTCTGTAAAACTGCACTTGGCTTCAAAAAGCTGCTTTATTTTTCAAGTAATACAGTGCAAGATGTGTTCTGTCTTTTGTATGAACATCAGTGGATGAGGATTATTGTGCTAATTCTGGAGAATGAGGGAAAATAAGTGACCAGTGTTTTCTACCCACTCTTCAGTCTCACCACAACATTTTTGTAAAAGACGTCATTTCTGAGTGCTAGCCATTTGCTGAACAGCAGCCTCCCCACTGCAGCTACAGTGCTGACACATTTCATCACCTCTTTTTGTGTTTTGGGTTTTTTTTCCCTAGAATAATTATGAATTAAGTGTGATCATTCCAAATGCATCCAATATCTGGTACTATTCACTGCACACTTCTGACAAATAATCTTTGGCTAGTGGGCTCTTCATCAATATCCATATTCCAAATATTCACGGAGATGCATAAGCCATGCTACATGTGTCTTTCTCCTGACTCAGTGCAATTAATTTTCAGCAGTAGAGTTTCAGATTGCGAATTAAATTTTGGGTTCTATTATTATCTTACAGTACTTATTGGAAAGTTACAGTTTCACTTACTAACTTGGAACTATGTTTGTGTTAAAGAGGTACAGATAGTTACAGGGGTTCAGAGATCCCTTTGAAAAATAGGATTTTTAGATTTTCAAGATTTTCAACAGACTTCACAACCCACAACCCCCTGATGAAAGTCAGTGGGACACTGTAATTCCATTTCATTAGGACTTAAATTAAATGTTCTGCCTCCGCCTTATTAGCACAGTTGAAACTGGCTTGTTTGAATCACCGAACAATTTCAGAGGATTTTCCTGGATGTGTTATTTCTACCTACATGAAGATAAATGTTTGCTGCCTGGTTTGCATAGCATGGACATGTTCTCCACCTGATGTTAGGGTGCATGATGCTACTCATGTGCACTCCAGCTCTCAGCATCCCTATGCATCCATGCAGAGACAGACTTTGAAGGCTGGGCAGGGGTTTCATAGGGAGAATCAGAGCAGGCGGATGCACTGCAAAACAGCGAAGATGTGGTCATCTGAAAGAAACCGTGGTGCCATGGCTGAGGCTGTGCAAAACACTTACATCAGTTTCCAGAGCTCTCTGTCACACTTTCTGTCTCCTTTTCCTCTAGCCCTGTGTTGCTGAGATATTTGTCAATAGAATGGAAATGATACTGTTCCCAAGGAGAAATTGAATTTAATATTAATGCTATCTCCTGTGGAAAAGCGAGTGAGTCAGAGCTGAGTAGAGTTTGTTTTATATATGAAGACTTTCATTCTGGAGAGTAATTCAGAGCACAGAGCTGTGAATTTAATGCTACCAGCTTGGGAAGCTGGTAGGCAAACACAGCAGGCTTTGTGCATTAAGCAGCAATGTGCATTGCTGTAGTCATTAGAAACAGTTTCACTAACAAAGAAATAGGGGTAAAACGCTCATCAAAGTCTTTCTCAGTGGGCAGTATTTGATAAGTTCTACAAGAAGCTTTAAATACACACTGGGTTGAAAATGCTTAGTATCACCTTGCTTTAAATGGGCTCTGCTTTGTCTCTGTCTTTCCAGCCTTCTTTATATTTCATATTTTATTTATCTTCCTCTTCAAGATGAAACTCTCATTAGCAGTGATTCCTATATTCATGCTGCCCTTATTTCCAAACAAAGTAATATAGCACAATTTAAAATGCAAGGATTCAGTAATACAAAGCTCAGAAAGAGCAAAAAGAGCATCTTTGTCTGTTTTTTAAGTAAACTCCACCTTTCCTTTGAGTGCCCTTTCTGTTATGTCTCATCAGCTGTGTCCTATGTCCTGTCATGTCCTGATAACATGCCTTAGTAGACACTATTATAAGTAGCTGGTGCTGCCCTGCACTTTAATTTCCTGTGGGAGAGGAGATTAGCTGCTGAAGGAGCCCTGCACAGTTCTGACACTGCTGTATGGATGTCCTGGCAAATGGAAGGCCGTGGTTACTTCTGTTCTGCTCTGAGATGCTGCATTCCCTTTTTGTGGCCAGGCATGGAAGGCATAAGAGGAAGGAGCAGAGAAAGGATAGCAGAGCTGGAGAAAAATGTGGTGTTTTGTTGATGCTTGCAGGATCCAAGGCAGATGGTCAGTCACAGATGGATGCCTTGGGCTGGCAGGTCAGCCACAACAGCTATTCCTCTGGTTTCTGGCTCCTTTCCCCAGTTAACTGTGTGGCCTGGTCAGCTCTCTCTCCCTGTCTCCTTTCTACAGATTTTTCCCAGTCTGGACAGTTAGCTGTGGATGGCTCCTGGTATCTCAGCCTTTTGGCTGCAGCACAGTCAGTCTCAAGACGGCTGAAAAGCTGAGTGCAGGATGGAGAGAAAAGGCAGACAATGAAAGAGGAGCTTTGAGGGAAGGGGGCACAGAGGATTCCATGTTTCTGGGTCCTTGCCCATGCAATGGATGTGACTGGAAAAGGTGCCAGTGGGGATCTCATGGAGCCATTGTGATTCAGAGTGTCCAGTGAGGCTGCTCTTGCTGCTCTTGCAGTGTAGCAGATGCAGGCTGGCCTGTGTCCTTTTCCCCTTTCTCTGTGACCTTCTTCCCTCCCTCATCCACTTGTCTTTTTCTTTTTTTTTTTTTTTTTAAGGAGGCAAAAATGGACAAGGCTCATCCTTTCATTATCTTATCTCAATATTTCTGGTACATCTTTTTATAAACTTATTTCTGACTCCAAAGAACTCTACATATTATTTGGGCTTTTCCAGCTTGAGGATTTTATTGGTGTACTTCAGTATCCTCCTCTTCCTTTTTGCACCTTTGCTATTTGTGCTCAGTGTTCAAGACTAACAGAATATTTATAAATCTGGTGTGCACTTCTCAAGCTTCTATTCCCAACTAGTGTAAGGCAGCAAAGACTCAGTCGTTACTGTGCTTACTCTTGGGGATTCAACAACTGAATTTAAGGAATCCTCAGCTTTACTAACATCAATAAAAATTGGCAAAAGATACTTAATGCTTCCTTTCTTCCCCATCCATGGCTCTTAGTCCCCAGAAAGTGAAGAACTGCACTGGCATGTCGCAACACTTTGAGTCTTTGAGCTGCTGTTTTTCAGGCTCTTGCCATCTACCACTCAAAAGCACCATCATTTTTGGAGATAACAAAGGGGGTCTCTAACAAGTGTTGCATCATAAAAGCATGCTCTTAGTGGTCTTAAATGCTTAAAATGTTCCAATGTATCTCTCAGTCTATAGTTTTCTTCCTTACTTTTATTCCATGCTTCCCTGAAATCCCCTGACTGAAAGAGAACAGAGGAATTATATAAAAAAAAAAAAGAACAAACCCTTTCAAAGCCATGTGAAATTACTTCTGAATCAGATGCAAATTCACTCCTATTGTTCACAAATTGCTATGAGCAGCCTTTCTGCGACAGGTCCTAAGGCAAGGGCTATCTCTAGAGCACCATGAAGCTTTATGACAGCAAACCTGTGAGGGAAACACAGTGCCACTGATCCAAGCTCAGCTGCCAGTGGCAGAGCTCACTGGGGAAGTGCCTGCTGGCAACAACATGAGAGCCAGTAACCTAAAGGAATTGGAGCCTGGAGGATAAAGCTGGGGTTGGAGCAGTGATGAAGGGAGGCGTATGGGCTGTGCAGTCACCACAGCACCACACACACACAGACACGCACACACAGACACACAGACCCAGGGGCTAGGAGAACCTCCGGGAGCCTATAGATATGAGCCCTCTGTGCCCTTCTCAGCAGAGCTAATGCCGACACCAGCAGGGACAGATAGCACTTCCTGCGCGTGGGGAATGCTGCTGCTTTCGCTGATCCCAGGAGCAGGGCCACAGCGCCAGGACTCTGACTGCCAACAGAAGGCTCAGCAGCTCCAGCTTTTAACTGTGAACAGTACCTTCATACTCCACCATTCGCTCTTGGCAAAGGCCAGCCAAATTTACAACCTTCTGCTGCTTTAACCAGAGCTGTTTTGTCTGTGGTTGAGCCAGGTTTCCCGTGCTGCTGGATGCTTCTCCTGGACAAGCTCTTCAGCACTTTTAGGGGTATGTGGCCTTGTGACAGGGACAGCAGCAATGGACCGACTGCATGTCTCTTCATCTCACAGCAGAATTATTTTCATCTCCCCCACCTGTCATCCAGGTCACATTACCCAAGAGTAAGTCAATTTTCTACTTCTCTTTTCTGGACCATGCCTATGAGAGATCCCTTTGGACAGTGTCTGTTCGAAAGAGCATCTCAGTGCAAAGGGTTCAGCTGGGTATGAATCAATTTAATTGTACAGCCATGGAGATCCCAAGGAAAGAGTACTGTTAGCTCCCCTCTGGCCATCACTTTCAGCTGGAGTCTCTATTTCTGGTGGATATAAAATTAAAGTGATATAAACCTTTTGTTCTGTTAACATCCAGGAATTAATGTAGATTAAGTCCTTCCAGATGCACATGGTATTCTCCATGTTAATCATTAAAATGTGGTCTTTTTTAAAAAACACCACCTACAAAAAAGAATCCAGGTTGTTCTTTTGACCTTTGCGTTGGTAAGAGTGATAGGAGAGAAGAAAGATTTGTGATAGAAACAGTCCAGAAATGGGCTGTTACGAAAGACAGCATAAAACTGTTCCCATCTGTCTATGGAAATTATTTAGACAGTGATTTTTAAAGACACACCTGATGTAGTGAGCTGTTCCACGCCAGAATGCTTTGTCACATTCCCAGACGACAATGTCTGGGATGAAAAGCATCACTGTGTGGCCCACATCTGAAATATTTAACTGCTAACTTTCTGGGGGTTTTGTTGATGGTCTTTATTTATTTTTGAAGGAAAATTACTTGAATAAGACCTGTGTTTTTACGTTCTCTCTGCTCTCCTGATCAGCTACACCTGTAGAAGTAATATTTCAGTGTATTTGCTCCCATTTCAGAGTCTTTCCATGAGAATCAGTATGTTTGCTTAAGCCTGGCAGATACATAGATGAGGAAACAGGTTATTCTGCTCCTCCCTTCTCTGGAGAACTTTCATCCCTTTAACAACAACTTAAAAACCAGGTTCCTGCCTAAAACAAGCAAGGAAACAATAAGACTCTTCATTCAACTTCTCCAGCCTGAGACAGGGCATCAGTGGTCTCACTCTGTGTATGGGCTTCTTGAAAAACACATCAGCCTAACTAATGCTCTTGAAAAATGCAAAGGAACCCCACTCTTTGGACAGGTTTCAAACCTCCTTTCAGGTTTAGGATGTGCCTTCAATGGACTATTTCCCAGAGAAATATTGAAAGCAGAGGATGGGGTACAGATGTTCCTTGCAGAAGTGCAGCACTTAAGCAACACAAAACCAGCACTGTTAATGACTTTCCTTGCCGCTGTTGTTGAACTATGAAAGAAACATATATAAGGGTTGCCCTAGATGGCAGTTTTTCTGCAAACTGAACTGGCCTGACTACAGTTAGTCATAAAGGTTCCATCTACACTGTTTTTCAGAGGAAAATTGAGTTTCCCCAGGGAAGTCTCTGACTGGGAAAGAGTAATCTTAGTTTTGAAGGCAAAATAGGGTATGATATCTTAATATTCCATTATCCTCCCAACCCACCTGGCCTATTTCTCTCAAAAGATATGTAGGCTTGAGTCAAAAGAGAGACCTATCTCTTTTAAATTGAATAATAAATATTTTCCAAAAGGAATAAAGAAATTCTTTGAAGCTTAATTAATTTGTATTTTCTAAATCCATTTCCTTGCCCTGAACTAAGACAGCTATGAACATGTGCAGGAGTACATTCAAGCAACGTATTAACAACATAATAAAAATATTTACTTGCATTGACTTTGATTCAATTAGAGATTTTTTCTAATTATCCAGCAGAAATTAACTAGCTTGCCTTATTAGACACTAAACAAAATAAATTCAATCATTCATTCAATCAACTTGAATAACTCACAGGGGGAAATCTTGCGATGAACCAAATTCCCTATTCAGCCTGGTGAGGGGTGCAGCCTGCTCAGTGCCTTGCAGGATGAAGCCTTCCGTGTGCTCCCCTTCCTGTGGGTTTGCTCTGTAGCCCCCAGCCCTTGCAGGGATCACAGAGACGTGAAGAGATAATGAAGTCTCTGTCTATACAATTATAATGAATTGCTAAAAATATTAGAGGTGCTGTAAATAAATCATTATATCAGGCTCATTTAGCCTGATTCCTACTCTCAGATGGCTTGTAATAGAGTCCTGTCTCTGAAAGTCAGCCATTCTTTTGCAATTAGATTTATCACTAATCAAGAATGGAAGATATCCTGCCCGCTTTCAATTGCACTTGGAAATATTGTGTTAAGCTCAAGCCTCAAAGCTGAATTGATTCATTTATTCGAATTTTAAAACCACCCATCTGCAAATATTTAAATGCCCTAACTATTAATTAAAATTTACAATGACCATGTAGTGAGGTACAATGTTGCACATTAACCCAGACACCACAGCACTAGAAGAGCTCCTTTCAGCTCCTGTCTCCTGGCAACACACCTTCCAACTTCCTCAAAAGCTCCATTCAGTAAGGAGTTTACAGCAATTGCATCTCTGCAAGATGCAGTTGCCCCTTTTCATAGAGCTTGATGGGATGACCGGTCTTGCAGGGACTGTGCAGACAGACTTGCACCAACAGCTCCTGGGGCAGAGCTCCCTTGTGACAGGACTGCGCACTCCAGGTCACAGGGGACTTGCTCCTGGATCAAGACCTTCTTAAAAGGCATCTCCCTTGTCTGCCTTGCTGCCTTCTTTGCAGCCCCAGACTGTATGGTTGCACTCGATGCCTGGCTCCCCACTGAGTTGTGCTTGCTGCTGACCTGCCCAGTTTTGTCTCCTTTGGGTCTCAAATCACTTGCAAGGGTAGAGAAAGAGGGATGTTGTATCCTGGAAGGTCTCAGGCCACTTCAAATTCAGGAACAAATGCTTATGCAGAGGTGAGTACAATCTCTATTCCCCACTGCCAAGTACACCCACAAAATCCCAGCTTAGTAAATTCATCTTCTGCCAGTGTGTACTTGGCCAGGATACCAAACAACATGCTGTGTGGGTAGATGTAAATAAAATCCCTTTATCATTGCAATCTAGCCATCTCTGGGCAGCCATGGCAACCAAATAACAGCGCTCAGATTTTGTCATCAGTGATACAGCATGAAAGTTTATATAACACAGGATATGTTTACACCAAGTTCCATACAAGGAAGGCAAAAGGTAATATTGTATTTACCTAGAGCTACAGTATAACCATATACACAGAAGAGAAAATATCTAGATATGACCAGATTATATTTGGTAGTTTAATCCCTTTCCTATCTCGTAAATATATTTAGGTGTCAAAATAGTATTTGAAATTGTTCCTCAGTGAAATTCATTTCAATGAGCAGCATTCTGCTAATCTGTATACAATGACCAGCATTCCATGATCTGTACACACAGTCTTCAAAGCTGCTTTGAAAATACTGAAGTGTTTTTCCACCACCATGCCATCCCATGAAATACCGATATCGGATATACTTCAAATGTAAGTCTTGGTCCCTCAGGGGATGACTACAGAGAGGGAGAAACATATGCCTAGGGACAAGGAATTTGTGAGAATAAGAAGTATTATGTGACGTAGAAGTCTACTTTATACAAGGCTGCCACCCAACCCATTTCCATCCAAATATCTTCAGAGGTCTGCTCTTTAGGAAAATACAGCCTTAGCTATTAGCTAGACACTGGTAAGGGGATAATACTAAAAAAAATAATTCTCTTTTCTGTTGCCCAAAATATAATGCATTTCACAGAAAGGAATAACTTAAACAAACATTGCCTCTTTCTAAATATAATAGGCATATATAAAAGTGAATATAAACCAGAAATATTACTGTAATCTCAAGCTGAAATTTTGTCAAGCATAGAATAATGGTTTTGCAATTTAATTTTGCTACTTCATTGCATCATGTTTCTTGGTAGAGTCCAGTTAGTCATAACTATAGCTATTCAGAATATGGAACTAATTAATGTAGTAATTAAGTGGCATCATGCTATAGATTTCAGTGAAGTGTTCACAGTATTCTAATGTTTATATTCACCTGTAGTAGTGTGGTCCAAGAAAACTTCTCTGAGCAAAACCATGTTGGGCCTGGTGTTGCAGGGAGGGAACGCGGCTCTGCCCCTTCTGATATACCAGCCACAGATTAGGAAATATCTTGTTTCTGGTGAGAGAAGGTCTTCCCAGCTAAGTAAAACAGGAGTTCCCAAGGTGCTCAACAATATCCTTTTAATTCTTTCCCCAGCCTCTTGGTCTCAAGTGTAAAGTCTGAGTGTAGCTCCCACATCATAGGATGAGGTGCAAACTGATCATGAGGGAAGATGCTGCTTTGTGAAGAAACTAAAAAAAGTGCACCTGAACCAGAGTAAAAAAGTGAAAAAAACCTCTCAACTTTCCATAGCATGGCCAGGATCTCACACAAATTCTTGCTGCTAATTTCCAGGATAATTCAGTGAACAACTCATGAATAAAATCTCCCCTAAAAGCTCATGGCAAATGCAAATCTATCGGATCCACAAGACCTTACTCCCTGCTGTGTAATAGTCAGTTACACCTCTCTGACATCACTATTTCAGCAATAAACCAGATACATCATATTTGTATGAAAACCAATAACATACATTGGAACTAAGGAATTTAACAGAACAATGTTTCAACAAAACAACTGTTTCAATTCAGCAGAAGCAGCAGGAAATAATTCAGTTTTATTTTAGAAAACTCTTTCTATTAAAAACATTTTTTAAACTCATAACAATTTGAGTAAATGTAAAGGGAACTCTTTAGTCAGAACTCAGAAAATGAGAAAATGGATGATTAAAGTTATAGAACCTATAAACTTGGCTTCCTTGAAGTTACCAAAGCAAGCAGGGAGTCTGATGATAAAAGGGATAATTTAGAAGACTAAGAAAATGTGGTAGAATAAAAAGCAGGGACAAAAGCTACATTAAAGCAGTTATCACTCAATTTGCTGAGGTGCAACACATTAATATATCACAAACTTTACCTGCAGATTTTTGAATTTAGCAAAAACAAGAGGAGGTAATTCTGAAACATTCAGATCAAATTGATACATCAGAGACTTGGATATTTGATCTGGGCATTACTTTAAGACCAGAAATAGTGCTGAGGGGTCCAGGGTGATCTATGGTTTCAACAGTGAGTGTTACATGAAAGGCTACATGCAGACTTTGTGCCAGGCTGGATGCACAGCCTGTCCTACAGCAGTGGTCTCCTACCACGTCTGGCAAATCATGTCTGCACATCATCCATCTTGACCACAGGCTTGAGGCTGCACAGCCACCTCTGTCAGGCTTAGGGCCTGGTGCTGGCCATGTTGTAATGACAGACATGCAGGATAAGCATGCTAAAAGACATTCAGATCTTCAAGTTAGGAGTCACTGTGTCCAACTTGCAACCAGCTGTTGGACTCTGGCTACCTCTGTAGTCAATGGAGCAAGCTACAGACTGGGACTGCCTGTGGCTAACTGTGGGCATAATGGCCAGATTGTGACATCCTTTCTCACATCCACCGAGTTCATACCTCTGCTGGTTGCAAAGGGTCTGGCAGCCTTGTCTGCTACCTCTGTAAGTCATTCATTGTTCTCCTGACAATGAAGGATGAGCCATCACCTCAATCTGGCTTTGGTACAAAGGCAAGTGGTCTGAACATGGTCCATATCTGTGCTGCTAAAAAAGAAAAGGTTCAGGTGCCCAGCTGCTGTACCACAAGCCAAATAGTGTGGACAATATCCACAGTGCCTTGCACAGGGCCCTATAGAACAGCCTTGTTTGGGAGAGAGCTGGCTGAGACAAATCATCTCATGAGTCATTTTGATGATTGAAGATATGATGTTTGACCTTGTTCCCTGATAACACAGACACATAAAATCTAATCAGTTATGCAACACAGCCCACAGACTGATGTAATATTCCCTGTAGGAAAAAGAGGAGGAAAAGTCAGATCTACCTGAGAAGGTCAAAGTCTGCATTCTAACAGCTTACGGTATTTATTAACACCTCTATAAATATTGAGAGATTCCCACTCAGTCAAGATAGTTTCACTAGCACTTACATTAGGAAAGTCATCTCTCAAGCCTTACAGAAAACCATGACCTTGCCTTGCAGACTTCTACTTTTTTGTGCTGATGGACAGATACTTATTAAAATTCCACCTGCTCCCTTTTATAGGAGGCTATGTCTGCTATACTGCAAAAGAGCTAATGAAGGCACTCTTATAACTAATTCTGAGCTAAAGGGGTGAACCAGATGACTCAGAGGCTTTGGTGGCTGCAATTTTGTTAAGCTCATCAATGGCAACATCTGTTTCTTGAGTGTGTGAAGCAGGAAATATATTCTTTCCTTTTTTAGTTATCAGAATTATTTAACAGAGGAGGGGTGAAGTAGAGAGTTGGCTCCATGGTGTCACAGCTACAATATTACTGGCACTTCAATTATTTAATCTGAATATTGTTCATGGCTTTATGCTGGACATCATTGAAGGCCAGGCCACTGTGGGTATATCTGCAGGGAAACTGTAACAGTTCCACCAACACTTCCCATCTGCTGAATCTTCATCCAACATGGAAGTGGTCCATCTCCTAGTCTGAAGAAGAGGAAAATTCTCCTGTAGTAATAACTGTGAATTGGCAGAGAAGTCACATCCCTTTCTCAAACCATATCCACCTCTACCTGCTTTGGAGAATAGGGTACAAGACAGTGAGGATATAGAGGCTGATGCTATTAGACTTGAAAGCAGCATTGCACAGGCTCTCCTTCCGTGACAGTCATGTAGATCTAGCCCCAGTCCAGCCCTGAATGTCTAATACAGGCAGCTCCACCAGTCCTCAAGTAAGAAGCAGACAGAGAACTCCTTTTTTATAAAGAAATTGAAATGTTGATGCAAACACTTCCAGTGCGTCTACTCAAGGAATAGTTCGCCTGTGTGAGAAGGAAATCCCTAATTCTACCACATACTGTAAACAAGCACGTAAACAGGAGTCCTTCCCAGGTATTATGACCACTCTGCCCATAAGCACTTGGACTCTTTCAGATCTTCTCCCTGTATGGATAGCAGTGGTACATCATGCACCGAGGAAAGGTCCTTAGTATGCTCTTGTCTGTTTACACTGAGTGCAGGAACCACACTGAAAGGAGCACTAGAATGTGGTTGAGAGTTAGAAGGGCTTGTCTGGGAGAGCTGAGGATGGAGACGCACACGTAAATCAAAAATAATCATTCCTTTCACTAAAATCCAGTCACAGAGCCTCCTGTGTCAAGGGGGAGACTAGATAAGCTGGTATTAGAAGAATGACCAAGACATGCAGAGCTCTAGCAGATATCCAAAATAATTTTGTGCCTAATTAGGCAGTCCCAGGGTGTCTTTTGTCAGACATACATGGACCAACCCCCAAATTGTGAGGCATGATTTCTATTCTTTGCTCCTTTGAAATTCATCCAGAATCCACACTCTCACCCCAGCACCACAAGAATGTCAGAATCTGTTCTAGGTCGGAGATATTGAGAGTAGAGCTGACAGAATGGGCTCTAAACCTTATTTACCCTTCTCTCATCCACACCAAAGCCGTGCCACACAGTTTAGACACATTCTTCCTGATACTGGCTGTAATGAGAAACAAGAAGTAATGAGGTGATTTATTATCCCCTGTCTCTCCCAAAGACCTCAACATGCTGGCTCTGCCCTGTACTCTTCTGCAGCTGATTTTAGAGGGACAGAACTCTACTCAGTCTTTTGCTGCAACAAAATATCCTGCCTGTTGTCCAAGACAAAGAAATGAGGAGGTGAGGCAAGTCGCCAGGTTCTCAGAACTTTCCCTCATAAAAGCAATATATGTGCTTACTGTTCTTCTAGATTAGAAAAATTGGAAAGGAGAAGAGAGAACAGTAAATTGCACAGTGTGTTTTATGGAATGGAAAATGCAGCATGACTGCTGCAGTGAAGTTCGTTTAGCCCATAAACATGTCATGGCTTGATGGAGAACACCACAGTCACTCAAATGAGTCAAGATTCCCCAAGAGGACTTTCCACTGAGTTCAGCAGGACTTACCAAATTTGATGGAGAGTGAAGAACTGTGGATTGGATTCCGTGGCTAACTATCCCCTGGCTTCAAGCATTCCATCTCTTAACTGCTGTAAGTCTTCTGCACTCCCAGGTGCCCCAAAGTCTTGGAGTAAGAGTCCTGTTGTGCCAAACATTGTACAAATAGAAATGAACAAACAGGCCGTGTCCTGAAGACATCATGAGGCTACCTTCAGGTTTTTACCATGCTTTAAAGAGTAAGCCTGAACAGAATCTAAGGAAGGGATGAGATACTTAATCTAGAATTTAGAACTTGTTCAGGACAAATTCGATTCTTAGATGTTCATGCTGGAATGATTTCTTCACCCTTGATCCTCTTGATTTCTTTGAGGCTCCTGGTGAAATAAAGGTGTAATAGATCCAAACCATGCTGCTGAAAGTCAGCACCAGTGTCCCTGGTGATATTGCTGATACTGCTGAGCACGCAAGCAATTGCAGGATATCCAGGCTGGTCTTGCTGGGTAGGCAACTCTCTAAAAGAGTGTTGTTGGTACAGCCATGGTATAGTGCAAAGTTTAGTTAGTGTTTATTCTGTCTCACACTGTGAGGGTCAACAAAAGCAGGGTGTGCAATTCCGGCTGCCTCCAGCCCACAGCTGCCAGGGTCCAACCTCTTATACCACTCATGGAAAAAAGTCACTATAAGTCAGGGTACTGTGTATCATTTATCAGCCTGATTCAGTGGCTGCTTGAAGTCATGAAAAATGTCTACTCTGTTCACTGGGTTAGCCTGCAGGGTCTGATGATACTGAAAGTCACCCACAGTACCTCACTTAATTGAGGCAAAACTTGCGTCACATCAGCTTATAATCACAAACAGTGCTGACAGGCCCAGTGGCCTTCTTCATTAGAAATAAAAGTTTCATAATGTGAATCTGGGAATCCAAACAGTTTTGATTAAGTTACTGATCCAAACAGTACTGATTAAGTTACAATGAAAAGAAGCAGAGGTAACAAGCTTGAATTTCAAAATAACTCACAGAAAAAAACGGACAGTCCTTCTCTCAATACAGAAGATTATTCTGGGAGACGTTCTAAAAATGAGGCTGGCATTCTGTTCGCCTCATCTACAATGTTTGTCTCATGCTGGTTTGCAGCAAGAAAAAGCAGTATTTAAGTAAAAGCTAGATTAGGATACGTCCATTAATAATGTAGGAAATTAGTTTTTAGTCTCTCAGGGCTGCTTTCTTGCCTCTGAAATTCTCTCAGGCTCAGGTTGGATGAGGGTCTGTGTAACCTGGTTTAGTTGAGGATGTCCCTGCTCATTGCACAGGGGGTCCCTTCCAACCCACACAATTCTATGGCTCTATGGCTGTATGTCATGTGTAGTCTGACACCTGATGCTGTTCCTTGCTCTGCAGGAAGGATATGAAGGAGAAACCACATATTCCCTGGTTATGGCTTCCTTAACCCAGCCATATAGTTCAGCTGTGTTTGGGGTCTACTTTGACAGACTGGCTATAAGACACACCTGAAATGTGTCACAAGGGCTTGGTCGGACAATTCTGAGCCACCACTGAGCAGGCTTGGTCAGAGTGACCAGTCCAGCACGGCGTCAGCACACGTCCTGGCTCAGTCCCAGCAGAGCTGTGGCTGCATTTTGCTGGTGCTGGGCCCAGAGTAATTAGATCTGCCTCTGAAGAAGAATAAGGAGCTTGGGCTGACTGACAGGGGAATGTAATTATATTAGCTCCTCTGGAGCTAATTCAGGGACCACAGCATTAGGCTGTATTGTGTAGCCTAGATATTTCAGAAGTTACTCAATTTGAATTATCTTTGATAAGAACTTCCAAGGGAGAGATTTAGTGCTGAAGTTGTAGGTTCCATCCATCTCTCCCTCCTACTTCTTTCAGCAATGCCTCCTGTGGTGTTTTCCCTTCTAGCCCCAAATCCTATAGTGCAGCCACATGAGCCTTACAACCCCTCCAAGCTCCAGTCTCCATCAGGAGGCATGACTCAGAGCGCATCTGACACAACTTCCCAATCAACCTTGGAAAAGAGCTTACTTCAGCCATTTTCAAGATTGCAGAATGGGGAGGCACACCATTAAAGAAATGAAAATGAATGGTGTCAAGCACAAAAGAATCAGGTTAGGTTAATGATATTGGAAGGTCATTATTAATTTTTGCTGTCTTTTCAGAGTTCCTTTTTTTTCTAAAGCAGCTTAGATACATTACTATGATAAGCGCAGCATAAAAGTTCAGTCAGACAGCCAGACACTGTACCTTCACCTTATTATGTGTGACTGAGACTGCAAACAGCTCAGATCAATCTCAGAGATATTAAATTAGAGCTGAATCTCACTCTATCTCCCATACAAAATAAGCTGAGCTAAATCTGAGATAATGCCCATATCAAGAGACATTGCAAACCATATTCTATTGGGTGAAGATTTATTTTTAGTTTTTCCACAGAATATTTCTGGTTGTATGAACAATGGGAAAGAAGAGAAATTCTCAGCATTAGAAATGCATTGAATCTGTACATGCATTATGTAGCAGCTAGGGCTTCTTTCTTTAAGACAGGACCAAATAATGATTCTTGCATAATGTAACTATATGACAACTGAAAAGGAGCCCTGGGTTGAAATGGGAAGCAGACAATATTACAGAATCACAATAACAAGGTCATTTGAAAATGAGAACAAATAAGTAAGCAACTAAAGGAAAGAAAATTAGATATAATGAAAAGAAAGGAAACATTCATTATGGGGTGGGTGCAGAGCAAGGAATAAGTTAGATTCCTAAACTAAATTGTCACATACAAGCAATTTCCTCTCTCTGCAGGGTTGAAAAGGCTTCTCCCATTTCCCATGCTGTTACTGCAGTTCTTAGGGGCATAAAAGGACCTTGCATCATAAGCACTGAGCTGAGCATCGTTGCCATTGTCATGACAATGAAACTGGTTTAGGAGATCTCAAATGGTTTAGTGATCATGTTCTGACTACCCCTGCAATGACAAATAGAGCAGAAACAGGTTATAGGCTAACCTGCTGTCCTAGGACCACAAAAACTGTCTATTGCTAAAATCTCTTTGGCATATTTTTGTCTTTTTGTTCTACTATTTTCCCAGATATTTTCTGGACCCTCATGGGGTGAGGGACAGCTGGAATGTGTGCATGCCTTTGTGACAAGCGGGGGGAAAGGTTTGCCATGTGGAGATGAATTGTGCTGCCCATTTGGCCTCAGGACCAGAGTGTGTTCCTCAGCCTGTTTTATTTGGTAGAGCAAAATGAAGCCTTTGAGAATCATAGAGGTCAAGCAAAGTATCAGAAGACAGGAAAAAAAGGCAATTGTAGTTATTCTTCTTAAACAGGGAAAAGATCCATCAACGCCAGTTCCTGTAAAAAATCCAGAACAAATAAATGACTGCACTATGTATAAGGACCTGAAGGGTAACAAGAAGATAATAGTTCCACTGGGATTCATCACAACCAGACTGCACCATACCAATTTAGCTTCTGTCTATACCAACATCTTACAGTTGAAGCAGTTAATTCAACATATTTTTATCTGAACACTGTCTCATATAACTTTCTCATTAAAAATCTACATGACTGTCCATCCTACACTTGACTATCCATTAGCAGAAAATACTCAATAACTGCATTCTTGAGGAGCATCTTCTGGTTTGGTTTCATCCCAAAGGAAAGCAGGTCATGCACCTCAAGACTGTAATAGAAAATAAAACATGTTATGTGGGGATAGTCAACCACTTCAAAAGTATTCCTGTAGCAAGCAAAATACTACTGTACATGTATACTGCTGGGCATCATAAACTGAAACATAGTTTCCATTAAAAAATGGGAGCCATCAGATCAGGTTTTACATGCAGAGGAACAGCTTCCAAGGCATACTGTTTTGTTCCACTTTTTGTAAGAACTCAGCTGAAGCTGTCTGTTCAGTTCTGGGTATCAAAAAGAGAAACCAGAGACAGTCTAGAGGAAAGTGTTATTGAAAGTATGGCCTTATGGGAAAGATTAAAGGACTTGAGATTGTTTAACTTAAAAACTGACTGAGGACATGACACCAGACCACAGACATTTTTAAAGAGCATAAAATAATCTTTTTCTTCTTCCCATAATGGATAGCACAAACAAGAATAACAGGAAAATCTCCTAAATCTATGCATAGGGAGGCACTTGCACAGATTGCCTGTGGAGATATGGCAGTCTCTATCAAGGAGGACCAGAAGGAATTAGACAAGGAGGAGGGATAAATGACCCTTCCTTAGGCTACATGGACAGACTAAGCCAGCTTCTAAATATCCTTCCCAATCAATTTTTTCTATGAGTCTGTGCTCACTCCTCCTGACTTAGTGGAATGTTATTTTTCCCAAATGTCCTTGTTTCAAGCAGTGAAGGGCAGAATGGTTTTTTGTCACAGAACAGCTTAGGATGTTTTCCCAGGTTACAGTCTGAAGCTGTTAAGGTAAAATCGTCCCTAGGAATCCATCTTGCACATCTGACTTCTGTGGAGGTCCCACCCTCTTGCAACTGCTATGGGATGGAAGAGATGTTTTCCTTCTCTTCAGGTCATGATGTCAAATAAATGTGGTTGTGCTCAGCTAGGAGAGATCATGGAAGTGCAGACCACATGCAAAAACAGAATTTTGGGTGCCTTGGAAAATGTGTTGCATGTTTATTTGGGCCTTTTGAGGATGTGTTGAGAAGATTGTGGTGAAGACTGGAATTTCCATATGCTGTTCTCAAGCTGCTGTGCTTCTGTCAAGTGCCTTCAATAGAAGAACATAAGGACAGGAGAGAGTAAAAAAAGTGGAGGTAACTGTAATCACCAGTTACAGTGGCATATCCTCAGGGCAAATAAAACAAGCACATGCCCCCTGACTGCAGTCCTTGTGTAGAACAGGATACTATCTGGATTAATCTGGTACTGAATATCATAACCTTTATGTACAAATCCAGTGTACCTGCATACTCCAAGGGGGAATTGTGGGTTACTGTGGATCTCCATGGTCCCACCTTCCTCTCTAGTATGGTACAATTGGCAATAAAAGGATGCCTTTTCTGAAGCCTGCTGCAGGAGGACATGGGTTTGAGCAGATGCTTAGAAGCGCAGAGGACTTTGCCCCTTGCAGAAGGAATGCCAGACTTCACACACATCAGAGAGTAGTTGCTCTTCAGGAAAAGCATGACATTTAGCACTAAGTCAAGAGAAACACAACGGCCTAAGCAGTGCTGTATTACTCTGTTGATGACTAGATGTGCAGTGACATTTCAAAAATGAGCACTGGCTTTTTTGTGCTCTACAAACTCCAAACCTGATTCTTTAAAGCCTCCATGCATGGAATTCACACTGACTTGTGTATATGGAGGACTAACAAGGTCAAGCCCTGAATATTAAATAATCACTTGTCATTCCTGATGTTGCTGCTTAGAGCTGCTGTAATATTTTGTTTAGGCAGAAACTATTCAAAACTCTTTCATACTCTGGGTTTTACTGAACAGAGAAGACTAATATTTATAAAGCAATTCTTCCAGAAAGGAAGCCCTCATTCTTTTTCACTCCTCCAGAAATCCCCCAAATCTGAAACAAACATAACACTGGCAAAATCTACCAACAAAGTAGTCACTGAAACAAATAGTCAGTGTTAAAAACAATATGAGGCCATTCCAAAACAATTTCTTTTTAGGCAGTCTAGACAGTGTGGTGGCAATAACATGGAGAATTTAGCTTTCTCAAGCTAAAATGTTCATTTTTTTTTAGCAGCCAAAAAGCTCTATAGGCAAGGAGAACATACAGACAAGTTTTATATTGTCAGTGCTGTTAATTTTTTATACACAGTGAAATAAATTGTGAAGCTGCAGGTGTTAGTGGAGCCTGAATACAAAGAACTGGAGAGATGGAGAAACTGTGACTCCTGGCCTCCAGGACTCTCCAGTTTAACTCTGTGATCCATACGTTGAAACCCAAATGAAATTAACTTCTGCTGAAGGCAAAGATTTGGCTTGCCCCTAGAGGATAAACTCCAGCAACTGTAATGGTCTGAGCAGTTTATTTGCTCCCCAGGGAAAATACATTGAGAGCCTGTAGCTGTGGCATGACTCATCTACTCACAATGTATGAGGGGCTGGAAATTCCTCCATTCCATGAAAATAGGACACGTCCCCTAAGTATCTGGAAAACAGTGGTTTTCCATCAGGCAAAGTTTTGGTTCTGTAAACCAGAATGAACAAAAATAGAAATGCAGGGACAAGAATGAATGCTGATTTCTAGATAACACACAGAAGCAGTACATCTTTATGTAGTGGTTGATTTACCTATTAAACTGTTTTGTTTTTTTTTTTGTTGTTGTTGTTGTTTGGTTGGTTTTTTTTTGTTTTTGTTTTTGTTTTTTTTTTTTTGTTTTTGTTTTTGTTTTTTAACTAGAGTTTCACAAATGTGTACAGTCCGTAGGGTAAATTCTTATTATTTGGAAACTTCATCACTAAAAGAGGAATAGTCAATCAGTAGAAACACTACAGGACCAGACATCATTACACGAATGACAGATGGCCTGAGCAACCTTGCAAACTTTATGAAAGTTGCTTTCCATTTGAATGAAAATAAAGAGAAAATGCAATGAAATGAGGTTGCTCTTTCACAATCCATGGGTTGTATCCAGCTCTTGCTGAAGTTGGTGATGGTTTTGTTCCATGTATAGCAGCCACCTGCTGTAAATGGTTAGCTGAATTTCAATTTTAGCTATATTTTAGGGAAGAATCTGGGAAGAATGTGGCTCAAAGCTTTCTTTAGAGCAAGGCATTCAGTGTAACTTCCCAGCCCTACAAAAAAGACAGCTAATTCATATTTCTGGAGTTTTATTTCCTTCAGGGTGATAATACATCTGCTACTACATGCTTGTTCAGCACATTGTTACCCTGGTTTGGCTGGTGTCCCTGGGCAGTGCCCTCTGACAGATGGCATTAGTAATATTAATGATGAGAAAGAAAGACCACTATTGGCATTCGCTTCCTGCTCTGTGGAGAGCCTGAAGTGTACAAAGGGCTGGAAGGGGATAGAGGGTACTGGTACTCTCTTTCCTCTGGGTCAGGATTAAGGCTGCTGAGGAGGATAAAACCTGCCATGTGCTGTGCATGGCCCGTAAGGCCAGAGAGTTTTAGGTCGTGTCCATTACAAGCGCCACATTTATTTGTGGTGTAGCAACAGTAGCAGCAGTAGTTGTAACAGAAGCAGCCATAGTTGCAGTAGTATTTATAATAACAAATTGTTATAACAAATTAACTGACTGCCCCTTTTCAAGGGAGTTGTTATCATTTGGGTATAGAAAAAGGAGATCTGTGGGGAGTATGGGGTCTTCTAGCTCTATCACACTAATTGCCCCTATTACTGTTATTATTAATCTGTTTGGTTATTCCATTAATCTGTTTGGCTACAGGTAGAGTTAATGTTTAAGGCAGTTTTTCTGTTGTATAGTTCCCCTGGCTGGGACTCCTCCAATTTCTGGAGCATTACCTCAAAGTAGTTTTTGCAGCAGCTTTGAGAATACCTTCAGTGAGGTATGCATAATATGCTATTTACTGAGAAATTCCTAAAGAAAAAAATTGCCCTTTAAAATAACCTTTACTAGACCTAGGTAAATAGATTTAGAAACATTAGAGTCAGAGCATTTTTATCCACATCAAAAGATTACTTTTTTTTTTTTTTTTTAACAACCAACAGCTGTGCTTCATGGATAAGCCCCAGCAGAAGAAAATGTCCATAGCTGTTGCAACTATTTTAAAAGGCTATTGCCAATACCTAGCTTTGCCGCTTTCTTCTCAGTGCTTTGGAACTTCAAAATAAAATTATTTCTTTTGTAAATATCCTCTGAACTGCAAAACAAACCCTTCAGGATTTCCTCCCTGATTTTCTGTACAGAGGCAAGGTGAGCAAATATGGGGCTCTCTAAACCAGAAACTTTTTCATTTGTATGAATGTGGAGTGTCCTCTTATTCAAAACTCAAAGACTTTGGTGGTGTGAGTTCCTTTGCTAAACACCCTTGCTTTCCTGGAAGGCAGTAGGGAATTTCACATAGGTTTTGCTGAGGAAGGAGAATGATTGCACTGTAGACATTTAAGCTTTTTATTTATTGTGGAAGATCATAGCGATCACATTTAGTCATTGATTTTCATTTCATTCCTGATGTCAGTTTCCAAGAACATTCTGACAAGGAGGCCAGCAAGAACAAGCCATTATTTTGTTCTCAAGGAAGCTGAACACATTAGAAACACTGGCACCATCATCAGCATTGATTGCACTGACTGGGAGCGCTGGGGTGAGATAAATCCATACCACAGCTGATAAAGGACACCATTCACCTTGAGAAAAGTAATTTTAACTCTTCTGCAGGGCTGTTTGCAGCTTTGTTGCCCTGCAGTTGCATACCATGCCATGGGAATGGTACTGCAAACTGTTCAGTGGACCTTATGTGGTCCATGCACCCCTGCTTTGCTCCAAACCCTGTTGTCTCCCATTGAAGAGAGCTGCCACTCAGGCCCTGCCTTTGCTCCTCAGAAAAGAGGAGCTTCACCCATCCTGTTTCATTGTGACACAGCTGACCATTTGATCAAACTTCATGTTAAAAAAACCTCTGAAAGTATAACTTGAGGCTATCATAGAGGCATGGTAGATGCAGGGAAAGTCCAAGGGACATGAAACCATAAAAGCTGGTTGTGCTTTAGCAACATGCTATGCTGGAAATGGTGTTGACTGAACTATTGATGGTACATTGTGCTTATTTGCGGTTGACTGCCTCATCAGTTTTCATTTGGGAACTGAAATGGAATTTGGGGGTGGATATGGTATTAATTAGGAAGGAAACTGGCTGCAATATGCTTGGAGATAAAAAATCATTTCTGGTGGGAATCTGGTTTTGTATCCAGTCCAAGTTGTTAAAGATGCATTTTACTGCAAAAGATATTTTTATGCAGTACTGTTAGCTCTCACTGGAGTACAAGTGAATTAAACATGAAGATGATTGGATTAATGAGAAAAAAAATTTGATAAAAGACTTTCTGGCTACAATAGATTCTTAAGAATTAAGCTTCTATTGTTAATGCCTGCTAATTACCCCATGGATAGCTCCCACATCTATGTAAGTAGTTAGTCAGTTCTCATCATTGTGGCACTTTGCATTATTCGTTTGGCCATTCTGAAAGGAGCATGAGATCATTACAAAACATTCATAAAGCCATGGATAGCTACAACATCTGTCCTATAGCTCATAATTGCTATTGAAGTACATCTTACACACCAGCACTATATAATGGTGTGCAGTTTTTAAAAGTTAGGCAAGAGTTTGATGGTAAATTCTCATTAAGGTTGTGTGGCATTGATCAGCCTCAGACACCAAAACAGAGCTTCTTCAAGCTTTCTGGGTGCTTCTTTTCCTTCCCAATTGCAGAGTCAGCTTCCTGCAACTGAACTGGCCCTGCATGGGGTTCCTTGCTCTACTGGGCTCTGAGTGTAAATCAGGGCAATGCAACTATAGAAGCAAGACCAGAAAAGAGAAATAAAAAAATTTGAAGGATGCCTGCTGACTACAGTCTGACGTAAATCGATGGAAAACATCACAGGAAAGGAATCAGGGGAAGCGAGTTGAATGCTGTTTGGGAGAGGAAAAGACAGGTTAAAGGATGTGCTAGGAGACTGAAACTCACCAGAGGGCTTGTAAAACACAGGAAAGACTAGATTATAGGGAAGAAAAGCAGGAAGTGAAATGGTATGAAAAGGCTGAATAGAAACTGTAGTGAGCAACTGTAGCAACAGGAAAGTTGAAAGCTGCCAGCAATCCAGGAATTTTAATTCAAGGAGTGAAAGACTAGAGACAGGCTGACTGTCAAAATGAAAACTGAAGTCTGATCTCCTAAAGAAGGGAAATGAAGGAGGGGAGGGGGAATCCAGGAAAAAAGAAGTCCAGCTCACCAGAAGATAGAAAAGGGGCAAGTAATTGGATTTCCAAAGACAGGAAAGATAAAAATGTGAGTAGAGATAGACTTGAGAAGAGAAGACAGTAAGAGTGGGAGTCTGGCACCTCTGCAGCAGCTTTGAGGATCAGCAAACAGGTGCCTTGAGCCAGGGCTCAGCAAGACCCAGAAACACAAGAGGCAAGGAAGGAGGGCTCAAAAAAGTCTTTGTGGGAAACCTGGCAAAAATCAGGTAGATGGATTAATGGTGGTCCTAATGTCTCTGTGGTACCAGACAACGGTGAGAAAGAGACAGCAGCCCAGCAGAGGAGCTACATTGGGACATACCATCATGATGTGAATCCAGTTGTTTTGTAGGGAGTGTTGTGGAAAGAACAGTTTCCTTTACCAAACTGTATACTCCTAAGATAATCCAGGGCCTGAAAAACTGTGACTGTCACTTGTGCCTGCTGATTTGAGGAGAAAGAGATGTCTTAATTAAGAGTTCTTACTGTTTATATTAAAACTATACTTTTTGCATGACAAAAATTTTGAGGGGGAGGGAGCAAGTGATCAAAAAGTACAACAATTTCCCTGTACCAGTGGAAGATGTTGGGCTTTTCTGGAAGCTCAGAATCACAACTCTCCTGAAACAGCCTCACAAAAAGGAGCTATTTCTTACCCTGGTGTGCTCAGCTGGACAGCTTGCTTTTAGCCACAGCATTAAAATTAGAAGTCAGAAAATTCAAGGACAAGCTTTTGTTTTTATCTAAGATTTAAAATATTAAAAACTTTAAGGACACACTTTAGGAAGGATCCATGGTTGGAAAGTTAGTGGAAAATATTTAGCACATCTGCAAAGAAGCTCTACTTATTTACACAGAAGACCTCTTCTGCACCAGTCCACAAAATGCTCAAAGATGCAGTGCCACCTTTTGGGCAGACTGATGTCATGTAAGGTCAGGCATGGAGCTGAAAGAAGGAGAGAGAAATAGCAGGTGACATTCAGACCCTGGCCAGAATTGGCTTTCCAAGAAATTATCAGTAGCAAATGGAGAAGATAATTGGAAGCAGTACTCAGAAATGGCTGTCTGTTTTTTCTTTAAGAAATGTATGGCTTTGTTTTCCAATTTATTTGAAAAAGGATTTTAAGGAGTCCACAACTGTTTAAAAAAAAAAAAAAAAAAAAAAAGACAAGCAAAAAATAACAGGAAAAAAGCAAGAAAAAAAGCATACCGTGGTTATAGAGAACTGGAGTATGGTATGGGTGTAAACTCTGGGCCTGGTCAGTTGTTATGTCAGAGGAGCAGCACCAAACTCTCCAGGGCCTGCAAATCTACAGTGTGTGATCTCCACAATTTAGAGAAGAGCATTCAAACAAATATGTGTGCCATTATCTAGATCCAAGGGGACTGCTGCTGTAGTCTTGGAGATTTAAGGGCTGACAGCACAGAATCTGTATGTAGTTCTTGCCTAGCAAAGGAATACTTTAAATGATATATCACTCATCTTCAGTGAACTGTAAAGTCTATGTATTACCTGCCTGCACTGGCCAAAGCATCAACAAATAAGAAGGAAGCTAACCATACAGAAAGGTGAACTGATTAGTCTGGAAATCACATATCCACCCATGGTACTGTTCTGCTGTGCTTCAGGAACATCCTTTAGGTAATCTCTGTAGGTTAACTATTTCGTTGAAAACACTAGAAGGATATTGTGCAAATAGAGTGGAAGTATCATGAAAAAAACCCCAAACCCTAGTCTCTGCATCTTTCTGCAGCATAAATCTTTTGGATCCTTGTACCCAGGCCAAATCTGATAATGAGGTCTTAAATAATTTCCTTCATTTTTTCTCCCTTTACCATAACAGCAGCAGTGGACATTGCAGCTTGCTTGGTAACCTGTCACAAAATGATAACCATGTGTAGAACAGTCATTAGAGTTTCCTAGTATTTTCCTGGAAATGCTGCAATAAGGACTTGCAATCAGAAGGAGGTCAATATTCTGCTGCAGACTTCTGCTACTGTCATGTCCAATACCTACCAAGGGGATGGCAGGCTAAAATTACTATAGCATCTTGTTTTCTCTGTTTTGTCACTGCTACCACCTCCTTCAGCCTCCACCTTATCTCATAGGGACCAGACACAGAGCTCAGGGATCTGGGGACCCTTCTCATTTTGTGTGAAATTACTGACAGGTATCTTGGTGGTCCTGGAACCCATCACGTATTTAATCTGACTCTCTCCTTTGTGCCAGCATGGGGATTGCTATTAGAATCCTCTGTCTACCTCCTTTTCTTCTCATCAACTTGGCTGATTGCAGCGCAGATGGTTTTCTCCATTCTGTAAGTCCATTCTGTGAGTTACAGAATGTGTATGCATTGCTTTCTAGTAGGTAAGAGGTGCTTTCAAGAGTGACACAAAGTCCGTCTTCCCAGTGGCATATCTGTGCTAAGGCAGCTTTCCTCTCTCTGGTGTTTCACTTGTATTTGACAATATATCTTATAAAGCATCCTGTCTCTATGTGCCAGCCCGTTCCAATAATGCTGTGGATTGAGTATGATTTAATCTACAACTAAAACAAAAATATAATGAGGAAAATGCATTTCTGTGCATTTCCGTCATTCTTTAAAAAATAAAATGTAGCTAAAGTTAGTCTTGAAATACCATTAGAAGAATACTATGTAAATTATATATAGCATACTCCGTGCTTCCAAATGTTGAAATATTTTGATTGTTCCAGTATTAAAAAATAATATATTGGAATTTCATTGCACACACACACAAAATCTGTTTTCATCTGCAAATCTTTGTGCATTTTGCCAAAAAAATCCAAGTATCGCCAGTGCAAATCATGTTTTTCCTTAGTAAATAAATGATGCAAATGAAAAAATACATCTCATTCTAATCACATCTTCTATTTCAGGTTTGCATTATAAATAAAGTTGTGTTTGCTTTCAATTTACAATGCATCTAATACGTAAAAGAAAACATAAAAGAAATAAGGGCAGACCTCTCACAGAAAATTATACTAGAAGTTTATATTATACTCAAATTTAGTTCAAATGCTTCTACTTCACCTTTTGTGTGGTGGGGGCACATACCAGCCAATGGCAAATGGCTGTTTATGTTTTTGTGCTCTGTACTTTTCTGTTCTTGTGCCATTGCTGTACTGTGCTGTTTTGCACTTCTGTTACTTTTTGAACATCCATGCTGTGTCGAGTGTCTGACAACATGACAAGACAGACCAAAAGAAAAGTGATAGTGTGTAATTCTGCACACACCCAGCAGCTGCTGTGTCTGTGATTCTGCAAGCTGAAAAGACGTACTGGGGAATGCAAAGCTGAGGGCCTGACTCCCACTCTTCTCTTACACCAGCAGGAACTGTAAAATTCAGATGCAGTAGAAGGGAGTGTCAATTCATTGTCTATCTTGTCACAGGAAACTTAAACCTGTTAACGGGAGCAAAGCTTCCTTAACACTTTCCCCAGATAATCAAGTTTGGTGGAATCTAAAATGCTTTAAAAGGAGGACATGAGTTTTTAAAGAGATGGAGGAGCAATCTACTTAGCTTTGGGGAAAAAAATGCCCAAATCTCATTCATAAAGCAGTCTCCAATAAATAAGATGCAGAAAATTAGGATTTATCCCTATTAAAAATACAGAGTGAAGTAGCTGCTGTGCATAAGAATAAGGTGATGGGTTAAACCTGAGGTCGTGCTGCAATTATTTTTCCTGAGGTACTAAGCATCTCCAAATCATCATCCAATATTCATGCCAATATGCTGCAATTAGAGACATGACTAAGTAGTGATACACAGTATTGAGGGAGGAAAAACTGCAGACACTTCTGCAGAAAACTTCCCTTCACAAGTGCAACAAGCAGTTCTTCTCGTGAGTGCATCAATTTCAATTAGGATACGGAGTTAAATTTTCAAGTACACAGGCAGATGTTGTTTTCTCTTGAGAGGACTGATATTGCTTAAGCAAAACAAACCTTCTCCAGGATGAACATAGCTGAAACGGGCAGCTTTAGAGGTAATAGGTTGTCCTATGTATTAGAAGCTGAACCACTATAATTTGCTTTAAAAATATCATTCTCTAGTTACTCTATTACCTACGTTCTCTATAGCTACACATGGAAATGTTTGTGTCTTTCTCTGGTGATTGAAATACTGTGCTTTTTCACAGTTATTCGTGAGCCACAAATCAACCTATTTTGTCTGTCATCTCACATGAATGCCATTAGAAATCAAATGATGCACCCATACCTGTCGTGAGTGACATGAAGTGACAGCGCATGCTAAGTCTATAGAATGCAGGTGACCCACCCCCACTTCCCATGGAGATTTTCAGTATTTCAGCGGGAGTGGCCTTGTAGAAAAGAGTTGGTTGTTCTAAGAAGCACTTAATCTTTGTGTAAAAGGGTGAAATTTCACACACTTTGAGGGATTTGCACCCAATTACATTACAGCTGAGCTAAAGTTATTTTCTGAATTCAAGTCTGGTAGGAAATTTTCTCTGTTTACTGATCTGATTTTGGAGGAGAGAGAGTTTATTGATTCAGCAACAGATTTTGCAGATTCTGTCTACTGTGTCCTGAAGATAGTAACACTGAAACATTACTGGAAGGTTGTGGTAAAACTCCTGGGACCAAATTCCTCAAATCTTCCTGCCTTGCCCATAGCAGTTTATTTTGTCATTTGGATCTGCTGGGATGCACCACTTGAGCAGAAACCACAGGTCAGTGGACACCAGGAAGTGGTATGTAGGAACAGAGTGCTCCCACTTTTGCTTGCCCAGTTCCTAGGATATTGTGCGTGTGGAAATACTCTGCGTGTGGAAGGTTTGAGGCTTGTTTACATGAAGAGCAGTCAGCAGAGAGCAACTGGTGCTGCTGGGCCAGTTATAGCTGGCCTTGGAGAGAGGCAGGAGGCAGATGTTCTGCTGATGGGGTGCTTAGTGCAACCAGTGTGTGTCCTTCCCAATTCCTAATTGTCAGCACTGGAGCATCCATATTAATAGCCTGCTGCCAACTGTTCCTAAGAAAATCCATGAGAGTTGCCTTACATATTCATACCTGCTCTGTATGTGCAACTGTGGCACTGAAGTAGCTAAAGAGAGTGAACAAAATGCATGTGGACCTGTTATGCAAATGTGCTTTCTGGAAGTACAGATTAGTTTATATCTTATTCATCAGCAGGAAGTTGAACTCAAGATGGAGGAAGGATGTCCTCATCCAGAGCTTCTCTGTCTGATATTGCAGTTTCTATAGAGATTTTTTCAGGTGAAAAAATGCTCAAAAATAAACATTCATGTGGTATCAGGCAGCATTTATGATGCAAAAGAGACTGTATTTTGACAATACCAATATTTTCCATAATTGGTAAGACTGCAAAAGTGTGTACTTGACTGAACTCTTGAGTGGCAAGTATTTTACTTGTAGTAAACAAGATCATCAGAGAGGCATTCGCAGGATGAGACCAAATCAGTGAGTGAGCAGCAGATGGGGCTTGAGATTCAAAAATGAAGAGCATGGGCGACTTCATCTCCTAAATCTATTATTGATTAAACCATGAACAGTCAAGACTCTCATTTCACTCACGTTTAGTGCAGCAGCTCTTGGCTGCCAAGCTTAGGGAGCGAGCAACCTAGCAGGAATTAGAAAAGAGCTGGATAACAAAGTATATGCAGACAAAGTCCAACCATACTGTTGTTGTTAATATTAACTCATGCACTGCTGAGGCCATTTTCACAAATACTAAAATCAGAGAATAAAAACAATCTATGGCAGCACTGGTGGCAGCACATGTACACAAGTGTCAAAAACTCTTTGTAAGTGAGTAACTGATGTCTTGAGTACTGCTATCTGCAACATCTCCTTTTACTCCTTCTTACTGCAATTCTCTTTCTCATCCCTGTAGTGGCTGATGCACATCTCCAGAGGTACAGGCAGCTCTGCCTTATCAGAAAGTGATTTTTTTTATTTTATTTTTCTCCCTCAGCATCTAGTCCAAAGTAACAGACTTTCCTATCATGTTAGCTTCTATTTATTTTTTTTTTTTTTGACACAGGTGGTTTTTTGGGGGACTCTAAGTTTTGTCTCTAATCTCTTTTTTTTTTTTTTTTTTTCATTACAAGATTCTTTCTTTTTCCCAGCTTCTCTTTTAACAAAATCTAGATGCTTTTCTTGGGATCTTAATCCAGGGACCGTGTAATGACTGCTTGGCTCTATAAGGTAAAGTGCCTAAGCTGATAATAGAGTTATCATCTTTTCTACTTCCTATTCTACCATGTGAACGCAGAAATTGGACCCAACAAAGCCACTGAATATCCAAAGACAGTGCATAGGATTGAATTCTTATTGTTCTGTGTTTCTTCTTTCTGAATGATAAGGTTCCTGCTGACTATGAGAGATTTCCCTCAGTAGCACCACTAGGCTTTTGAATTGCAAAATGCTACATGATGCTCATCCTGAAAATTTCCTGGTCTCTTACTTGCAAATTGTGGACTGAATCTGAGCTCTTCAGGGACTGCACTTCTGCTCCTTTACCTAACAATGAGTGTAGAACAGGTCTGGGGAAAGGTGTTGCCCTGTGACAACCTCTGTCCCCTTGCTCAAAAAAAAACCCCAAAAAGCTTGGCTCCATCTTTTTTACTCTCCCCATCAAGCATTTACCCACTTGGATAAGATTCTCCTCAACCTTCTCTTCTCCAGAGGATTAACAGTCCAAGCTCTCTCAGTCTCTCCTTGTCTCAAAATGCTCCAGCTGCTTAACCATCTTCATAGCCTCTTCATGGAGTTGCCCGGCATGTCCATGTCTCTCTTCTACTGAGGAGCCCAGCACTGGATACAGAAGTGGCCTCACCAGGGCTGTGCAGTGGGGCAGAGGTCACCTCCCTTGACTTCCTGGCAATGCTTTTGCTCATGCAAGGAGGCTGTTGGCTTTCTTCGCTGTGAGGGCACATTACAGCTCATAGTTGTCATACTGTCATACCATCCACCGAGACCCCAAAGTCCTTCTCTGCAGAGCTGCCTGCCAGTCAGCTGGTCACCAGTGTGTACTGGTGCCTGGGATTATTTCTTATTGTTCAATTGCCTTGACATTTTCCCTTGTTGAACTCCCTGAGGTTCCTGTCAGCCCATTTCTCCGGCCTGTCAAGGCCCCTCTGGACGGAAGCATGAACCTCTGCTGTGTCAGCCAGTTCTCCAAGTTTGTAACATCTGTGAACTTGCTGAGGGTGCACTCTCTCCCATCATCTGGTCCTTAATGAAGATGTTGAGCAGCACTTGTCTCTGCACCAGTCTCTTGGACACTGCTGCTGTCTGGCCTCCAGCAGGAGTGCATGTTCCTGGTCACAGCCCTCTGGGTCTGTCTGCACTATCCATTTGTCTGCATATACTTTGTCAGCTGTGTCTATTTTAAACCCAAGCAGATTTAAAATGCATTTCTAGAGGGAAGGTCCTATCTGGAGCTGGAGAGCCACTGGCTGTGCATATTGCATGGGGAAGTTGATGCAGTCAACCACTGGAGTGTTTTTGATTCTGTGATAAATAAGACAGACAAGGCCCTTTTCAGCATCCAACAGCACTTAATCCAAACAGAGCATGACCTGATCTACCTGCACACTGTTGTCATCATATTCTGCGCTCTGTTTTGCCTCAAGGGATGGTTACATCTAGCTCCCTGCAAGACACACTCAGCTATGTTGATTCTGCTCCACTTCTTAAGAGGTCAGGTCTTTAGGCAAGCACTAATAATTGCCAGTGGTGTCCAGAGATTTATAGGTTTGTTCTATATCCTGTAGGCTTCAATCCTTTGCACTTGTTCAGAAACCCCTGGGATGGCTAGATGAGCTGGCTTGTTTTTTGCCTTGGGCTCTTTTTTCTCTCCCATATAAATTTATTAACATGATTTTCAATTACTTTTAGAACCCTGATAGTAATTTATTTTTAATTATCTACACTATGTAGCTGTAACTTGCTAAATAATCAGGTCAGTTTAAGGTCTCTCTCTGAAAACCAGTATTACCGTCTTGGAAAGGCTCTCAATCTAGTTCTATTATTGCTATTAATTCTAATTAAAATAATACTTAGTACTTATCTAGCAGTTTTATGTCTAGAGTATTTTGTAAACATTTACTGATTCATTTTCATATAATTATTGCAAGATAGGCAGGAAATAACAGTAAAAAATCTGTAGCAAAGAGCAAAAAGAAGAAAATCACTTATCTACAATAAAAGGAGTTCAGAAGTGTGTATTACCCAAAGACTCATTTTCCTGGAATTCTATATAGTTCCCTTCACATGCATGACGACCACTGTACAGCAGCAGTAACCACACATCCTTGGCAGCACATAAGCAAATGCACACTCTCCACAGGGAATAGAGAGCAGAGAAGTTCACATCATCAGGTTCAGTTTGAAAAGAAAAAATTTAACCAACCTAGCGTCAGGATTTAGAGAGACAATAGGTCTCCCCATCTTGATTCAGAGCCATTAAAAGAATTGGATTCCTCAGCATATGGTTAAACACCAAGGGAAAAGGACTAAACAGACAAGATTGGATTGAAAGGAAGAGAATAGATCTGAAATTCAAATTAGGAAAGCAATGCTAAGTCCTTGGCCCTGTTACCAGTTTTGACATTGACAGAGATTAGTCTTGGCACCATCAGTAATAAGAGAGTTGGGGTGCTTTTTAAGCTAAATTTGCTGCCAATATCTAAAAGATTTGCCATCCATGGATGAGCACATTGTGTCAGAAGGCCAAGAGCTATTAATACAGTCACCACATAATGAGTGGGGAAGACCAAAGGAGCAGCTTGGGTAAGATTAAAGGCACTTCCAAGTCAACACCATTTCTTCAGTGTTACAGTTCTGTGGATCAGCTACAGCTGAAGTCTGGAACTCCACTGCAAAGCATCAGTGATGCAAAAACACTGAGAAGCACATTTGCCAAAAGACTCCCAGGAGGCACATGCAAATTATTTCCTCAGAAAAAAAAAAAATAAAAAAGAGATTGATGGCTTTGCTCCTTGGGAAAGAATGATGGCAGTATGACAGTTCCAGGCAGGAGATAGATACACAGTCTGATCACCAGCCACCAGAAAAAGATGATGAAGAAGCCATTGCCAAGTGCTTTTAAGAGCTGTGTCATTAGTGAGCCACGGGCTGAAGGTTTCCCAGGACTTTTGCCGTAAATGGGGAAAAGTTCCTCAAAGTGTATGTTGCTTGCAAATGGCTCCATGCAACCAAAGGAAACATGAAGCAGAATGAAGGCAGAGAAACCATTCCTGTCCAGGACTGGACAGTTTTCAAAGGTGTAATGACAGGAGACATTGCCAGGTAAAGGATAGGCTGGGTATGTGCAAGAAAGAGTGTTGTTTAGGGCAGCTATTCCTGCTGTCATGAAATAGACTGGTACTGAAAGAAGACAGAAGTATATGGCACAAATTACTGGTTGTGAGTAGGCAGGAAATAGTGCAGGGAGTATACAGACAACAGAAAGGAGTGTCGGAAGCACAGTGCAGTCTCTACATACAGTCTCCACTCATACACCAAATGAGAAAACCTTCTTGACTTTCACAGACAATTGGGACCATATTTAGACAGGACCTATGAAAAGAAAGGAGCATTTTCAGTTGGAAAACTTTAAAAACAGCCTGATGTCTAAAGCCCTGAAGAGTCCAGTTCATTACCTTCTACTCTGGTGGGCACTTGCAGCGAGACCCTGGCTTGAACACAGCATAGGTTCCTACCCTGTGTCATCAGAAAACCTAGAAACCTCAGAAAATACCAGCTCAGCACATTATTTTTTCCATTTTCCTTCCTTAAGGAGCTGCGCATAGTTGTGAATTTCCTATCCCTAGTTGTGGATGCCCCAACATACCAAGTGTTAAAGGCCAGGTTGGATGGGGCATTGAGCAGCCTGGTCTATTGAAAGATGTCCCTGCACATGACAGGAGTTTGGATCTAGATGACCTTTAAGGTCTCTTCCAACCTGAACCATTCTATGATTCTATGATATCTGCTTCATGCTGAATGAGTAGTTCAGGATTCTGGCATTTGCAGGAAAGACACTTGATTCGTTTCACAAGCAGAATGTTCTTATGGCCAGGGAGCAAAGTTACTGGAACCTTTAATAAGAATCTGCAGCAGTCACAGCAAGGCAAGCAATATAGGAGCTTAGCCTACATGCATTTCTGGTTTAGTGCCTGTGGAAACAAAAATCTGAAGGAGCACAATGTATACTATTGAAAGCACTGAGTCATCTTTCACTCAAGATATCTCCATGTGGTGTGCAGTGTGGATGAAAAGGTCATCTCCATCCTGTCCCCAGTGCTCTGCTTTGTCAGATTTCCTTCAGTTTTGTAGTTAGGTGAGGAGTTGAACTGGCTTGCAATAGGCCCTGCTAAGGCCTTCTGTCCTAAAATCTTCATAGTTACTAGTATGCCATGACCCAGGGGCAGCATTTCCTACATTTACTATACATGGACATAGCCAACACCCTTCCCACTTCTCATGGGTACTGGGCCAGAACTGCTCTCCTTCCAACTCAGTAAGTTCACTGCCAGACTTGTAAAGGACATTGCTTGATAGTTTACTGAGTAATTGAAGATTTAGGGTAAATACTTTGAACCCATAGGAAAACTTCAGCCACTGCCTCAATGTGCTCCACACAGACCAGTCTGTGCATAGGTGTCTTCACAGCCAAGTGCAGCTCAGGGTTCCTCAGCCTCCATGAGCGGCACACGGCCTGGGCTGGAGGCACTGGAGCAATGCCTGTTGCTCAGTTTGACTGTTCAGGTTAAGTTGTAACACTCAGAAAATTATCTCCAAATATCTGTTTTTAAGGGACAATGGGTGGAGTTTTTCATGGTCATACCTGACAGACTGCACCACATGCTGCAGGGTCTCCTATCGAAGGGTATATGCTGGAGAGGGTCACAGGCCACTGTGTGCCTGCTGAAATCAGCAGCACACTGCCCCTAGGACATGTGAAAGCAATGATGGAGAAACTACAGCATGACAAATCTCTACCATTATCCAGTCACAGTGAAAAACACAGTGCCCTTGCTCAGAAAAATTTAAGAAAGAAACCATCAGTGGCCATCTTTTGGGGTTAAGGATTGGACTTGATGATCATGGAGTTAATTTCCAATCTTAATGATTCTGTGAGAAGACAACTGATGCCAAAATGGGTAGTGACATCCATGAGGAATGTGGCTGTGGATGATCAGTGCTGAGGCAGGGACATGCCTAAGGGACTGCAGCCGTGAGCAACCCATGCCGGGACAAGAACATCTAGAGGGACTGTGGCTGTAGGTGACAATGTGGTGGGGAAGAGGGGAGAGATGTTTCTACACGGTTTAAAAGACTAGTTTTTATCTTCTTTTAATTAATACCCAGAGAAGTTAGTGGATTTTTTTTTTGTTGTTGATTGGCAAGAAATTACTAGAGTATGATTCCCTAAAGTAAGGCTTTTCTGCCCATGGTAAATGCCCTTACTGCAGCTGGGCTGTCAGTGGTACCCAAAGTAAAATAGAGATTATAATAGTAAGGATAATGACAACACTGAAACAGATTCTGGATTTAGAATAATCAAGACAGAATGAAGGACACATGGTAGGATAAGCCCTACCCACTTTCCATAAATTTCAACAAACCTTATATATATATATATATATATATTTATCTCATACAATTTCAAATATATATAGATACATTTATGTATGTATACTTGAACACATGGGTGTCTTTGAAAGTATTTATATATATAGTAATTTCTATTATACATTAGCATGGTTTATTATATATTAGCATTTTTATACATAAATTTTATATACAAATTTGAAATAGTGAACATAAAAATAATCTATATGCACTATATATATATAAAATCCATATGTACTATACATATATACTAGATACAATATAACAAATCATAAACAATCAAAAGATTAAGCCATATACTTTATGGGTTAATATACTGCTGCTCAGCCATCCAGTATATATCTCTGACAGACAATGACTTTCTGCATTAAAATTTAGATTATTTTGAACTTTAAGTCTATATTAACAAAAAGTTAAGAGACTCCTGAAATTTGAAGCAGGATTATTGTTTGTCCCTTTTTTAAAAAATATTTTTTTTATTAAATTTGTTTTTCTATATACATACATGTGTTCTCCTGGGGGGAAAGAATGTTCTTTAAAATTGTTTTTATGAACATGAGGAGGGGAAAATGTATTTTGTGGTTTCTATCAGCAGGTTTTGCTCTTCAGCAGTCACCATTTCTGATGATTTCTTGGCTTGGGAACCATGGGAGAGCTCCTGTCCAGAACCTGTTGATGAGAAGCAATGGAGTCCTGGATACTACAGGAGCCTTTGGGCTGGCCCTGTGCAGGAAACCAGCAATGGACCAACTATAAAATGAAGCCATTACATGAGAAAAATTTATACTTAAGAAAAACTGATTGAAGTATCTGCCTACAATACATATGAGTATGTTTTGCCTTGCTATGTAATGTGATGCCATTTTTTCTTTATAATATTTCTGTTCAATTTTCACAACCTAACGTAACGTAATTCCTTAATCATGTCAGCTTGACACCATATCCAAATTTATGGCTAGGTATACCTTTCATTGAAGTCAACCCCCTGCTGGTATGCCAGTGGCCATGGAAAGAAAATGTTCTCTTTCACTGCAGAAAAAAAGCAAAGGTGTCTGCAAAAGAATAAATTATCTACTTATCAAACTGCATTTTAAATCTGTACTTTTAATGTGATGGGGTATTTTAAGTGACTTATTTTCCTTTTACTCTCTCTTGCTAATTGGTTGTTCAGGTACCAAAAGAAAAAAAAGGAAAATTAAGTAAAAGAAAGTGTTGATCGGAGAACAGATTTGATTTCTTACAGCATGGTCACGCTGTGGTTAGTTATCCACCTGCCCAAAGACATGCAAAAACCATTCAAAAATACACTGGCCAAGGAGAACCTTTCAGACCTGTTTATAAGCAAAACGAATACATCCACACTGCTGCCCATTTGGTGCTGGGTGAAATGTTATGATAGTCAGACAGACTTAAAAGGAATGGCTGGAGAGGTAAAGAAAAGCGCTGTGTAGTAAAAAAGGGTCACGTTCAAGCTGTTTACAGCTACATTGGTTGAGGATTTGGTTTTCCTTTTAATGCTGTTTTTTACTGAAATGTTAGAGTGAAAAAAGCTGTGAAGAGCTAGGGCAGCTCTATGTGACATCTCATTTTACTTCTGGATACCAAGAGAGATGAATGTATGTGGGCCCCCAGCATTCTTATTTCTACTGCCATTCCTCCAAAATTGAAATATTATGTACAACAACTTATTCTTTATGGTCTAATTTCCTTCTTTCCAAGTAGCCAATCAGAAACATAAATGGACAAAACTAATTCCACGATAAAACTGTATGTGCATTATATCACAACCATATTATTCTGAATTTTTGCTCTTTTTGCCTAAGGATCAATGGATAACTGAAACACAACAGGAAATATTTGTTTGCTTCTTAAGGAAAAACAGAACCACCCAACTGATAATAAAAATCAGTATGTGCTGTTCTGTGAATGCATTCTAGCATGGCAATTAAGTATTGAGTAAATAATAAACATCTCAAAGCAAACCTCTTACAGCCCAAATAACAGAATGAGTTACAAAATGCTCTTTTATAATAAGAAAAAGTCCTCCATTATCACTGGAAACAACATGAAATAACCAACGTTACGATTCAATTCCTGGTGCTTTCTCAGCAGTCTAGTGGAATATTGGGTATTGTTTGGAAGGAAGGAATTCCTTCCTTTGAGAGTATGGAAACCAGCATTTTCAAGACTCCTCAAATTCTGATGCTGTACGAACCCAGGAAAACAGAAAATACGCTCTGCATCCATCAAAGGTGGTGGTGTCTGTCCTCTTTTTAATCAAGGGGCCTTGAGAGATATTTTACCACATAAAGGTATCCAGCAAATGAATACTTTCCGTAATCAGAGTACAAAAGACGCTGATTGTCCAGCTGGCAGAGTAGCTGCCCTTTAATTAGTCCAGCCTGCGAGGCGGATGCTGCTCTGTGGCACTGTTTGCTGCCGGGGGAAGCATTGCTCGTGCTGAAGTCAATGCTGTTAATGGCATCTGCTGAGCCAGGGTGCATCTCTCAAGGACAGCTTGTTTTTTGCAGAAACACACCAACCTTTCAGGCTGCCTTGGGACAGGATCTCTCTTTCAGTGAAGCCTGAGCCTCACAAGCCAAAGATCCCAGTTTATGGGGACATAATCCTTTGGGTTTCCGGAGCTTGTACCTCCCTATAAATGCTTTTCTTGGGAAGATGCCTGCAGCACTTAGGTTTGCAGTTTGGCTATAGCATGTTATGAGTGGATAGGGTCACAGACAACACAGGTTATCTCCTGGGGATTTTGTTTTCTGTTTTTATTGAGCACTTTGCTTGAGTAGATGATTTTCACAGCATATTTTCCGGCATGTTAGTTGAGAGTTTTGTTTGACCAGGAATGGCTTCCCCGGGTTGCGCCATGTACCACTAATCAATAAGACAGACACAGAGACATAATGTGGACATCAATTGATGCATGTGAGGAGAGAAGAATGTGACTAATTATTGCTAAGCCACCTGCCACCACAGCCAGATTGGAACATCCCCACTGTTCACCGCTAACTTTAGCAGCCGATTGCTAGGTGTGAAGGCTTTCTGCCAGCAGTGCAAATGCCCGGCACAAAAGGGTGCCTTCTCCATAACATATCCCATGACTTGAGCTTTTGTAGATAAACTGGCCTCAAACTATCAGCCCAGGTGCTGCTAGCAGTAGTAGGAGGTGTACAGGTCACCCCATTTGCCTGGCTTTTAGGAAGGAGTTTTGAAGGCTGAAACTGGGCTGGAGACATGACTTTGACCTGCAGTGCCAGCACTGACCTTCTTATATATACATACCTGCAGTATGCTGTGTTGCACAAAACTGTTTCTGAATAGTGTTTACCTCTATAGGTTGTGAGATGCTTGACAAAGACTGCCACAATTATCACCTTTTCCAGGTGGGAAGATTGAGGCAGGGACACAGTAGCAGCTACTTTTGTTCATAAAGAAGGCAGTAGTAGAGGCTGACAACAGACCCAGGTAATTTGTAAAATCCCTCCTGCATGCACTTTGCTCTAGTATCTGTGCATGCTTTCTTCTTAATTTCTTCTGGAAAGTAATTTGATTTAAGATAAAAGAAATGACAGATGTCAGCTGAGTAATTTTCAAAGCTAGTTATGTTTTTGACACCACCTCTAGACCTATGAAACTCAGTGATCAGTGTGGCTACCCAAGGTATATTGCACTTCAACTTTTGGCTGGTTTGTCCTAGGACGTAGGTGGTTCTCCTGCCTGTAGCAACTGTATTTGTAATGCTTTGATATATTGCATTTTCTAGGGTTCTCATGGTCTTCGAATAAATTGCCCCTTCCTTCTCTGCTTGCTGAAAAACAAAGCCTTTAGTCCTTCTCCCAGGATCAACATGTGTCTGGGATTCCCTGAACGCACTGAATAAATCACACTGATTTCTCCAGTGTTTTGAGCACCTGTCTTTTTAATGTGATTGCTATTCTGATGCATGGAAAAAATCTGCCAGTTCAACATTAGCCTCACGGATGTTGTTTTTTTCCTTTTAAATCAGACTGGCTACATGTCAGTCTGGAGAGCATGCTGTTTGCCTGCCACTGTGAAATATTTAATTTGCTATCTTCCTTCTCCTTTCTCCATTTCCAAATGGACACACAGACAAATAGGCAGGAAGACCTTCACTTGCTAAAGTAGAAATACCTAGGACTGTATGGGAAAAGAGTGCAATATTTCATATTTCGAATACCTTACATTTTGGATTTCCTGCTTAAAATCCCTTTGAAGTTCATTTTAATTGGATTAGACGTGGAAATTAATTATCAGCAGTTAGAGACAGCTTTACGTCCTCTGAGCCTTGCTCAGATGTTAATGAATTAAGGACAGTTTGTATCTAATTTGGATTAGGTGACTAAACAACTCAAGAAAAAGTGTTTCTATATATAGCGTCTCATTTTGTCACTGCAGGAGGAAGTACCTGCTGGGGGATGGCTGAGGTTTAAGGACTTGTGCAGCGAGGATGCTCCCTTTTGCACCCTGGAGTCGTTAGGGTTTGTTCTGAGTGGGTTTTCTTGCCATGGTGCTGGAAACAGTTGATCTCTGTCTCTCCCTCAACACACAGGCAGCTGCACCCAGTCACTCATAGGAACAGCCAAAAAGCACAGACAGTGTGTACCAGGGTAGATGGGCATATTAGCATGGTAAATACATTCAGCCATAATCAATGGTTCACTGCTGGTGGGTTAAACAACCCACCTCCTTGCTGAAGGATTTTATTTGACAGCAAGGTTATAGCGAAACACAGAAATCCAATATCCCTTCTATAAAATACAGATGGAGAAAAAAAAAATTATGTGGACTAAAATTATGACTTCATATCACATTTAGTCTGTCCTTTGCTCGGATTGGTAGGCTGTGTTTCAAAGCTTTATAATTGATATTGCTCATAACACTAGGGGAAAAGAGAAGGAGGGCAGGCTATAAACTAAGAGATTGGAGCTGGAAGACAAGCATATTGTAAAGTGACAATAGGGAACAAGGAGGTTCAGGGATCACTAGATGGCAGTCATCTCTCCAGCAAGGATAATTGAGAAAGGGAGACATGATCTTGTGGGCACACAAAAGCAGCATGGAGGAAAGCAGCTGTAATGCCATAAAATTCTAGAAACTGTGTCAAATTTGCTTTGCTGTGAACCAGTTATCCCAGGGCAGGCAGTGCTCTCTCTCAAAAGTGGTCTCATTGTGTCAATAGATTTACTGACATGAGGAGAGCAGGTGGGATTGATCTATACACACACAAAGCAAGGAAGAGAAATTAATTCAATTTAAAAGAAAAAAGCTTAGAAAGAAAATTACATTGCCAAGTGTTTTAGTCTTGTATTGGGATTTGAAAGTGTGGGAGTTCAAACCTGAGACCAAATTAATTTTTAGATACAGATTGCATACATTAATGTTACTTAGTTGTACTGTACCAGTGCAGGAATGTCATATCTTTTAACAAGACTGAGAACAGTAGAATATCTGACTGTCTTCAGAGCTTATTAATTTTGTTTATTATTCCTACTGCACTGTTCATGGTGCATATGCCTGTGCTAACTTCAGCAGAAAAGGAGAGGTATCCCCAGTCCTCAACCCAATACTCAGGAACACATGAAAATAACCTGAATTTGAGATCACTTCAGCATCTCCATTCAATGGTTATGTTAAAGGAAGGCAGATTTGGAAGCTGAGCAGCATAGATCAAACAATAGCTATAGTTAAGTTCACTCGCCCTTTTCCAATTCATAAGTGACTCTTTTCCACATTAGCACTCATTCAGAAACATGGCAAACATGGCTCAGTTCTCCATACAGTTTACTGGAATAATAGCTAATTTTAAGGGACCCAGAACTGATTATGTGAGTTCCTATATACCAGGAAAGACCACAGAATTACATTGAATAGCATGCTCTTGCATCAGTATTGCACATTTGTTGTTGAACTAGGGGCTACATTTTCAAATGTGTGGTGTTATAATTACAATTAGATGGTCACAATGAGAACAGGAAATTGTTAACATTGGCCCTGTAATCTTTTTTTGACTGTTAAGTCAAACTTGTCTTATTTGTAGGAATAGAAATGCATATTTTTAGAAAGTCATCTAGATTTGCTTGATGATTTGAAACGATGGAGAAGTAACTGTTTTGTCTGGTCATTTGCTTCTTCAGCATTACTGCAATAGGTGTCACTCCGAGACAGTGATTTAGAGGTGTAATGCCTAAAACCTTGGAGGAAGAGTACACAGAGAAACCACTTCCCTGAGAACACATGTCCCCTTGGAGGTCTTATCTTAGAAATAGGGAAAAACTTCTTCACTTGGAAAATTTGGTGCCTCTTTCTCATTTTTCCAGATGGATATCCCTTTCTTGGCCCTGAGGTTAGCCTCCAGTGTACTTTTATGCCATATACTTAACATTCAGTCCTTGGTTCCTTTCTACACCTCTTCTATACTTTCTCCTTGCAATATAGCTCACTGAGTTTGAGTAAGTCTACAAGTTTCTCAACAAACACCAAAGATGGAACACCTTCAGCCTGTCATGCTGAAATGCATTTTCCAGGCTTCATATCAATCATGTTTTTATCTAAACTCTGACTTTTTTTTATATCTCTTTTTTCAAAAACAGTGACAGCAAGTTTGGACCAGATAGCCATGACATTTTTTCCCAGTGCTAGAGAAAGGGGAAGCTTCCTACACATATATGTAAGAAATGTATCAGTGTCCCTACAAGCAGACAGCCCCACAGGAGTTGGGAGTAACTGCTGTGAGATAAAAATTAGTTGTTTATCTAATAAGATATCCAAGGTCTTCTCCAAGTCATTGTTTTGCAGGACAATCATCTAGTCCATTTGGTCCGTGTTCTTTTTATTTACATTTGACTTCAATAAATAATTTGAGAATTTTCAGAACACACACACACACACACACACACACACACAAAAAAGTGCTGATTCAATAAACTCAGAGGGGCATGATGGGGACACACATATTGCACACGATGAAACTTACACCTGAGACTTGTCTGACATCTTGACTGTATTCCCAGGCAAGCTGCCTTAAGAGTTCTCATACTCTCATAAGGAGCGCTCTGCGCATTGTAGGAAGACAAGCCTTGCTTTTATAATCTCATAGACACAGGGAACTCATACATCATTATAAGAAGAAAAAATTGTTCCCAGTGTTTCTGAAAGAAAATACTTTAGAAAGGCAAAAAGGAAGGAACTGCTTTGGCTCGTTTGGTTCATATGGACACTGCATGAATGTTTCCCTCAAAGTCTTGAGATATTCAGTGGAATTGAATTTTTTTGTGTGACTACATCAGTATTTCAATTCAGATCAACTGCACACATTTGAAGCAAATTTCCTTGGTGTGCCAGTCACCCCACTTGGATTCTTATTTCAAAATAGTCTTGGATCATGTTCTTCATCAACAAAGCTAAAGTATTGGAAGGACTCCTGTGGTGCTCCAGTCACTAATGGGCCTTAAATCTGCAGTTAGTCTGTAGTCAAACCACTGAAAATAAGGATAGTATGGGTCTGGGTACATCAGCAACAACAGCTTTGCTCTACAAATCTGATCTGACTGAGCAAACGGCTTTACAATACTACATAGCTGGTGCACTCCAGCCAGCCTAACATAAGCACATGTTTAAATGCACAGCATTTCTCAAGCAACATCCTTGCTAGCCTTCATGATAATTACTTACTATAGAAACTTTTTTCCATCAATTCTGTTACCAGCCCCAGGCAGGATTCTTAGTTTTCACAAAGGCAGGTTCCCTGCGCTTTGATCTGATCTTTACAGATATCAATTTAGAGTCATCTGCTTGGGCTCTCTAAGAACAAAGCAGAGACCTGATAGAACTTGAGGAATCTGGACCCCTAGATGTTGCTCACTGATTTCTGATGCAGTTTAATCATGGTCCATTGATTCACAACCCACAGAGGAGTATGAAGATCTCATTATTTTCAAGGGATCCAAATCAACCAATCAACCTGCTTTCCTTATCTAGCAGTGGACATCTAAAGCTGAACTATTCCCAGGAGGCTCCTTCTGTAGCCAATGGAGAGAGATGGGCCTCCAAAAATAATTTTGAATGAGACATTAAAAACTCATCTTAGGATAGGATTTGTCCCCCAACAGAGATACCTTTTTTACTACACAAAAAAGACTCAAAGGTAACTATGTTGGATTTATTAATTTTGGTTTTAGATGCAGATGAATCCTAAATGTGAACTGCTTAGAAAGAGATGGAAAATGAAGATTTTTAAGAAGTAGAAAATTGATATTTACATTTTCTACTGAAGCCATTAGAAGTCTCAGCACAACAAAATAAAAATGCCCACAATTATGAAAATTTCCTCAAGGGACAGAACAGGGACAAAATTTGCTGTTTCATGGAAGAATTTAACTGAAATAAAAGTATTGTCCACAGTCAGAATAATATGCATACAATAAAAAATTATCAGTTAAGAGCTCCACTCTCCAGGCTTTTTGTAGAAAAAAAATTTATCTAGCTCTGCTGCTCAGCATCGTCTTAAGCTAAGTTTCACCTTGCTGGAGTCATGTAATATCCGTGAATGCTTTTACCTTTTTCTCTTTCGTGGTGAAGATAAGGCATTTGTCATCAGTTTTCATGGTGGTATATCATCTGTTTCACATCTTATAGATCTTACTTTTGCCTGCACTGCTGCCTTACTTGGCAATAGGAAACTACCTCTATCCCCTTCCTTTTATTCATTTATTCCCATTATGAAGTAAAGAAATGAGGATAATTCATGTCAGTGGACTGGGATTTGTGGATGTCATCACATTTCATTAAAATTGCTATGTCCTGTCACTTGCTCCCCATAATTCTGCAATACAGTTGGTCTGTGAATTGACACACTACTGAAATTAGATGAGAACATTTAAGTTTTCTCCATAGAGGAACATCCCTCTGCTTTATTGTCCCAGCTTAGTGATATGCTTTCCATACTGTACTTAGATATCAGTCCTTTGCAACCAGTATAAATTCTAGGTCTCTCTCTTCCACATATTTCCTTCTTCCTTGATTCTTTGACTTTTGTGCTCCTGTACATCATACAGAAATCAGTAGAGTTTGTACAGCTGCCTATGGCACTTTAAAACCGTACCACTGTGCTTAGCAAACAACTGTGCTTTTGCTAGTTGGTGCTATGGATCACTAAAACAAGATGGATAAAGGCCTTGTGAAAGAAAGTATATAGGCTTTTTGACCAACCTCTTTTTAATGCAATTGTTTTTACAAGACTTCTTTCAAAGATGGGCCTCAGAATGAAGTTTTATCTCCCGGGCATGTGGAAGAAAGGCTTGTAATAGCTCTGAGCCATGCATCACACCTAAATCCTGCTCATACATCTTGCTATTAAAGGCTTGACTGACACTTAATTTCCATCTCTATCTAGCTGTTCCCCTTGGCTCCTTTCTCTTTCCTTTATTTCTTATGACTTTCAGTCCTTTGCTTCCTTTCAGGACTTCCTTCCTAAATTCAATATATTTCTTCCTGATCTACTTCTTATGATGTTATCAGGTTAAAAGTACATTTTTTTCTTATAAGCATTTTATTTAGACCAGAGAACATAAAAATCTTATTTCATTGTTTCAGGTGCTTTTACATTCAGATTACTGTAATTAAGCAATTGAGTTTTTATGTTTGGTTACAAGTTTTTAAAAATAGTTTTTCATATCCCATCTGGTATTGTTCCAAGCTGGCATTTTGTTTCAAGAAAACTATGATTTTGACACAGGTTTCTTTTGCCATGCATCCAGTGACTCCCATTCACAATTTTAAGACAGAATTGCTCCTTGTGCCAGCTTAGGTGAAGCATTCTGTATTCTGCATTCTGCTGCAGTCTTGCATTTTTTGCAGAGCCCTACAACAAAGACAACTCATCCCTTTTCTTTTGCTGATGATCAAACTAGGAATTAATATCAAAGGCTAATCCTTGCCCAAAGAGTGAGTCAACATTTTTTTCTTATTGTTGAGGGTGATTTTGGTTGTTTTTTTTTTCTAAAGAGCAGGGGGGAACATATGGTGCTCCCTGACTTGCTTGGTCCCCAGACATATGGATGCCTTCCAGCCACCCCAGTGGCAGAGTGGGCTGGGAACAGACTTAGTGCCAATGCCATAGGCACACTTGAATGCACAGAGTCCCCTCTGCTATGGGGGGAGCCCTGTGGGGTACCCAGGTCAGCACTTCCAACAAAAAGCAGTCGAGGTGCCCCGCAGAAGACCGCAGAGAAGTGTCCAAATGATTAAATGTGTGGCATATTTGTCACTGTCATCTTTTTAGATTATTGTCCCTAAGCTGAAAGGTTTTGGCAAGCTATGTGCTCAGTGTTAAACTCTGAATCTGAGTAACCAATAATGAACTATTTTCTGTCACCAAAGATTAATTTATAAGCGTAATAATAGTTATATGCTTACTATTAAATATTTCTAAATGGAACATGCACATATGGAACAAAGTCAGTTTTGTGACATCTCTTAACTCTGGTCCAGTTTCATTAACTTTTATTTTCTTCACCTGCTTCCACTGTCATTACTGTCAGCCTTGGGGCAGGCATTTTCGAAACATTCATTTTAATTACAGTACAATAAGAATGAAGCCCCTTGTGATATTTATCAGCAGAATTCTCAAGAAATTTTTAATATATTAAAAATAAATCGTGTTTATAGCACACTGCTTTCCCAACTGTAGCCGACTTTAACTGTTCATATATCATCCATTTACCACCTTTTTAACATTTAAACAGAGCCTAGAATTTATACCCTTTGATGACTCACCAGTCCCTGGTGCTCAGATGTAATCCTCATTCAATAAGGAGTGGAAGTCCTGAGTGAACACAACTTCTGCTGCAGCGCTAGCTGGGGTGGCAGAGCTCAGCAAAGTGGGTTAATAAATTCCAGTATGATCTATTCCTAGCAACAGACATGGTCTCTCCAGAACCAGCCGTGTCTGATCAATACATACACAAGGCCAGATAATGGAGAAAGTGGCACTGCTGGATGCTGAGTGAAAAAGCTCATTGCAAAAGTTTATGGCAGACTTTTAATGGCCTCTTAACGCTTGAGAAATGCAACCTTTATTCAATGAATGATTAACCATTTGCTGGGAGCTTGGGGAAATGGAACAAATTATTTGTAGAACCTGCATGAGTAGGCTTTGGCACAGAGGACCATCTCTGGCAGGCTAACTGTACCTTATTAAAGTAGGAAAACACTTCATAGATCCATTAGCAAGGAAGTGTTCACGGAACAGACTAACTCCTCACTTCTGGGAGCTATTAGCACATAACACTACTGGCCTTTTCCTCTGACATGTGGAAGGGTTGAACATAATAGCCAAATCCTTGGCCTCACAGCTCTGCAGTTGATGTTTTTTGCAATTAAACACATGGGCTGATTCTGCCGTTGTTTGTGGGCTTTAGCTGTAACTGAGATCAGGCCATGGCTTGGCATACCACTGACCTTGTGGGCATCACCAGTATCTCCTTTACTGTTCTGCATGATCCCACTGCTCTGGCACCCACTGTGTGTGCACAGTTGATGTGTTTAGGAGGTGTGAGCAGGTGTGGTAGCAATAGGCTGTAGGTTGCTGAAAGGATTCCCACTATTAAGCCTGTGCCAGCCCAATCTGGCACAGGGGGTGTATGCAAATCCCCCCAGCATGCCTGGAGACAATTGTAACTCCTTGCATGCATGAAACTCAGCTGCTCAGAGTTACTGGCACTGAGATATGTAACTGGTGCAGCTTAAGGGACCCAATTTCAGCAAGGTTATACCGATTTATCCCTCTTTATGATCTGACCATACATATTTATTTAAAATGCTGTCAGAGTCAAGGTATCTTATATGCCTGTGTGGCCTATATTGCCTTTAGGATGAAATAGTGTATCAAGTGACACAAGCCTCAGTACTGGTACACAGAATTTATGTGAGGTGTTGTCTCCCTCAAATGGATGCCTGGCAAGTGAAGCAAGGTGGCTCAGGGATGAAAAAGTTTTTTAGCAACCATAAAATTGTAACACATCATCTTCTCAAGGCCTCATCCTGCCTAGGTGTCTTCAAGTTGGGATGTGAATGAAAGCCTATCCGCGGCAGAGATGCCTCTGCAGGCTGTAGAAAGGCAACAAAGGGGAAGATGCCAGTTAGCCACATAGTCAGAACTTCTTTCTTACACTCCAGGGCTACTCAGTGGTGCCAAATGTAGGATCACAGAATTCACTTAATGTGTATATATACATATACATATATATATATATATATATATATATATATATATATACACACATGAGCAGGTGTCACTGTATTCTGTTTTCCATTCCCCTGCCCACTGCCTTGCCTGTTTAAACAGAGCCTTGCTGGGTCCAGCAAACAGTCATGTACCACGCTGTGTGCTCACACAATAGATTTCTAATCTCAGATGGCCCTTAAGCTTAAACTGCCACAAATATCAACACATGATTTCAGCTAATAGATATCAATTAGAGCCAAGGCCTCAGTTTTTAACTCTGAATCCCTTACTTGCCTGCAAGACCAATTTGTGATAACAGATTGAAATGTGGAGTGCTGTAACCTCCTGGAAAACCCTTGTGCTTATTTGTAAAAGCAATTTTTTAGAAAGGCTCCAGGACTACACACATAGCTGCAACTATGGGAATATGCTGCAAGTAAATAACTTTTCTTAGCTGTTCTAGTTAGGATTCACATAATCAAAACAATTAGGAACACAGTCTGTGGCGATCACTTGTATTCTTTCCATAGAGAGCAAAGCCAGACAGACATTCTCAGAGGCTGATTCATCTTAGGTGTCAAAGGTCCCCTAACAGATCTGCTCTCCAGACAGTTCAGAAAACTGAATACTTTGCTCAATAAAAACACTCCTTGGAAGAGAAAATAAACTACTCTTTCAGGAGCAACTTGGGCTCTCTTCTCCTACAAACCTATACAAGGTCTACTTGTATCACCTCTGCATCTGTGTTCCACATTCCTTTGCACTTTATTCTGTTTCACACCATTAGAAGACTGCTGTAAAGATTACTGCTACCTGTGTTAGAATTGAAATAAAACCAGTGAGAGAGACATCCTCTATGAATCATAGATTTTGAAAAATGCTAACAGAGTAGCATTTGTTTTCAGTTCTTTTTCATTAGCCCACAGACCCACTCTTAAGTCTTAAAAGATGTCCTTTCTTCAGGTCCATTTTGTGGTAACCTGCAGGATACCCAAGTGCTGGCCATGCTACTTGAAGTCAAAAGGAGCTGAAACTTGTAAGAGAGTAATCATATTGAATCTGTATATTAAATTATTTTATCTTTATGGCTGTGGGTTTTTATTATCAGTTTAACCTATTCCAGTTAAAATATTTTTATTGCCTTCTGCTGTAGACAATTATTAGTGTGCAAAGAGCAAGCAATGCATTTTTTCAGATTAAACAGAGAAAGCAGAATGAATCATTGCTTCAGTCTTTTCTTTTCTTTTTTTTTTTTTGAAGGAGAGCCATGAGAGTCATTGATTTAAAGAGTTAAGTAATTGGTGCTTTGAGTTTTGATCTCACACACAGGAAAAAAAAGTTCAAGAGAACAGAAAATTAATCAGAATTGATTCAGAGTGAAAAGGTACAGCAGAACTTCTGAAAAGCCATGTAAAATAAAGGTTAATAAAAAAAAAAATTAGCTTGCCAAACTAAACCATTTTCTGCCTCTGGAAGAAATGAAAAAAAACCAAAAAAACCAAAACCAAAACCAAAAACAAAACAAAACAAAACAAAAAAAAAAAAAAAAAAAAACAAAAAAAAAAAAAAGTACTTTGGTTGGGGTTTTTTTATTGATTTGGTTTTGTAGTCTGGGGTTTTGGGAGTTTTTTTCCCTGATTTTTTTTCCTTATTCATTTGTTTTCCATTTTATTCAGGTTAAAAAGGAGTTGGGCACACTGGATGAAATTTACCTGAGAAACTTCCTTGTGTAGTACAGGTTTTACCTTTGCAAAGTTTGCACTTAAATTAACCTCCAGTAAAAGGTCCAGATTAGTTCATTGTGTCTTTGTTTTATTCACATATGGTTGGATCAGGTACATGAATAACGACAAGCAGGCCAATTTCTAGGATTGAAGGCTCTGGTCTCTGCTGTGCTAGCAATTGCTGACCTTCAAGATGTGCTAAAACAGCACAACATCGGTTTACCAGGCTCCATGAAGATGGACGAAGCATTTCAGCCATATAGATCAACAAACCAAATGCAAATCAAGCATGCCATCAAGTTTTTTACACCTTAGGAAAAAAAAAAAAAAAAAAAAGGAAGGGAGAGAGTGTCAATAGCAGTGGAGTCTCTCCACAAAAGCAGAGTAAGAAATAGTATAGGATAGTTTACACTAGGGAGCAAATTGTATCTTCTTAAGGTGATAAAGGCTTTTTTTTCCCTAGGTTTTTCATTGATCATATTCAATTGAACCAACCAGCTAAGAAATTGGTTGTAAAGATTCAACCTGGCTGTTCTGCTCTTGGCTGCTGAGCTGTGGTGTTACTCACACCTTTGAAGTTAGTTGGATAACACCTTTGTTATCAGAGCTATGCCAAGACTGCATTTGTTACTTTCTTCTTTTCATAACTTTATTTTTGCCTTTGTAACCCAAGACTTAACTCTTTCCTTGGGGGAGTAAACATGGAAGGTGGCTACTGAAAGCTTATCTTCTGTGAGGATGAAATTTTACAATAATGAAATACCCTGCTCCTCCAGTGGCCACCAGTCATGCACCATGACTTATGAAAACACCCCACTCCAGGCAGAGATCAAAGGAACACCAGCACAGAAACTCTGCCACCCCCACAGAATAGCTCCACAGCCATCACTGTGCCAGGGAAAGAGACTAAAATTCAAAATCCTCACTTCTGATAGCAATACACACACATATTTATTTCTGGGAAACAGACAGATGACTATTTCACATGGGAATAGGGAAATATATATTTTTTATTTTTTTAGTAAAGCAGTGAGTTACTAAATATCAACAAAGAAGAGAGCTTGGACCACTGTCTGTAGGTGAATCAACTGATGAGATTGTAAAAACACTGTTTTCAAAGCAGGATACTGGATAAATCCTCTGAGATATGGTGACTGTCCAAAAGATTGAACAGAGAAGACAGGAAATAAATTTTTCAGTGTTTCCGAAGGATAATGTGCTGAAAAACTAACTTTAGGTCTGTCAATTTAATGCTTACCCAGGGCAAAATCTTATGAAAGCAGAAGAGGATGTGCTCAATAAAGAATTAAGGGTGAACAGCATAATTAATACCAGACAACACAGCTTAATGAAAGATTAAACTTTGAATAGGTAGGAGTTGCATTTATGGTGGGATTTCCAGTCTGACAAAATGTGCATTTGTTAAAAGAGCAAAGTTATAAAAGGCCATATGACTTTCTCACACAAAAATAAAGAACTACTCAAACTTCAAAGTCTAGATAAGAAAATAGAGAATTTGCTAGAGAGACTTTAAAAGAAAATACTAAATGAGAATCGTCTTTCAAAAATAACATTTCTGCTAGGGTTTCTTACCCAAATATAGTTCAAGGGAGTTCATGGATTGGGAGGGAAGGAAAGAGAAATTGGTGGTAAAGACTGTGGTTGGCACTGACTGAATGAGAGATAAAGATAGCTCCTAGAGAGAGGTCCAGGCAGCAGGAAAAGCTGGCTTGCCTTCTTTTAATTAAGAAGCTAAGTGCAAAGATCAAACAGCTAGGAACAGGGAATGGGGGCTCAAAGTGGAAAAAAAAAAAAGAATTAATGCTGGCAAGAAATAAACCCACTCTTCTTAATGAGAGCAGATCAGAGAGAGTTCAGATGAAATCCCTAGAATGGTTTGAAATTTGGAAAGTCTTTAATGAGAGACTGAAGAATCTCAGGTGAATTTTCTCATTTCAAGCTTCCATTTCTACCCAGTGACAGTGAAAGTTCTCACCTCTACTAAAAGTGTCAGCACCAGCTGAGTGCCTGCCCATGGCTGCTACTGCTCAGAGCAGGGTCATTGATGGCAGGTTGCTCAGGACAATCCAGGGATATGAGCTCAGCAGCGTCTCTGGGCAACCTGTGACACTGCCTGATAAGCTATTAAAAAAAAAAAAAAAAAAAAAAAAAAAAAAAACCAAAAAAAAGGGTTATGTGCTTAAATAGAATTTTCTGTATTTTAACTTATGCCCATTGTCCTGTTGTTGGGCACCTGAATTAAAGTCCTTCACCCCCCCCACCTCAATATTTACTCACCTGTATGAGATCCCTGTGAGCCTTATAATCTGCAGGCTGAACAGTCACAGCTCTCTCAGTCTGCACTCATATCAAAGATGCTCCTGTCCCCTCACCACCTTCACGGCCCTTTGCTGGACTCACTCCAGTGTGTCCACGTCTTTCTTGTACTGGGGAGCCAAGCACTGGTCCTAACATTCCTGATGTGTCTCACTGTGCTGACCAGAAGGGAATTATCACATCCTTTGACCCATTGGCAATGCTCTTCCTAATGCAGCCCCACGCCAAGATGGAAAAGGATGGGATAAATAGGGGACATAGACAGGAGTCAAGAAAACATATTGGTCTGTCAGAAAGGAAAGAGAAATGATTGCAAAAGAATAAATGTTACACTGAAGCAGCAAATAGCAATAGTATTGTTTCAATTTTTAATTCCAGAGGATGTAGTAGAAAAAGAGGCTATTGAAGCAGTCAAGAGTACTAAAGGAAGAACCCATGGATTACAAGAAAAGGGGAAAGACTGAAGGCAATGAGGAGTAATATTTAGAGAGGAAGTGGAACAGATTTCTGCCAGACAGTTTGTATTCCAGGAGCAAAAATAGAGAAAACAATTATCTGGGAGTGTGAAGGAGTCAATGTGAGTGAGCCACTAGAATCATAGAACCATGGAAGGGTTTGAGTTGGAAGAGACCCAAAAGATCATCAGTTCCAAACACTTGCCATGGGCAGGGACATCTTCCATTAGACCAGGTTGCTCAGAGCTCCAAAGACTGTGATGGAGAGCAGAGTCATGACATGGGCCACAGCAGTAACATCCAGCTCTTGGAACAGATTAAGTCATGTCATGTTACCTTCTCATTTCACATGAATTTCTATTCTTTTGCATAAAGCACAAGAGTCAACATAGCTTGGGTGCTGAGAACTGCTCTAAAGAACCTGGTGGTTAAAATGTTCTCCAAGACAGGAGACAGGGATTTGAATTTCTTGATGCAGAGGCATAAACTGAACACAGATGAATACCATAAAATGTAAGCTATGGATTAACTCCCTTTCTAGTAGCTTATAATATTCTGCCTTAGTGTCTGAGTAGTGGGGCACATACCAAAAAGAAGATACAGTTACACCAAATCCCATGGCATCAAAGGCTTTCTTCAGATATGGAATATTTTTAAAATAAAAGCCGAACAAAACCTGTAAATTGAATGAAGCAGTCCAAATTCTGCACATTAAAAAAAAGAAGAGTCTCAGGAGCAGAAAACTCTAATTTACCAAGTAAATGCTTAAGAAAATTCATTAACAGTTTTATGAAACTTGGTAAGTTTATACTAGGAGTCAGGAAGACATTTTTAAAAGTAGGAATAGATAAACCATTTGAACAATTTTTGGGTACATAACAGATAATCAGGCTTGTAAGTCCTTAAATAAATGCTACATTTCTTCATAGGAAGGTAGTTTCTGATTTAGGCAGACCATAAAATCTTAACAGAGGACTCTTGCTGTCAAGTTATATTGGAATTCAGAATAGCTGATCATAATGGTTCAGTCAGTTTGTTAAAATGAATTTGACTCAGCAAAGAAAAAGCAAGGGGGTTTCCTCTTTCAACTTCCAGATGCATGCAAGTCCCTGCTGGCAGGTTTTTTTTTAATATAAACAAGGAGCTCATCAGTGCAAATTATATTGTAACAACAATTTAAAAACAAAACAAAAACCCCAAAACCTCCTTTTACCGTTATGCACTAATAAAATCTGGCTTTATGCAACAGCACAAAGATAATTTTGTTTGTGTAAGTTGCAACTAGAGAAACTACTTGAGTTTGAAAACCTTTATCAAATGTTTACTCTAACAAGTAGATAGAAAAGATGCCCAGCTATCAGTTCCTAACTCTTGACAAACCTGGAGCTGTTTTCACCAGTTTATTTCATTATAATGCCCTTAAAGAGATGTCATAACATCCCTTTGCTCTCAAACTTAAAGTGTGGGCAGGGTATGTGTGTATGGAGGTGGTAGTTTTGAGATACTGGAAGCTTTCCAACAGGATAAGAACTGCTTTTTCCAGACATCCTGCTAACATCAATTTGTGGATGGATGTAACTTCTTATCATCTCCATTGCAGGGCATGGCTGTCAAAGACACTTCCTGGGCCACTGTTAATATAGATTTGTTTGTTCTGTTCAGAAAGACAGCGGAGGAAAAATTCTGATATTTCTCCATTAAAAGGGCTAGAATAGTTAATGTTGAAATAGGTTGTAGACAGCATTTCAAAAAAGAGATTGAAATGCTGGATAAGGGGAAGCACTTTGAAGACAGCCAAAAGAAAGCAAGAAAGCTTAATGGAAGAGGTTATTCAAGGTGACCTGCCATCACTGTTCCTGAATGTGAAAGTAGCAGGTTAATAAAAAGGTTTTTTCATTGGATAAAAAAACAGAGCCACACAGACTGAATTTCAACTTGTCACAATGGTGACTTCCCCTCCCACTCAACCTTTGGGTTCACTGCTTCAAAAAGACCACCTGCAAGTGTGAGTCCCATTTGAGTACAATACCAGGGTCTGACTACAGCAAAGATATTTCCTTTAAAATATATGTATATGCATGTATATATTGCCCACTTGCAGACTTTTAGCCGCAGTCCTAACATCTACCAAAGGAGGCCAGGTGAGGGATTTCTTGGAGGGAGAGGTAAATTTAATTTCCAAAGAAGAAGTCCAATGACACAGCCAAATCCCGCTTGCTATACAGTACCACTGCATAGGTATGGAAAAGTTTTCCCAGGAATTTTTATCTAAGAAAAGGCTAAACCAGAAAATATTGCCAAATCTCCAGCATTCCCTATGAACATCAGCTAGCTAGCAGAATGAGAGATTTGAGTAATTCTTTGAGCCAAAGACAGCTACAGAGTGTCCCACAAGAGACAGCAAACATTGCAACATCCGTGGCTCAAAAAAACCTTCAGGTGACTCATTATGAAGTTTCCATATTGCAAGGGTAATGGAAAAATATCATGGTATGCCTGCATGCTGAAAAAAATTGCTCTGGAGACTTTTAACTTGGCCTAAGACATACTTGCAAATGCGACAGACACTTTTTCTTCTCTGCGTGGTTTATGAAATGTGCACTGTGAACACTTCTTTTGCATTAGAAGTACCTTGGTCATATATGATGATTTTTAGAAAGCATTGAAAGGTTGTCATCTGCCTCAGAGACAGGGAGACACAAATTAAATTCCACTGGACTAGAGCGACAAAGAAAAGCAGGAAACTAAAGCTAATGTTGGAGTAGTGCTCCCCACTCCTGTAACAGAAGTTGCCATGGTAAAGCAGAGAAAGAGAAAAGACACTACATCTTATCACAAAAGATGTGAAGAGATCAAATACATTTCAGTGTTATTTCAAGCTTTATTTCTTTCTTTCATGTTACGTATTTTTCTAAGAACTTATTTAAAAGATTGTCTACAATGTACATTTTTCGTCTTGAGTGACTATTGAGTACAAGAGTAAAATAATTTCACAAGACTTCCACAAAAACAAACAGAAAACAAACAAACAAACAAAACCCCAGCAACATTTTTCCTTCTCTTCCCCAAAAAACCTCCCTACCTGCTTTTTTAGATTATCTCTGAAATGGTTTTTTTTCTGGGTAAAGAACAGCAAGTAAACACAGATATTACTGCAGTTTCTGCAGTCACTTATGTCTTCTTTTCCAGAGATCATGAAGACTGGGATAATTACATTCTCCGTGAGGCAAAACAATTTATGAAAAAATTTACACATATTCTTATTAAAAATTAAATAGGACTTTCATAATCAGCTGTTTCAAATATGTATGCATGAATAATGACAGCTAGAAACCAGTCTCTGCAGATTGCTCATGAAGACGGTGTGCAGCTGAAGTCAGGGTAAGAAAAGAATCACAATAAAGAGCAGTTTCTTGGAGCTTTTATGAGGGCATTTAGCCTAGGCCAGATAAAAGTGAATATTTCTGCAATATCCTGTAACAAGAGGGAGGGAGAAAACAGATTTAAAATTTATCTTTTACAACAAAAACAAAATTCAAAGTCAAATTCTCAGGGATTAAGTCCACTAGAAAATAAAGTCTTCCCTTTCTTCTAACAGGTTTTAGCTTTTAATTATGTAAAGCCTTCATGAAGGGATGTCTATCTTTTTGTAAATTTAATTCACAAAATGTTCTAATTATCTGCAGACATATTAATAACCCTTTGAACAATATATTAATGTAGTAGGCTGAAATGTGTTTTCAGAACAACAGTAAAACAAGGCTTAAAAATGCACCCATCCATATTTCTTGTACAGCTCATATGTAAATACATTATTGGTACTGTAAATATGGTGAAAAAAACAAAGGATCCAATGCATTGTACTCCTTCAGCTGTCGACAGGTTATAAAACCTGGTAGAACTGTGGACTGCAAAAATAGCCATTTCTGTCCCTCCAGGGAATTGCCTTTATATACACATTGTCATTTCTTTAGTGAATTTGAGTAAATTTTTAATGACAATTTTACTTCTCATAAAACTGAAAAGACAACTCATGGGAAGCCAACAATATTATTTAGATATTGTCTTCAGAATAAAGCCCTGCTGTAAAAATATTAACATAACTGTTGGAGTAGCAAATGATGAAGAAAGTCTCATATCTAGATTTGTGGGAGAAGAGCTGGAAGCAAGGGGCTTTTAAAAGTTTGATTATTTTAAATTCCTTTTTATAAAATGCCAGGTCTCAAAAAAAAAAAAAAAAAAAAAAAGTTATGTCAAACCCATCTCCTGAGGAACAAATAATCTTTGCCAGCTCCTGAACTTGCTTCAAAAGTTTCCAACCCTAGAAGTAAAGGCTCTGCAGACATAATTGTATCAGAATTGAGATTTAGAGATGGGGACCCTTTTCAGAAAGGAACACTGATGCAGTGAGCCTTAAGAGAAGGACATTTGAAAGCAGAGGGCCTGATTTCTCTGATTCAGTAGTGGTGTTTTACTGACAGCCTCCACTGATATGCGTAGTCTTCCTTTTTGTTCATGAAATGTAGTTGGAAGAACACAGTCCACGACTGTAATCATGTTTCAGATTAGGTGTGTGCCATTGCTTGGCCCCCAAACACAGAGTTGGATTGCATTTATTTTAAGATCCCTTCTCATATTGTTTCAAAATTAAACTACGTAAGTTGTCATCATGAAATGTCAAATTCAAAACTAAATTAATACTGACATTGGTCCTAAAAAGAACAAATTCATTATTCTTACCTTGCTCCTCCTTTATTCCAAGTAGTGTGACTCCTGGATAAAAATAAAAAATGCATTAGTACAGTAGAATGTACAATGTGCAATGCAATCACACATTCATGCAAGGAATTATGGTTATCTAGTTGTGTGGCGCTTTCTTGATTATTTGAAGTAGTTTTGAAACTCCACTTAAAATAAAAAGCAAACCCTTCTCCAAGATTCCAGTCCTAGCAAGAAACATCTTTGATTTGAACTCTAAATAAATAACAGGATGTATTGACTCAAGGGATAAACATATCTTGCTTCTGCTGAGAAAACAAAAAAATCTAGAAGTATTTCAAATATCTTCAGATTCTTCAATCCGTAACTTCATACAATTTGAAAGAGTGAGAAGTTTCTTCTGTTCCTGCCAGACTGCCCCTATTCTCATTCAGGATGAGATTCTCAAAGCAAAGGATGATTGAGCTCGAGATCAAGGCAGGGGAGACACATCTGCATATGATGTCTGACAGCCTTGCCAGAGCTAAATCATTAAACTGAGCTATAGCCTGCCTGGACCTCCTCATCTGAGGTCCCTTTATTGATGCTGATATTTCTGCTAAGTAGTTTCTCTATTTTTTTGCCAGGAAAGACAAGCATGTTACTTTCAGTAAAAAGAAAAAACCCAACGACCAAGAAAACAACCAGTTTTAGGAAACAAATTAATAAACTTTTCAACTCAGATTGCACATAGACTAACCAAGTTAAAGCTAAGTTAGCAAATCACATTATTCCTTTAAGCAAATGTAACCATTGGGGATTGCATTCTGGAACCTTCTTATACAAATATTCTTTTCTCAATATTCCCATGTTAAGTAAAAGCCTTTTCTTTGTTCTGGGAAAGCAGCATTTTTAGTGCAACTTGATCCTTCTGAAAGTATATTAAAGAGGGATTGTTTACAAAAACCTGTGACATGCATGCTGGCCTTGTGACTTCAGGGACCTTTGAGCTGTGGCTCTTTTTACTGTGCAACAGTAAACTTCATGACTTGTTCCCTCTTCAACTGGTCACAAACAGCATAAATCAAGCGCTGGTTGAGACTCCAAAGAAACTTTCCCATGGGTCATGCTGCAAGAACTAAACAAAGTGCAAACCCACAAACCATATTTATTCAAAATAGTTTCATCTGTAAATCATATTTCCTCAAAACAAATTTATCCAGCATCTTACTGAGTTCCTGTTCTGCACATGGGAAAGGAAGAGAATGGGGTTTCCTGTCCCACTACACCTGTGTATTCAGGGCATAGTTGCTTTGCACAGCAAATATCTAGAATTATGCATCCACTGAAAGAGCAGAGTCAGCACTCGAGGGAGCATTTCTCATTCTTATGCATCACACTGGATATAATGAAGACATGAGACAGGAAGATGTAATATGTCCCCTTGCCTGCTGGATTCTGGGTTTGCTATGGCTCAGAGAGTTTCAGCAAGACAACGAGTATCACATTAAAGAAGAGGAGGCCTATAAATTTCATATGTTCACAATGTGACCTATCCCCATTTACAGATTAAACATAAGGGTACTTGACAGTGCCACATTTTCATTCAAAAAATTAACAGGGTCTCAGTTACAAGATTGCCATGCATTAGCTTTTAGTCTCTGCAAATCCCTACATACTTGGATATCGGCAAATCTCATGAGACATTGAATAACAAAACGTGCAACTGTTTTAAAGTTATTCTTTTGTAACAACAGAAGTGTTTTACTGATAATTTGTGCTAAAACAGTGAACAAATACTGTCTCAGTTCTAAGTCCTGGCTGAGTAATGATTAAATTAGGAAGAAATTCTTTACTGTGAGGGTGGTGAAGCACTGGAGCAGGTTGCCCAGAGAAGCTGTGGATGCCCCATCCCTGGAAGTGCTGAAGGCCAAGTTGGCTGGAGCTTTGAGCAACCTGGTCTCATGGAAGGTGTCCCTGCCTGTAGCAGGCAGGTTGGAACTAGATGATCTTTAAGGTCCCTTCCACCCCAAACCATTCTGTGATTCCATGATATGATCTTATTTATTGAACTTGTATATTGAAAAGACAACGGTAATTTTCTTATCCTCCTATCCTGAAAGGTTTATCCTTATGTCAAAGGCAGTGCAAAGAGCATTAAAACTTTCTTGATAGCATACAGCTATCAAGACTTGGGGCTTTCTCAAGGGTGCAGTAGCTCACAGACAGAAGTGGAACTTCATTATGTTGTTTTCCCATTAAAAAAGGAAACTACATAGCCACCCAGAGAGTGCCCTGGCATTTATAATCCAAAAGGCAGGAAAAATTACAGTCATGAAGATCCTTTTTGATATAACAGCTTATAAATATTCCTAATAAAACACAAAATGTCTGGAGGGGATTTGAATTAATGAAAACTCATTCCCTATTGCTTAGGGGACAATTGGACAATGTAACTGTTCTCCTGCCCTCTTCCCAGACATACACAATATATTCATCCTCCCTGCCTTTTCTCCATGTTTGTTGTGATATCCATGTCTCTTTCTGAATCCCCTAGCCCCCGGGAAATCAGGGCAGAGCTGCAGCTGCTCTGGAGCTGTGCCCACGCTGATCCGCCAGAGGGCTGCAGTCAAACAATGCAGAGAATGCACCACCCCTCAGAGTGGGCACTGTTTTAGGCTGTCTCCTATGCTAGTCACTGCTTTTCACAAAACACACAGAAATTTAATTATCTCTGAGACTTATAATCCCTTTCAAATTTGGCTAAGATTGGCCAGCAGCTGGGAAATCTTATTACATGCAGACAGACAGCATGATCGTACAAACTTCATTTCTTTAGGAAACCAGGCTAATAGAACTAACAATGAAAAATAGAGTAGGTACATCAACAATAGAGCACAACATTCAGTTTCTGTTAAGTGTGAGGTTGTTGTGACTGTAAAGAGTTCAAACAGGAAAAAAAATACAATAGGGAAAGAGAACAAATATTTCTTCTTTGGTGCCACTGCACAGATGGAATAGGCTCAAAAATTACCTTCAGGTCTTTACTTTGGGAAATTTTTTACCTTCTTTTAGTCTTAGTATATATTCTGACCTGTTTCAGTCAGCTCCCTTGTAATGTAAAATGCCAGGCTGCAGACTACATGACTTGCAAGCCCTGCCTGGAGTTCAGCTCTTTTTTTTTAAATCCCAAAGGAAAGGAGAAGAATCTTGGTATAATCAAAGATACTAAGATTGCTGCCTCCAGCCTATCTTTTGAGAGATTATTTTTCTTTCTTGTACTTGTTACCAATACTAATTTTTTAATTCCTATCCATTATCCATGACATATTCTTTCATATTTTAATCTTTTCCTTCTCTGTTTAGTCTTCAAATCTCATGTTATAACATAAAGGAAAAATAGATCTAGCATTATCCAACAGAAGGCAGGCTCTTTGGGAGCCATTAAGTAAACAACAGAGTAGGACATTTATCACTTCCATACATGGGGTTTTATTGCATTTATGTTGATGCATTCTTTGAATTTATATATTCAAAAACCCCTTCACATAGTCATCTGTTGTTAATACAGTGCCTGGCCTGAGCACACTCATTTGGTGATACCAACACTTGCCCTGTGGAAGAGGGTGTGTGCATCTGGCTAAAGGCAAACCCCTGCCACCTCTGCAGACAATGGCAAGGTTTCCAGGGGTGAAGGCAGGTGCTCTGATGGAGATGCTCAAGTAAGATGTTGGACATCTTGGCTGTGTCACACATTTTCCTTGGAGTTTATCAGGAAACGGTACACAAATGGGGGTAAAAGACACAAAGTGCCTTTATTGCCTTTGTTAACCAGGCACTCTCCAGCAGACTTTACCTTTTGCACTTTCACTGTGTATCAGGTGGCTGTGTCCCGCCTGCAGTCTCTAATTCTGCTATCTGCAGACATGCTGTCCTTCAGGAGGTGGCTCAGGCCTGCCATACACTGTGCTCTCTTACTCACACTCTTTAACTAGCCTGGACATCTGTAACTTGCCTTCCATCAGCCTCTGGACTGCCTGACGTGTTTGTGTTTCAGATCAGTAAGGCTGCTAATGTCTGCTCACAGACCTGACGGGAGGTTGAGCTGGCACATCCTGTCTCCTCTCACCAAGACCAAGAGCCAGCACTAAAGTTCCTGAGCCCAAGGCTTGCCCAAAGCTTGTAGTGATGAAGACACCCTTTTTCCCACTTCCAGTACATGGACAATTCCAGTAGCAAGAATATCTGCATTTTAACCATGCCTTGTCTTTGGAGTTGCTTGAACCAAACCCTTCCTGGTATTCACTGGCTAACGTACACATCCTCACCAACTGATCCAATAAAAGCTTTTGTATTTTATCAACTAAACACCTTTCTCTACACTGTCACACACACTAAATTCTCTTAGACTCTCATCATTTTGCTTCTTAGTCTTCCTAACTCTTCCATTCCTGTACTAGGGTCCTCTCATCAATAGAATTTCAGCCTAATGAAAAATTCCATGATGGGGAATACATATAATTACTTTTTTTTTACACTGAAAAGTGCAGTTCTAAACAACAGTCACATTAAGGTCTCATTAGAACAGTTGAAAAAAAATGAATGGATATTTAATAGATTACAGTCAAGATATCTTTTCTTCAAAGAATCCCTACAAATACTGTTTTTAAATGAAATGTAGTTGAGCCTTCTTTGTCATAATTTTATATAGGTAAACAATGAGCAGCTGTACCTGGAAAGATATAGGTAGATAGGTAGATAGATAGATAGATAGATAGATAGACAGACAGACAGATGGAGATGGGATTTTTTCCCTACAACTTCAATACCATATTAAAATATTTACAGCACATCCAAGCATCTTTCGTTTAATGACTTAAAAAAAAAATCCCTAATGATTTCACTATCCTTGTTCTGAACTTAAGGAAGTACCTTGGATGTGGCTCCTTGCAGTGAGTACCTCACACACAAGGCCACTGAGTTCTGCTGCAAGAGCAGCTGTTTCTCCCTCCTCCCATTTGAACAGCTTCTATTTTAGACAGAATTTCTCCTGGAAAGGTATTAAGGACAGCCAGCCAGGGCTGAAAGTTCTGTCCAGCAGGCTGAACACACACAGACACACAATAGTGTCTGGAGAAAAATTCAATGTTTAAACAATCTCATTGCTTCTCCATTCTGTACCAAAAAACTTACCAAGGTGCCATTATTGAGGTAGTCCATTATATCCAGGGTTGTAGATGTTATTAGGCTGTCCTTTGTTCTGGAGTCGGTCCAGGAAAGCATTATTTACCCTTAAAGTACAATAAAAAATTAATAATGATGGAAGGCAGCTGAGAAGTTCACAAACTATTGAAATTTAACATTCTATGAGTGGCTTTCCCTTCCCATCTGTTCAGAGCCCATCTTCCTGTATTTTTCAAGTCTGTGCTGCATAACTGTGCATGGGCATGAGATCAGGTGGATTTAATTTTCAATTCACCAGATGCATCCTTATCCTGGGATCAGGCTGTTGGGATTAAAAGGCACACCTTGGCTACTGTGCAATAACGCACCAAAATTCTCCATAGAAAGATGACCTGTGTACCACCACCCACCTTTTTAGGGAGGTTACATATTTTGACAAGTCACCTTAGGTATCTTTCAGCCTTCAGTGCACAAGGAAATTTTCTGGAACTACTGGTTTCCTAATAAAAAATGGAAGAACCCACTTAAGCTTGTTACTAATAGAGACAATTTTCTCTTCCATCCAGCTGTGAAATTCTAGCATTTTCTCGCACTACTCTATCAGTCTGGAAAGTATGGACAAATACGCAGTTTTCCTCAATCTGTTTTAAATATTTTCACATTGGGATTGTTCAGCATGGAGAAGAGAAGCCTGTGGGGTGACCTTACAGCAGCCCTTTCAGTATCTAAAGTGGGCTACAAGAGAGATGGAGAGGGACTTTTTACAAGAGCATGTGATAAAGGGCAAGGGAGAATGGCTTTAGGCTGAAATGGGGTAGATTTAGATTGGATACTAGGAAAAAATTCTTCACTATGAGGGTGCTGAGGCACTGGCACAAGTTGCCCAGAGAAGCTGTGGATGCCCCATCCCTGGCAGTGTTCCAGGCCAGGTTGGATGGGGCTTTGAGCAACCTGGTCTGGTTGAAGGTGTCCCTGTCCATTGCAGGGAGGTTGGAGGTTGGAGCTTTAAGGTCCCTTCCAACCCAAATCATTCTATAATTCTCTGGAAAACTGTTTCGTTTTCCCTTTGATTACTGCTTAGGACTGACACACATGCTTAGACATGACTGCTGTTTTAATGTTTTACAATGGTGTTGGTAAGAATGAGATAAAAAGCAAAATACTGGGTTATTTCTGTCTAGGCATATGAGATGGACTGAATCAAAAATCCTTCATTAATTTCAATGGGTAATTATTTCAATGTCTTTGCTAGAGAAAAAAAGAAATGAAAGCAGTCTGAAGAGTGGTTGCCTACAGAAGTAGGCAATTTTTTTAATATTTACATAATGATTAAAAAAAAATAAACAAATGTTGTTTTTACTTTTGAGCCTGAGCATTGTTTCTTTTTACCAGCAGAACACAAAGCTGAGAATAAAGCTGTGCTTCAGGATAATGAAAAGTCAGTTAAGTGACAGAAATGGAAGATGAGAAGTGTTGAGCACAGAGAGGTCACAAGAGTGGGGCACAGCCTGGGGCACAAGGAAATGCAGCTGCACAGGGCCTTGCTGCACTGCAGGTTCCATCTGAATCAACACCAAGTCCCAGGTTTAGCTCTGCCTGCTAACCTCAGAGACAGTCAACCACAAGATGTGGCACGGACAAAGTAGACCATTCTAAAAGAAATAAAAATATAGATATAAAAATAAAAATATATAGATATCTAGGTTCATATACAGATACACAGATCAAGTGTGTCCCAGCTGAAGCTACTGTACTAGTAGCCATCCATAAACTATTAATAGTTTCTACCCTATGCTGTATCCTATGCTGATAGGATAAATAAAGTGAGAAATGCACTATGGGTCATACTGCATGCAGTGAGCAGTTGTAATCATGGATATTAGGATCTCATTTGAAAGCAAAGCTAAACCAGAGCTAAGGTCAGGGATCCTCATTGCAATAGTCTTCTGAAGCATGAGTGCCTGAAATTTTGAAACCCTTTCCAGGTGGAAATTCAATTAGAGTGCATTCTGCATTTTTTGCATCTTACCTCCTCTGTTCATTTTTAAGTGCTCTTGTCCTGGTTTCCTCTTCCTGCTTTTGTTTAAATTCCAATAATTCAGCCTGGCAATGATAAAAGTGAAAAACAAACAAATAAACAAATAAACTAACTTAGTTTTAATTAACATACTTATGCTGCAAACCCTATTAATTCCACGTGATGTTAACCTCAGTTGAAGTCAGCTACTTCTCTCAGCAGCATTTTCCTTACATGACAGCACTATGTTAAAAACTGAGCTGGTTTTTCTGTTCAGCATGTGGATAATTTTTTGTTTGTGCCTTAAGAAGTGGGAAGTTACAGGATTCAGACATTTACAGTCCTACATTTAAGGGGGTATGCCAGACAGCAGTCTGCTTCCCCTTGTCCCAAAACACAGATTTGAATTTCCCAGTGGGTCAAAGGGCGACGAAAGCCAAAGTGAGGAGCAGCCACAGCTGTCATGCCCACAGAGCAAGAAGGAGACATGTCCTTCACCTCCCGCCTCTACAGAGTGCAAGCAGAAGATGAGACCTGGGCTATGTGATGTGGTGTGTCACCTCCAGCTCCCTGGGGCTCCCTTCAGGGTGAGGAGGGAAAACAGTGCTTGTTGAAAATGGTGTGGTGGGAATATATACCAACCCCCAGCATTGCAGCAGACTACCAGCCTTACGCAGTATTAAGATGTATAAACAGTGCCAAAGGGAATTCTTTTCAGAGGAGAGTTTGCTCATGCAATTTTAGCCAAAACTGTGAAGGAAACACAGTTGGTATGACTCTGGTCTGTATGTGCACTTGTTTGTCCAGCTCCTTCTGCCTGCAACCACCCAAGAAGTTGCAGATCTTTCTACAAAGGAGAGTTGGGCTCGCAGGGCAAGAGGGAAGACATAGGAACAGACCCATCTTTCATATTTTCCATAGCAACTGCACAGCAGCAGGAATAGAAACTAAAATAAAATTATGTGCTTAGATAAAAGCTTCAATAACTGAATGGAACCACATGACTGGGGTTTTTTTTAAATCAATTTAAGTGGAACATTAAGTAAAAACTATGCAATAAATGTATGGAGAAAATCAATAACTGAGAATGTGTTGTGTATCAATATTTGTCTAGCTCTAAAAGAAGAAACAGGATTAAGAAATAAAAAAGCCAACCTCAATTTTCACTATTTTAAATAACCATTCAACCTGAAAATTAAAACTCAGTATCTGACTTTCCAATATGCCGACTCCTCTCTTGGAGTAATGTTCTGAAATATATTGTGTGTATATGATGCCGTGTTCAAAGTGTACTGAAAATTTCTAAATCAAGCAATACATACTAAAACCTGTTCTGAAGAAAAAAAGGGAACTGACAATACCTACACATTTTATAGCTACACTGTGCTAGGAGGTACACACAAGACAGAATTCACAATTACTTTAATAAATATTAGTTTGAAGTAGAAACGAGCCAACATATATCTGAGGGACAATTATTGGAGCCCTTAAAATCCATATTATTTACAGTAGGTTTGTAAGTAGTGCATTACTCTGCACAATAGGTAGCAGCAACTGTGAAGGCAAGGAGACCTTGGAACCACATAGCAAACAAGGGCAGCCTTAGAAGCAGCCAACACCTCCTTAGCAACCCATGGAAATTGCTAAAGAGTCTACAGCTTTACACAAGTGCCTTAAACGAAACCCATGAATTAGGGACGTGCTAATTTACATCTGTAGTTATTTTCTCTTTGGAAGGATGCATGTACAGACTACAACAGGAACCAGCCTTATACCCATCCAGGCTGGCTTTCAAATATTTTTCCTTTGTAGAGGTTCTGGGAATAAGAATATACCTGATGGGATAGCAATGAAGAGACTCCCTTTTGCCCCACCTTTTTTTTTCCCAGAATTATAGTTATTAGAATACTATCCAATGAGGACACATCCCCAGCATGTAAAGAAAGATATCAGTGACAGCGAATGAGTAACTTCTCCAGTTCTAGAAGAAACTCAGTGTATGGAATTTGTTGTGCTAAAATTCTCCCACTGGGGACGTAGCTTAACATTAATTTTGATGTTAGCAACAGCAGAGGCACAGCAAGTGGCTCAGCATTTGCTCACATATTTTCAAATTATTTGCTAGATTTCCAAGTGCTGCCTTCCCTGTACTTTCACAGTCAAACCTGGAGCCAAGACAGGTAACTTTGCGTAGTGCCATCACCTTTGGCAGATTAACTTTATGTGGATATTGTACCCAAATCTATACCAGAGGGACTACACATTTCAGGCAATGCATGATGCATACGCAGAATATGGAGTTCAAAGTTGCACTTATGGTATGCCTGCTTTTTAGACAATTCAAAACTCTTTAGTTAGGTAGTCAGCAAGGGCACAGAGAGGCATGCTATAATTAACAGGAAATCTGAGCATTCTTTGAAAAAGCAGGGCCCATGGCCCTCAATTTTCTAGAAAGAGACAATTCAGAGAGATCATCCTTAATTTCTCAGTAAGACGACTTCTGCCTGCAAGAGAGTAAACTGGTTTCCTTAGCCTATGAAATCAGTTGCCATGGTCAAAAAACCTTTTGCACAATTATTCAAATGAAGAGGTGAAAAGGAGTTCATTTTCCAGATGAAAAAGCCTTGAACTCAGAAGATAATTGTCCTGTCCCTGTTCAAATTTTACAGCTTGACTCATCTCTCTCACAATATTTGAAAACAGTGACTGAATCACTTTTGCTAAAGAGAAGCTCTGTGCGTAGGCTACAAGTAATCAGTGTATTTAATTGGTTTCACAGCATGCAAAAATGATACAATATGTAAACTGTTAATGTATAATTACCTTCCTCCGTTGTTCTTGCCTCATTTCCTCTAATCTTCTGTTTTCATCCTCTCGAAGAGCTTGCTTATAAGCATGGCTTCTTTTCTATTGTTCAGCAGAAAATAAAAATATATTAGTGTGGTGAGATCAGGGCCAAAATCCCAAACCTTATTCTCAAATTTTTATATGGGTAATTAACAAACCTAAATGGTTGAATGATTCCAGTTACTTAAGAAACAGATTACTCTCAAGACTAGAATTTAAACAAGAAGTGGCCTAGAGTCTCTCAGTCATTCGGTTGAATGTCCACCTGTGCATCACACCCAGGTAGTCACAGCACGTGCTATTCTGCATCCCAGTGACAACCATACAGATATCCTGAGCAGTCAGAAAACGCTGTCAGGATATATGATAGCAAGATGGGATATTCTGGGAAGAAAAAAAAGTAATGAAAGTATTACCAAGATGAAAAAGCAGAATGGAGGCCTTGTATCAGAGGGGAACACAGGATTTTTTATGGAGGTAGGACAACAGGAGAAATCAAACCTGCTATTATTTGTGAGGCATCGAGAAAATTGAAAATGTGAACTACACATCATGAATAATGTAATAACTGTGCAGTAGGTTTTCATTACAATAACTAGCCCTGATCTTTCACAAGTTTTAATTGTTTGCAAAAAGCCAACCTACAATTAGGGTCTCAGAGGATCCTTAGGATATTATACACTGGAACTTCTACTGTAAGGTCTTTGAGCAGGGACATAGGGTGGCACACTTAAAAATGAGCCAGTATCATTTAATACAAGAATTGTGCAGGTTTGACTTAAGTGAGGAATTTGTTACAGGTCTACAGACTATTTCCAAAATTTGATATATGCATGCAGAACGACACCATTAAAACAACAGGCACATAATTTGCTAAAAAGACTGAGTAGAGAAAGAAATTATTAATAGCTCAATTTTGAGCTAGGAGAAGTTGCTACATGTGTCCAGGGAGACTCATTCTGGGTCCGATATTATTCATTACTCTCTGTAATGGCTTGGAGAATTGTGTGGAAAATATGTTAATCAAGTTGGAAGACAATAAAAATCTACACAGGATTGGTCACACTTTGAAAGACAGGATTAAAATTAATTATGAGCTTGATTAAATAAGCAGGCCCAAAAAGTCATCAATGACAGAGTCACTCAAAATAAGTCAAATTTGTTCATGGACATGAAATAACATTTGGCAAGGATAGTTGAGCTAGGTGTGCTAAATTAATACCACTATCCAAGAAATGATGTGAGGGGTAAAAACTTTGATCTGCATCACATTGTCCCAGACTGTTTTCAGAACAAGCTTTTGAAATTTAAAAAAAATCACATACATGTATGTATATTCCCCCTTTTAGCATGCATGTTAGTCACATCCTAAGCTTATCACATTTCACTATTTCAAATATATTGTTTCTGAATCTCTTAATTACTCCAGACAAAGGACACATTCAAGGTAACATCCAAATTAGAGTCCTAGTTTTCCTACTGGTTTAGCATTTTGGTGCCATGCCAAGTTTATTTAGATAAGAACTCACTGGTTACATCCTTTGGATTCCTGGCTCAGAAGCTGTGTCTATGCCTACAGATGGGCCCTCATCCATGCTGGTTGGGAAGACTTTTCTACATGCATTGCTGCATTACAAACAAGTGATTATTTGATTCACAAAGCTACAGAAATGCAGCCACACAAAAGACAAGTATAATGTCAGCTAGTACTAAAGAACAGTACAGATAAATGATGTATTTTATCTGCTTGGACACGAGCGGAGTGAAAGATGAACTATGGGATGCAATTTGGCACAAGTTTTTGAGAAACCTGTCAAAACATGGAATGAGAAAGCCACACATAGGTAGGCAAAGCAGAAGGCCAAGGCTAAAAGTAGGACCTGTACAACTGAAATAGTTCAGTGCTCCTTCAGCAATTCACCCACATGTGTATGGATATGAAGAGAGCACACCAAAATGCTGAAATCCAAGTCAGTCATGGGGACATGAGCTCACTTGTCTTCACAGTTCAATGCTCACATAGTATGAAAGCTGCAGAGCTAGGGCTTCCTTACCAAAGAGCAAACTCCCCATTGTTTGACATGTTGGGTGCTTCAAGAGGGAGGTAGAAGTGGTTTCAAGACATCTTTTCTCCCTTTCCATATCCCTTCATCTTGGTTGTTCACCCAGGACTACAAAATACAATCTGAAAGCCACTCTTCCACAAATGACCTTCTGTCCAGCAGTGCTGGGCAAAAATTGGCACTTTCCAGCTACATAGCTGCCCACATTTGCTAAAATGTCTTCAGGGTTTTCAGAGATACAAGATATCCTGAAAAATTAAAGGGGAATGGGACCTATTTTCAATATCAACTTCCTTTTTCATGCAATGAAAACCAGGAAGAGATACTAGAGGCAAGACAGACGTGTCATATATCCTGTTGGCAGCAATTTCTATGAAGGGAGGATTTTTTTCCCATTTCTAAGTAACCCGAGGAAATTTGGAGGCAAATCTTCCCTTACTGTTACCCAGCAGCTGGTGCTCAAGGCTATATACAACAGAGGGCAGCCCAGACCAGATACTTCCATACTTCTGCTCAGTTGCTTCCAATGTTAATTTCTGTCTGCTTGGCTCCCTGTTCTCTGTCCTTCCCCAAGTACAAACCTCCCTATGGGAGAAATACTTCTCTTTCAGGGTTAATACTCCTCACTGAAACTTTCTACATTAGTAGGAAAGCTTGGTTAGACATGAAGAGACTAATAGTATGTGAAAAAGCCTCTAAGAGTCAATAAGAATAATGAAATTGAAGCAATACTTTATCTATTTCCTAATTACACTGATACTTACCAGACTACTTCAAACTGGGACAAAGACCCCAAGCAGTGTCTTAGAATCACTTTTAGGATGCAGTGAGAAACAAGCTTCTCTTCTGACTGGATTTTTAATGCAGAAAAGCGTCTGCTGACCTTAATTTATTGAGATTTCATAAAAGCTTACCACCAGTGAGTGGGGACAGGGCATACTTAAGATTCTCATCTAACCTTAGAATATAAATCTGGTTCTCATTTATTAGAAAGAGATCTTTCTCTTCCTGATAGAGAAAGTCCTCTACTATGTAGAATACCCTACCAGTGTGGAAGAGACAAGGTAGGCAGTCTCATTCCCCCAGAAAGGCTCCTTGGTACTCACTGGGTTACGTCTCAGCAATTAAGCTCAATTAGGCTATTCTAACATTACACTATTGACAGCACCTGGAAAGCTGATAGAAAATACAGCACACACTATGGTTTTGCTTACCCATGCTGTAGATTCTGGGCCAGGATTAGCAATCTGACAGGAATCACTCTTTGGCAACCCCACATCCAATCTGTTCAGCAATTCATTGGTTTTGCTATGAAGAAATTCAATCCAAATAGAATTGTTAGTGCTTCCATAAAAATAAACACAGCTTTTTATTCCACCCTTGGAATCTAGCCTAGACATTTTATCATGTGTCTGCTGAAAAACATCACAGGTAGAAAAAAATAGGTTATGGAAACAGACAAATGGGACAGAGGATACAGAACCCACACTGTGGATAAGACATTTGCTGGGATGATTTTTTAAGCAAACAATTATGGTCATTTGCATATTTGGGGTGTACAGTGGCTATGCTTTCCTCATTGTAAAGCTCCTATATAACAGACTCACATATCACTGGACTTCATGAGGATGCCAACTGCTTCACAGAATTTTTGCAAATCTTTCTATGAGATCTATAAATCTCAGCTAAGTACTTTAAAAGATTATTTTCAGAAATTTTCCTTCAGAGTTAATACAATGCAGCCTTACAACAGATTACTTTATCAAGCAGAAAGGCTTTCAAGCATTTTGTAACAAGAAAAAAATGCTTGTCTTTAGTTAATGTGCAACATTTTCATTTCTTATTCTGGCAAGGGCAATTTTCTTTTTCCAGCTGCATGCCTAACGAACCCAGAATTTCAAAAGTAGCATCACTTTGCTCACAGTTTCGACCAAGTACAATTAAACTAGGTCACAAACAAAAACAAAGGATGGGAGTTTGTGTGCTGTGGTGAGGAACCAGTTTCTTAACCTGCACTCCCAGGCACGTATATTGAAGTCTTTCCTCACTCAAAGGAACAGAGTTAGAGTAAAGAGGCAATTTTATTTCTGTGTACAGCTTTGGAAAACATGAAAGCACTGAAGTGAGAGCAGAAAAAGTGCTTCAAGATATATTGAACGCAAAGATTTACTCTTCTCACAGGGCAGCCAGCTAGCTCTGTGTAGGGGAAGATGCCACTACCAAAGACTTAAACTTCAAGAAAAAGCATTTGCTGCTGAAGACTGATTTTGATTAACAACTGAAACAGACTACCAAGTGTGTTTTATATTTCACTCCATGATCTAAAACTGTGAGTAAACACTTTATTGGTAAAATGTCCTGCTGGTCAGTGCGGAGTGATATATTGAGAAGTTGGGAAAAGGAACAAGAAACCACAAGCTCTTCTCTGCTACTCTACACAATACAAAACCATGTTACCACTTCAGGTACAAAGCACTTGCTCAAATTCTGGCAAGTCAGGCTTTTAGAGTCACCATTCCCAGTTCACTTCCTTTCCTCCATTACCTGGGTGGTTAACAAACCTCAGACAGTGCACAATAAAGAAAGAACCAGATGAAACACTGTTTTCCCTGATCTACAAAGTACTTATACATAAAGGCTGAACAAATTAATAGTCTTCTTATACAAGTGTTAAGCACTCAAATTTTTTCCACAAAAGATGAGTTATTAAGTGGTAAGTTTGTACAGAATAATTTTGGGAATGCAAAGATTTAAATTGCAGATTTTGTGTCTCTCTACCTATGCTAAAACTGGTCAAATAACAATTTATTTCTACACCAGGAAGACTGAGTACTCCTACAGAAAATCTGGAGTATATTTGAGAAGGTCGAAGCTCTGTGAAAAAATATGTGGTAACTTGGTGCTATACCTAGTTGCCCTAATTCCTTATCAATGGCAAGAGAACTAAATGGAGTATGTGGAACTTCTCATTATTTGCCTAAAAATGTGGTGGAGGCCATTGAATTTCACAGATCAGCACACTGATAGGTGAAAAGCTTACTCAGTTTTAGTATCAGAAAAGATGATTACAAGAATGGAAGCAAATAAAGTTCCTCAACAAGACTGTGCACTGCCTTTGAATAGAGAAACACCTGACTTCACCAAATTAAGTAATACATTAATGAAGTGTTCCTATCACAAGAAAGGGACTCAGATTTCTGAGTCAGGTCTTATAAATGTTAATGTGTTGTGTGTAATCTCTGTGGAAACCTAGCAATGCACCTAGGGTTGCCAGACAACGTCTGAATGGTATTTTTCATAAAACTAAACCTGCAGTCATAACAAAGCAGAGCATAGCTTAAACCAGGCTGCATGAAAAGAGAGAATTTGGGGAGATGACTGTTTAATTAATGCTCTGGAAAGGAAAGTAGTATCTCCAGAAGGAAACCAGTGTATCAGTACACAGTCAGACAGCTGGAGCAACATCTCATTCACTTGCTAAAACTTCAAGGGCTAATCAAAAATGCTGAAATGTGTTCCTCTAAACTTAGTTACATTAAGGAAAGAAGAGCATGAGATAAAGAAATTTACTTGAATACAGAAGAATCCTGATATCCTTCAAACACAGCTAGGCAAAAGGAGATACAGGATTTGGACTAACCAAGAAAACACCCTCCTAATAGGCTGCTAGCCTGAGTTCTGACTACCACTAAGCATCAGTCTGAAAAGAAGAGAACCACTGATACTCTGGTTAAGCTGGAGTGATCTTATGAGGGACTTTTGTCTTGGTAGCCCCATCTCCCATCACAACATTGGGAAAAAGCCTTTTGCTGTGCTAACTAAAACAGCTTCCTCCCATACTGGTGTGCTTAATAGCACCAAGCACTACTCTTAGCATGGCAACTCAGCATCTATAGTGAGGTAACTATTCCTGGACTAGTTTTGACCTGTCCCAAACAGCACTTTTACAAATAACTCCGGGCTTCTGTCCAGGAATGAATATCAACTGCAGCTTCCAACAGGCATTTTAGATGTTACCACACCATTTTGGGAGGTAAAGAAGTTTTCTAGCAATGGAAGCGTGCACTCTCAGGCCTGTTGGCCTCAGAATGACAGTGACTGACAGCGTTAAATTTATCAGTACAGATGCAGATGTGGGGGAGTGAAGCACAATATTGGATTTGGGGTCTGAATAACTCTTAAGAGCTGTCAGGGGAAAATACTAACTCTGCTGCCCGGGTCATTGAGTAATGTGCTAGAAGGGGCTGGTACACGACAGTGGAAATCAGTCCATGGTGCAGATGCTCTCTGTGAGTCCTTGGATATATGGCTTTACATTCCACAGCTACTCTTCAGGCAGAGGCCTTTGTAAAAAAAAAAAAAAAAAAGCTGCTATGCAAAACCATTTATTTGAAGTTCAACAAGTATGCGTAAAGTGCAGAACCATGAATTTGCTAGGTGTTCCACTGAGAATGGTGTAATTCAGGCAGCCTGCACTCACAAGCTACTTGTGAGCCCACAAGCATTTCTTGCTGTTTGGGACTAAATGCTGCCCACATTCCCACTGGGGTGAGATGTGGGGATGGTTATAAAAGCCAGAGTGGGCCAAAGTTCCTCTGGCCTGTGTAGGAGTTCACATGATCCAACAGGATCGCCAGCCCTGACAGCTGAGAAGCAGAGAGCTCCACAGTTGACTCCAGAATGCAACTGCAGAAGACCTGAAGACCCACAATGATGTCGTTGCAAGATCCAAGGTCTAAATTCCTGTGCAGAGTGAGGTCTTCAGTTTTGTGTGTCAATTGGTTTTTACTACTGTCATATCTACAAGGATAATAAATGTCTTGAAAAGGATTCATCCTTAGGGACATGAATGAGAATATGGACTCAGGACCCAGCATTTTCCTCCATGCAGGAGTCACACAGCACGACTTGCTAAGCTTTTCATTTGAGACTGTATTCATCTCAGAACAAAGACAGAGAGAAAATAATTTTTCTGCCTACACATAAAGTTCTCAGCTTTTTAGTCTGTTTTACAGACTAACATTAAAAATGCATTAATTAAAAGTCTTCTTGTAATCTTCATTAGTTCTCCCCAATGGAATCAGTGGCAGTTAATTTTTTGCTTTAATTGATGGATATTGAAATGCCAGTATACCAAAAAATATACTGGCTTTTATGCCAGTACGTTTGGGGAAAAAAAATGCAGCACAATAATTTTGTATGTATCATAAATCTAGTTATTTCTCTTAACAATTTGTAAAATATAATGGCCAATTCTTACTACTACTTAAAACAACACAGCTCATGAACTTCTTGTTTTCTCAAGCTGCAGGACCTCCACCATTAAAATTCTGCTCTAATGAACATCCACAAGTATGCCAAGAGTAATTCAAAAATAGTAATAAAAAAATCAAAATAAAGAACCCCAAAGCAGGTAAATCATCATAGTCATTGCAAAGAGTAGACAACTTGAGTAGCCACTAAGACGACAGAAGAAGCATTTAGTGCTGAATGACTTTGACTCATCAGCTTCCAAATTAATTGCCTGTAAGCAATGCTGAAGTGACTTTTCACCATTTTCTTCCAATTAATCCAGAAAACTAAGAGGCATGCATTCTGCATATATAATGTTAGTTTCACACATCTACCCAGAAGTTTCATGATAAGTTTTAAAAACAGGAGGACTCACCCTCTCAGGAAAAAAAAAACCAAAACATTCCAACAACAAAAACTCAACCCCAAATTTAATTCAAAACATTTTTTGCAGCACCAGCAATTATATCTACAACTTTTTCTCACTCCAACATACTTAATTGGTTAAGCATAACAACTTCCTCAAATTTTGCAGAAATTAAGATCAGTTGCATAACCCTGCAAAGGCCTACCCAGAAGAAATGCTGCCCTTCATTTCAGTAAGGTTCATGGTGGGTATGATTTCACTGATGCCCTTGTTCCTTCCTCAGTCAGGGCTCTGCCTTGTGCATTGCCATGTGCATCTTGGTCAGGTATTTGCTGTGACCCACAAGGTAGGCTGCTGGTCTAACAAAATCAAATGTTAAAACAGAAGAAGATCTCCAACACTTTCTTGGTTGGAAGATGGAGAAAGAGACTCCAAAGGGAGGTGTAGTTGGGACTTTTGCTACTGAAAATAATTTGGTAAAGTGGGAATGAAGCTGGGGGGCTAATAATACTGTTAGTGAAAATACTCCCACCAAAGATTTTTGTTAGTATGCAGTTACACATGCTTCCTCTCACATCCTCTCCTCTTTGCAGAGATGTACCACTCAGCCTAAATAAATTTAGAAGGTTACAAGCAACTGCCCTGTTTCCCACAGCTGGACCATGACAAGGGGCAAGGTAGTAAAAACATCTCTGATTGTCAGCAACAAACACGCCTTCAACTCCACAGGGATCATGGTTCTCCTGTACCTCAGTTCTTACCCTGAGGTGAGGACAGAGTCCACATTTTGGGTAAGAATAATAAACAAACATCAGCCATGTCCAAAATTGCCAGTGTGAACTAATGTTAATTTCTGGAGTGTGTGTAGGTAGGGGACTCACCTTTTGTCAGAAGCTATATGGTAAAAAGTACATGAAATTGTTAACATATCAAATTCATGTATGATGTTGATGGCTCTTCTGCAGTGTCCTTTACTATGAAGAAAGGCAATTCTCTAGATATTTAGTCCCCTGTTTTCCAACAGAAATCCTCTCAGTAGCCATGCTTAATACAGTATTCACAGACTTCACTGGCGGTAATGCAAGATCATAGTACAGATGACTTGGACCAACCTAATGATAGTTATCAAACACTGCTATCTTTGGCTAAGAGGATTTCTTGTCTGCAAGCTCTTGAGCATCTGTTCCTGAGTTTGAGGATAAGAACAAAAAAATGTGGCACTAGTTCATCTTAGGTATAAGGCTTCAAGAAAGTATAAAAATAGGTTGTTTAAAGTAAAATAAAAAGCAACTTTCTCAGCAGAATTATTTCCATCATTTTCTACCCACACTCAAAACTAATCTATCGTCTCAACCCACCTGCTTTTTTTTGTTTCCCTGACTGGATGAAATAACACAGCTCAGCTATTCGTTCCTCCCACCAAGTCATCCAGTATTCCTGGATGTTATTTTAGATATAAGCTTCATTTATTATCTGAAGTAATAAGCATAAATCCAGTTTTAAGGAAAATGCAGTTTCGTATAAGTCTATTGCATTCCATTCTGTGTGCTCCATCTGCATGTGCAATCTGCTTCTATATTTTCAGCCAGCTTGCATGGGCAGATTAATGCGCACAATTAGAAAGCAACCTCACAGGCGTTCAATAAACTGCTTTCATTATTACACTCAAGAGAGCCCCTTTGGATGTCTATAAAAGCCTAGTTTTCTGCCTGTTAGCTAAATAATTGACAACGCTTAAAATAATCAGGAGCAAATGAACAAAACGAAGACAATTGTGGCAAAAAGAAGCAAACAAAGGATTCTCAAGGCTGCAAATGCTTTTTGTGCAAGCCCTCTTTCATTCTCTTTAGCAACCTGTATTAAAAGTCTGGTCAGGTTTACACTTGCACTTCTGTGGGGAAAATTTGTTGCCAGCCTGCTGTTTGAACCACACATCATAGGGGACTGAAAACTGGCAAGGACACTAGCATTTATCCTGTAAAAATTGATAAATAAATAAAAATTCTGTTTTGATTCAGGTTTTATTCTCCTGCATTTTATGACTTTTGAGAACGCTACTTTGGCAGCCAAGTGTATATCAGCTTGGTTTGGTGAACCTCCTGCATTGTGTTTGGAATATGCACTCAGAGACACTCTGGCAAATTCTGTTTCCAGCTCCAAATTCTGAGCAGAATATATTGAGTGCGCACATATACCCGAGTGCAGCTGTGCCAGGAATTTTTACAGGAATACAACCTTCACAAAAACAGAGGCATGAATATGTAGCAAAGGGAAAGATGAAGTGACACAACAGTCATCATGTACTATTAGAAAGTAACCCTATTTTTTAGACTGCTTTTTCCATTACATAAATAGGTAGATGGCTATTAGAAAAACAGTGAACCCCATCCAACACTACAATTTCTGGAAAGTTTGAATAAAAATATAATAAAAGCATCTAACTAGAGATCTGGGCCAAAACAGCATGATAAGACACCCTACAGTTCAGACACAGATCCACACAGCCTGCACAGCAAGCCTCTGAAACAGCCAGTCATTACATATCAATCCTCATTACTGTTTAAATGAAAAATGTGATGTACTAACTAAAGAGGGAATATCCTGAAAAGTTCTGTTCCTTGTGTCCTTTTGGAAAGATGTGCACTCAGTTCTCCCTTGCATGTATTAGCAATTGCAAAGTACGAGGTGCCATTACCTTCTAATGCACTCTGACAGAAACACAATCAGGCCAATAATGCAAAATGCATCCAGGATACCCTGACTCAGAAGGAAGGAGTCCATTTCATGTGTAAGTAGTTTCTGGTAAAAAGTCAACACATACTCCCCATTTTCTAAATCTGGAATCTGCGGGGACAGAACCACAGCAACAGTGTCACCAACAAATCTCTCATGTGCTTCTCTTCTGTTAGCACAACCTACAGTAATCATGCTATGCAGCAATTTCTCCACCCCAAATTCTGCACCTGTGTGCTCCTAAGACTTTTAATGCACAGCTATTTCAGGAGACACCTTGTTTTTTCTGTTTTAGTGACTGGACAAAGTCTAAGTCCACTGGGGTCAGAGGAGGGGTTGATCCCAAAATTGTGGGGCTTGCAGAGACTTTTTCATGGCAGTCTGCATGCCTGTCTAGACTATACTCTCACAAGACACAAATACATATTCAAGCAACCGTGGTAACAGGTACAGCTGACTTTCAAGGACCTGTTGCACACAAAGAAGCTATCAAGAGCTGGGAAATAACTATATTCTGTAGACAGCACACAAGGTTACAGGCAATCTTTCTTTTTAGCACTCACTTCATATTAGAGCCTTTGAAAGGGGATTTCAGTGGGAAGTTCTTGTTTTTAATAGTGACAGGAATTTAATCAGAAAAACGGAATTCTGGGCAGCATCATATTTTATTGTCAGAGCATGTTAATGACATGAGAATCTTAAGTGCCTTTCCTTATCAAATAGAAGCGGCACTTCATGCAGGAGAGGTACTGATTGGGTTGTACCCCTTGGAGGCTGATACAGCTGGAGGTGGTGATCAATTTTAAAAGGTTTCCCAGTTAATGAGACTGCTGGTAGGCATTGATCTCCTCAGGAAAATTGTGATGTTGCAGCTACAGATCTTACAGAGGACAGACTAACAAGGGAGCTTATCTTTTGAAATGGCTCTATAGGCCACGACTTTGCAGAGGTCACTGCTTTATATGCAACACATGACCTTCCTTCCCTCCACTCCCAGCAAGAAGAGGAGATCAAAATATCCTAGCAGAGACAGTGAGGAAAGGGGCACAACCTCATATTTGTTCTCTTTGCCTCTAAATGTAGGGCCTTAGAGGAGGGAAGTAATGAGTCACTCATTTTTGCATGGCAGGCAAAAGCACATCTCTAAATACCAAGCACTTCTAAGTGAATGTGTCACTAATAACCAGCAGTACTTCAATGGAGCTGTTTCACAAAATCTGAAATGTCACACAACTTCTCATTACTCTTGGATGCTGTGCTGCTTAATGCCAATGTCTCTTAGCAATGCATCCTCAACACCTTCCAGTGGTACACCCTCCTCTTCCTGTGCTCACCAGAGAATTCCTTCAGGCCAGGGAAGGCACTAGTGTCACTCTGTCTGCTGAGAAATACACTCTGCACAGCTAGCTCAATGTCCAGCTGCAGGATGAGCCCTGGGGGGCTGGAGCCTGAGTCCCAGGCAAAGGGCCATGAACTGCCAAGCCTTTGCATAACAAAGGGCCTGGGGACCTGTCACTTGGCCAGGGGAATAGACAGTGGGAAAAATGACAGGAACTGACAACCCCCAGACTTCCCTGTGCTTAGACTGCATGGGGATAAAAGCCCAGGCGTTCCTTTGTTCAGGAAGCTTCCTTGGAAGCACCAGCTCAAGATGCTATTTTATTATTTAGTTATTGCACCGTGATTAAATTATTTCAAGTATCTGGACATCTGAGAGTCTGCAGTGGGAAACCTGGGATTGAACTGAGAGGGAACCCTGGTTTGAACATAGTGTGATGGTGTGAGTGTGGGGAGTGTGGCTGCAAAGGGGCCTCAGTCCCAGCTCAGGTGGAGTGACTGATGGAATGGCTCCTGGATGGTCTGACAGGGAAGTTTCCTTACTGTTAAGGAAGTTTCCTTAGTGTTAAGTCACTGCAGCATGCGAGGGCTCTGCTTTACCAAAATTGCATTCACTGGAGCTGGTTTTCAGCTCACTTCCTCCAGGTGAAGGATCTACAGGGCCCACCTGGTGTATGTTCAATACATAGTACACACAAATAATGTTCTGATAGTTAAACTCAAGCAATGGAGCTTGAGACACTGTAGTGGTTAGTCCATCTTCACTTTCAGGTGCATCAGAGATGACACCGGCTGAATGCTTAATCAGTGGGCAGAGTGGCTGCTAGGAAGCTGCCAAGAAGGCAGCTAGAGCTCCTGCACCACCTGGGGACTACCTGGCTGCCCACACAGAATCATTCGTGCTGGAAAAGACCTCTACGATCATCAAGTCCAGCCATTAACACAGCACTGCCAAGTCCACAACTCAACCATTTCCTGAAGAAACCATTCCCTAAGTACATGTTTTTAAATACCACCATGAATGGTGACTCAACCACTTCCCCGAGCTGCATGTTCCGATGCTTGGCCACCCTTTTGGTGAAGGAATTTTTCAGTTGTGGCAGTTTCCTGTTTTCCTATGTTTCAGAGGGTTTTGGCCTGCTTTTGCAACACCAATTTTACTTGTAATGGAAAAAAGCATTCAACAGCAGAATTCATTTCACCCTAAGCAAAAAAAGGTACAGGCAGGGAAGGGGAAGGAAGGGAAGAGATATGTGTCATTCATAACTGAATATGCCTTAAGATAAGAAATCAGATTAAATGGGAAGACAAGAACCCTGACAATCCCCTGAGGAAAAGCAAGACCCATAACTGAGGACCTTGCACTGCAAAGATCTGATGTGTCTGCTGCTGATTTAGGCTCAAAGAGAATCAAAGTGTTTAGTCTGTCAGAAACAGGCAGAGATCGAAAGTTGTGCAGTCGTCAGAATTCCTGAGGAATCAAAGTGTGTATATGTAGGCATCCACTCCAGAATAAACAGCAAGCCAAACACCAATATCTAGAGACAAATACTGGAAACACATTAGGGGAAAGAGCTCTGCCTAAAGGTAAATGAGAAGAAACAAAAGGAAAAATAAAAGAAAAGCTGGAGTCAGTGACAAAGCACTAAAATATCTGTACCTCAGAGAACAGAGTCTGGGCAAATGATGAAGGAACTGGAGCCACCAGCTTTGGACAGTAGTGACTTCTTTAAAGGTCGCAGAGGAGGAAAAAGCAATCAATCAGGCTCAGAATAGATGTGAGTAATTTCAGAAGCCAAAGATAAAAAAGGTAAAGGTGACTAAACAGCATTGTGTGTTAATTATGTGATAGAATCAGTTTGGATCAGTTAAAAACAAATAAATGGGGTGGAGTGAATGGGCAAGGCAGGAACTTCACTGCTAGTGCAATTAATTATATCAGGACTTAGACTGTATCTAAATCTGACATTAAAGAGGTATTCTTGGGAAATAGGTCTTTACAACATATCTCCACATTTAAGTAGGACTATGCTAAATCAAGGAAGTCCTCATTACTTACATGTGGGTTAGACTTCTTTACTAATCAACAAAATAAATGGGTGGAGATGGAATTTGGATTCTGTTTTGAAAATTAGTCTTGGATTGAATAATTACATATTGATTCAGTTAGAGAACACAAGCACAAAATAATTTTATAATTTGCAACTTTCATTTCAAAGTGTATGTTTTAGGAAGCTAAGAGCGGTCTACAGGACAAATTTTCTCACAGAATAAAGTGTGGAGGAGGCTTGAATATTTCACAGAATCATAAAATCATTGAGGTTGCTGGATGTCATCTTGTCCTACCTTCTGCTCAAGTGGGGCCACCTTGAGACAGCTGGGGAGAACTTTTGAATATGCTCAAGGATGGAGAATCCACAACCTGCCTGGGTAACTTATGCTCATGTTCAGCCACTCCCAGAGTAAAAAAAGTGTTCAGTAGGACCCTCCTGTGGTCCAGTTTGTGCTCATTTTCTTGAAATCAAAAGTTTCAAGTCAAAAATTGAAAAAACTAGCAACAGAAGACAAATCCTTCCTGAGCCCCAAACCAGGGAAAAAATGTGAACAAATAAGATAATATTAAATATTAATTAAAGACCCAAAGAAACAAAAAAAAAGGACAAGTAGATAAGCAATTTTAGGTAATAGGTTTCAAATTTTACTTACTACTTTTGATCTTCAAGAAGCATCTCTCTTCTTTGCATTTCTTCTTGTCTTTTTTTAACTTCAAGTCTCTCTGCCTAGAGCATTAAAACCAGGAAAAATACTTGAGGTTTCCAAAAACCGAAACCAAACATCAATTATTTCAATTCCAATATTTCAATATTTTTGTTTTTAAAAGAAGTGACCCAATCTCAAATTTAAAGGTATTCACTCATGAACAAACATCTCCTAGTCAAGAGACCTGTTTAAATTAGAAAATGACATGGTGCTCCTGGTACCCATCTACCCATCATGGCACAGCCCTGCTGGGTGACATCTCAGGGTGCAGCTATTGCAACCTTGGTCCTTGCAAAAAGGCAGAAGACCTAAACCACAGCACCAAAGCAGGTGATGGTCCTGTGGCACTGACAGCGCAGCGATGTGAACATATGTAGCTCACAGAGCTGACCTGCAGGAGCGTTAGGTACTGGCCAGCTGAATACATGCTAAGATGAATGAAAGTAGGAGGCATTTGTACTTAACCAGCATTCTTCTGCCTCAGATACCGTATCTGGTGCAAAAGCCAACCAAATCCTTGACACATAAAACTCCTCTGTAAATCTGGATACCACACAGATGATTAAATCCTTTAATATAAAATTGCACGTAATTTCCAGTGGAAGTATCATCTAAGCTGTCCAAATCCCAAATTCAAGTAGAATAATACAGTAAAATAAAGCAAAAACTAGAGAACTTGTTGCAACAGCAGGAACACGCAGTTCAAACTAAATTCCAATGAAAAGGAGGCCAGCCAAATTTTTGTTTTGGCTCACAGGATTCAGTTAGGTCCATTGGGAAGAGCAGTTTGAAGGCAGTTCAGTGTATGAAAAGAACAAATTAGAAGTTCCAGCCTGAGATTTCAGCCCGCTGTATTTTGAACTCCCACACTGCAGTTGGTGGGGGATGCTCCAGGAAGAGCTCCCAAGAAATGATCACAACAACTCTCATGTGGAGCAAAATACAGTCTCGGACTGTCACTCTGCTCACTGCCCACCCTCAAAATGAAAAAAGGTAATTGCTTGGTAACCCAGCAACCAGACATTGCTCTGAACAAAGTGCCCTGGAAATTTCAGACAATACCTTACAGAGATGGGAAGGGAGGTGTAGGTGAAAATGGCCCCTATGGCCAGAGCCCCAAATCAGGGAGAGAACACTGCCTGAGCAGAGGTACTGTGCAAGGACAGGGAGAACAAGGAAGAGGGAACATGCAAGTGGGTAAGGGGTGTTAAGAACAGGGCTGAAATCCCCAGTTCCATAATCTTCTTTCTGTCCTGCAATGAAAAACATTTCAGAAAAATTACAATTCTGCTGGCAGTTACTCAATTACTTTGCCTTTGGCAATTTCAGAATACATATTTTTTAATTGGATAAAGAATGCCTGTCTGAAAGAGATTTGCAAAACAAGTACAAATTCCTCCTTTGCATGCACAGGATTAAGAAAAAAAATCCTTTCAGATGTCTGCAGATAGGAAAAGAGCCACTATGTTGTGTGATGATAAAAACTGCTGGAAGGCTAAAGACTTGGAAGTTGTTATTTGGAAAAAGGCAGTGAGAAATAAACAAAAAGAGGAAGGAGATTCTCTGAATAAGATGTCCTGTTCACCCATTTGACATGCAGAGACAGCAATAGAATGTATGACATACTGATGCAATTGAGAAATTTAACCAAATTGTAGTAAGGAACATCACTACACAGTATAGATGATTTTAGAGTGTTCAGGGGATATATTGTTTGCTCCTAACCTAGACACAGGTGATGTGTTAGGCAAAAAAACTCCCGCTCATTTGTGCAGCTTCACAATTTACAGGACAAGAAAGAGACAGAAAAGAAATCTTATGGCTTGTGTTATTGTCAAAGGTGATGCTGATACCCTTGAGACACCAGCCATAGCTCCCAGGCTTTTCCCCAACACTGCCCAATACCACAAGCTGATGCCTTCCTCTCTGAAAAAGCATTGGATGTGGGATCCACCACCATACTGCAAGGCTCCTGAAAGTTCAAAAAAAGAAATCCAAAATGTTCCAAAAAAATCCAAATCTCACAGGACTTGTTGTGGTCTAGCTCCTAGCTAGTGACATCTAGAGAACAGTGATATTAATTTTGATAAATACAAACCTTCAGTACCAACTCTGTCTCCCACTAGATGAAAAAATAAAGGAATATCCTACATCTGGTGGTATTCTACCACCAGAATGGTACCTGAAGAAAACTCCAGCATCTTGAAATTACTCACTTGTGGCTGGCATGACTATTTTTTCACTCTGTAAGTTTACCCTAGGACAACTGCTTAAGGATGCATACAAGTGACAGGCGACAGGATGGGCACATTCTCCAACTAATGACAATCTATCAATAGACATTGCCAAAGCACTCCACATTTGGCACCGTGTTCAGAAAGCCAAGAGTGGAACAGCTGTGATATTGAAGGTAAACACGTTGAAAAATGTTAGCAGAAGGTCTGTAAAATGCCCGATTTTAACAAATTCCTGAAAAAAGGCTGCTCATGCTGATTAACACAGTCAAATTAAAGAGCACATGATTTGATAAAGAATAAAATGAAATTACAGCTTATCCTAAATAAGACAGTTTCTTAAGATGGCAGGACTGTTTCCTATATAATGTAAGAGAAAAAAATGTTGCCTGCAGTGTAATTACACTGAGTCTTTTCATTTCAAATTGTTCGAATCTTCTAATAATCAGTCAAGACCTAAACTATAAAAGGAAATGCTAAAGGCAAGGTAACAGCAAGAGATATTCAGTGACAGCAAACAGAAATATCCATTGTACTGAAGTCATCCAATTTTACATGCAACACAAATGAGAAAAGTTTAAAATACAAGAAGCCAATTATCAGCTGCTTGATTATTTTTTTGGGGAACTTTGACAGTCCTTTCACCCAATAGACACATAAGAAATTATGATCCAGTCTGGTCAAACACTGTGATGTGAAGGGCTCCACAAAAAATACCAATTCTAGACATCTACTACTAAGGAGAAAATAATAAAAAAAACCTACCTCTCATGTACATAAATACTTTCAGTGGATTAGACACACATCTCAGCATCAGGGAAAAATATAGAAAAAGGGAATTCCCTGCTCATGTTACAAAGTCTTTTTGAATTATTTCACTGAGCACTCACCATTAGCTTCACATACCCAAACTCAGCAGCCCTCGGTTACCCCATGAACAAACCCCACCAGTCCCAGGACAAGCTGCCTGTCATGAAGTGCAAGGCAGCCCTGAGTATTTGTTCACACAAGGTGGCCCTGTGGAGCACAGAATGAAGAATCTTTCCTCTCTCTGGAAGCTAGACAGACAAGGTAGATGCCAAGCTGGCCTTCCAGCAGCCAATAACCCCATGGTTAATTAAAAAATGACAGAGACAGGCAGGTGGACTTGTACAGATAGTAAGGCAAACCTTCCATATCTGGGTACTGCTTTGGCAGACACAGTTTTCGCTTATTCACAAAGATAATGGGAAAGGGGATGCTGCTTTTCTCTGCAAAATCGGCATTAAAACACTAACATAAACAGATCCTAAGTTCACACGTAGCACTGGCTTACAGTACATCATCCTTACAATCAAGAAAGAATTGAGCTGAGTATCAGCACCCGTTCTAGTCATTGCACATTAGTCTGTAGGGCTTCACCATTCATGTCTGTTGGCAAAGAAGCTTTCCAGCTGTGAAAGTTCCAGGGCTCCTGCTGATAAAGCTGGCTAGCTATTATCTCCTCTCAGACTGTCACACAATTTGGTTTTTATTGAATGAATAATAACCTTGAGCAAAAGAAGGGCTGGCCAGCAAGAAAAGACGGCCTGTGAACTTGCAGAAAGACATGCTCTCAGCCAATGCCCTACAGGTGCAGTTGAATACAAATCTATCATTTCAAATAAAAAGCTCCTTTCCTTTGGTAAACAGGGCCCAACACTGGTTGTACAGCACCAGTAGGATCTGTGTCATTCTCAGGTCTTGAGAGCCTTTCATCTGTAGACAGGGTGAGATAGGCAAATTGGCACTTTCCAGTGGCTTTTTAGCATGTTCTTCTTAAACACAAGGTTGAATATTTAATACCTAATCATCTTCCAAGAAGAAATCTCCATCGGCTCAATCACTATTGTGAAAGACAATGTGAATAAACAAATTCAAACTAAGAGTTCCCTTTCATCACCTCTGTTTTGTGTGATTGCTTTGTGGGTATATGTTTATTTAGTCAAATTAGTCTGTTTGGCAAAAATGCTTGCTGCAATGTTGCACCTCCTTCAGCAAAAATGGATACTTACAGTTTTACTATCTACAACATCTATAAAGATTTTATAATCTGTGGGAGTGAAGGTAAGGAAATTAAAGAGCATGAAAACAAACTTGATACATCAATATATTTTCCAGGTGTAACTAGAAATTATAGCAGTCTTGTAACATTTTTCTTGTTCGATGCCCATGGGCAAACAACATATATTAAATAATTAATCTACTCTCTTCCACTGCTATCATCACTGTGTCTGGAGCTATACATGAGATGGTAACAGCTAACGACATTTTCAGGTGATAGTATTTATTGTCCCTGTAAGCTATTGCGTATAGGCTTATGCCCAAATCATAATACCTACCACTGAGAGACCAGGAACAGACTAACCCTCACCTAGAGGCAATTACAGTTATTTTTGTTTATGCATGCCCTTGCATACCAACCAGTATCGACAACTTTTTAATTAACTCTCAACATTCAGTTTCTGCACTGAAAATCATTTTTACTGTTGTGGAGACAAAACTTGCAAACCTGAAATCTCCCCTTCTCTCCTTGTTAACGAGCACATCAGTATCATGCTCCCTCTTCTTTCATTTTTCCTTTAAATTCCACACTGCATTCTCAAGCAAGTACTACTTGGTTGCCACCAAGGAGACACAAACGAACTTTTACAAAGGGTTGTGCAGCACAAAGAAGGAGATGCTTTGTGAGAATAACTAGAGAAAGCAAAAAAAAATAAAAATAATACAGGAAAATTTGTGAGTGAGCTATCATTGGTGTCAATATATGGAGAATATTAGAAGGAAGTGTGATCTCTCCTATTAGCAAGACACTTGTGTGTGCCGGCCATAGAAGGGCTGGCGGTGCAGTTGAATTTCAGGGTGCTCTCAGCACAATGTAGGTAGACTACACTGACCTTTCCTTGATCTGGGTATCTTTTCCATCCTGACAGGTTGGATTTTCTAGTATTCTTCCCATGTGCACAGGCATTATGGATTTCTAGAAGGTCTTTGTGCCAACTGCTACAATCCAATCTTAGAGAGGGAGCTCGTGCCAAAGTGAACCATATAACCTGCACACAATTTACTCCTGACCTCCTTGTTCTCCCTTTCCGCTAACTCTGCCAGATAGATGCACCTGAAAGGCTGGAGTTTCTGATGAGCCAAAGGAACACTCAATCCCCCAAAACCCCCAGGCAGGCATCCTTCAGTCAGATACAAAGAGAAGGAAGACTACATTTCCTAATTCCTTGATACCATCCAGGGCTACCACTTAATGTAATTAGCCAGCTTCAGGTAGTTCAGCAAAATCAAGCATCAGGACATGAACTGTTATATGGCTTCAAGTCTGCACTAACCAGATTTACCTTTTCTCTCTGAATTGCTTTCTTTTTCAGGATTTCAGCTTCTTCAGCTGCCTTTTTTGATTTCACATACTCTTCTCTCTTGTGCTGTGTGACATAAACACAGGAAATTATTTTACATATTTATGTACACAAGGAACACATAAGGTAACTTGACTCCTACAGTGCACACCTTTCAAACCTAAAATGTATTAGGGGAAAAGTTTCTGTAATTTTTTTCCCCTTAAAATAAGACACTGAATAATGCAGGCTGTGCAACAGCTACTGCAATATTGGCTTTAAGAAGGCTGAAAAATCTAGGACTGATAAATGGGCATCCATGCAAGGACTCACACAGGTGATGGATAACTTGCAAGCATTTATACCTCTTGTAACAAGAACAACATTTCCACATAAGCACAGGACAGGGTGGTACATTGATCAATTAGTCCGAGCGTAAGCAGCATGCCGGAAGATACAGCACGGCATTTAAGTGGCTTTACAACTGCTCTGGTTGTTATTTGAGATATCATCTGTGATACAGATTGCTACATATCTATGGAAAGATTTCTCATTTTCTTTGGTGCAGAACATTAGTTTCTGATTTTCTGCTGCTTCCTTCAGGTTTCATGACTTTCTCCTGTCAAGCTGCTGTGAGTTCATTTTATAGTCATACAAAACACTACAGGAAAAGCTTTCTTTTGAGTTCTAAAAATAAACAAGTACATTTATTCTTACTGACCTTTTTCTGATATTTAGATTGCATGAGAATCATTTGCTGGTTTTGTCGTACTTGAGCCTCTGATTCGTTTCCACCTTAAAAAAACCCAAAAAAATAAATGGCACTTTGTATGAGCTTTTTAACTCCAAATGCCAGTCATTTCAGAATACAGCAATATAACAGACTGGATGTATGCATATACAGGAAATTTTTCATAATTACAGTAACTCTCTGACATTAAAGAGAACAGATAGGAGACCTTTTTGATCATTTTTTTAATCCATCAAAAGCACTTGCCTATTATTTACAGAGCACCCACCGTATCATCCACTCTACCAAAAAATATGTCCCTACAATATACGATCATTTTACTGAGGAACTATTCCATTTCCAGTCATGCTTTGCAGTTGAGTTTTCATTTTCACATCCAGCTATCTCCACCTTTGCTCAGTTTGTCACACACATACAGTCAGAAATTCTATTGCTAAAAAGTTTCTCTTTTATCAAATTTAGGATCTTGGACTCTGCCAGCTCCAATGGGATGCTATAATTTTAATATTTTCTAAGTAATGCCTTGGGGCTCAAGGAAGAATCCCCTTTCTGAAATGGAAGTAAAAGCCTTTCCCACAGACCTCATATTCATACCCAGGTAGTAGAAAGCATCCTTTTCCAAAGCCATGGACTCTCTTTTGTGAACATCTAAAGCTCTGGCCACAACGTTCAGCCTTCAGTAAAAAGAAACAAAATCTCCACAAACAAAAAAACCAACCACACAAAGAAAGTGATACTAGGTCTCAAGGGATTGAGGGAGTGACTTTGATTCTATTACTCTGCTCTATTTTCCAAAGTATTTTCTTGCTGTAGGAAAGGAAATAATTTATTCCTTTCAGTTGTTGCCAAAAATAACAATAACCCTCACTCCATTCTGAGGATGGGGGCTGTATTGCCCCAATTTATTGTTTTCATGAGAAATTCCCCTCAATATGCCTCCTAATTCTGTAGAAGCAGCTGGACCAATCTGTGCTACCTCAGGTGCCTGATATCCTGGGCTGTATCAAAAGCAGCATGGGCAGCCAGTAGAGGGAATGTGATTCTGCCCCTCTGCTCTGCTCTGGTGAGAGCCCCCCTGCAGTGCTGCATCCAGATCTGGAGTCCCCAGTACAAGAATGACATGGACCTGCTGGATTGAGTCCATAGGAGGGCCCCAAAAATGATCAGAGGGCTGGAGAATCTCTCCAGTGAAGAAAGACTGAGAGAGCCAGGATTGCTCCCCTGGGCGAGGAGAAGGCTCCAGGGAGACCTCCTAGCAGCCTTTCAGTACCTGAAAGGGCCTATAAGACATCTGGAGAGGGAATTTTTGCAAGAGCATATAGTGGTAGGACAAGGAGTAATGACTTTAAACTGAAAGAGGAGAGATTTAGATTGAATATAAATGTTTCACTGTGAGGTGCTGAGGCACTGGCACAGATTGCCCAGAGAAGCTGGAAGTGTTCAAGGCCAGGCTGGATTGCACCTTGAGCAACCTGGTCTAGTGGAAGGTGTCCCTGCCCACAGCAGGAAGGTTAAAACTAAGTTATATTTAAGTTTCCTTCAGACCCAAACCATTCTATGAATTGCAAGATCTTTCAGAAATGTAAGAAATATTAGGTCTTTCAGGAGGGATCACTCTTGTCTAAAGGTAGCTCTCTCCATTTACTAATGGAAGGTAACTAATCTTTAGGAGCTTTTGTGACATTCAGTGAATGGGAGATCAATACCCTAAGCTTGGCAACACTTCTATGGACACAAATAAATCCCTAAGATAAGTTCTCCAGAGAGAATGGCCATACAGTATACAAGCAATAAGCTGAGAGTAGCAATAAGCATACAGCTGGCATTGTAGAGTCTCTCTTCCCCAGGTCTAGAAAATAAAACTGCTGCTAAACAGGTTTTGAAACCTCTTGGATGCCTAATCTTTCTCCTTTTTTAGCCTTTTAGTAGCAAAATTTCTTTTGTGCACTGTATTTTTTTTTGCTGGTACTGGTGGACATAGTCTTGGAACAATCATTTTTCGGATCATTATTAGAAATTGCCTATAGCCTTTCAGCCAGGCTTAATTCATTCAAGTTGCCTTGGCTGTAACATGTCGAATACTTCACTGAAGTCAGAGGGTGCTGTGATAATATATAATAATACCAGAAAAGAGACTGTTGCATTTATCAGGCATGATTTGTTGCTCCACTTGTTGCTTATGGAGGAGAGTAGAACTTGCATCCTTCATTGCTCTCATCTCTCCATGATACCTGAAAGTTTGCCAGTCAGATATTACAGAGTTTAAATCCAGAATACTTATTTCCCTGTGGAAGCTGCAGGTGTTATGAAACTTTAAGAAACTTCAGCTTTATTTAGTGATTTGGAGTAGATGTGTAGTCCCTTAAAATCACTCTGAGAAAATAACACATGATACTTTTTTCTCCTAATGAGTACCTACAGGGGTGAAATTAGAGATGCCATTTCAGCTCCAAATTTGTTCCTGTGGGAATGATATGTTCTAATAATCTTTGCACCTCAGTTCTTTAGAGGCACTGAACACAGTACCTGTGTCTCAGACTCCAGGAGTCTAAGTGGCAGCTAGAAAGTGACTAATGACATAATATTTTCTTCCTTTACTTTTTTTTTTTTTTCCTCTTAAATTTCTTCTTTGCCCAGAAGGATTTTAAATGCAGTGGGGCCAGAAGTTAAGACTCCTGACACTCAGTCCCTGCAGCTTTAAGGGACACCCTCAGTCACACAGCCAGCCTGCACACACCAAACATGCCAAATTTCTTTTTCCAGATTTCACTTTCTTCAGCAAAAAGCTCTATGATCTTCTTGTGACAGAAGAGTGTCTTCTAGAAACTATCCACAAGCAAGAAGCACATGAACTCACAAAGACTGTGTCTGGCCACAAATGCACATGATGGTGGGCATACAGAGCATTGCCACCACTGCAAACAACTGTGACTCACCTGCAGGGCAGAGCATGTGGGACCAGGATCGCCTTGAGCCAAAAATCAGCTCTGGGTTGGAGTCAGTTCAAATTCCTCTGTCTCCCACCTGCTGTCTATTTTTATACACTGTACACCACTGCAAACTTATCTTGTGCAGCCTGGCAGAGAAAGAACTTAATTTGCAGGTCAAAGCAGACCACATCCTGCACTGTGCACCCCAAATTCTCCTACAACAGCAAAGGTAAGGAAGGGCAGCTCTTCTTTTCTAAAACTTTTTTAAACTAAGTCTGAAATATCACTAAATTCAGTACTTTATAGTGGTTGCAATTCAAGATATCTCCTACACTTTCCCTCACCCATCTAGAAAACATCTTGCTTATCTTAGCAAACACATCAATTATGTTCAGGGTGTCTTAAGTTCTTGCAGCTTTTTACCCTGTTTATCATTTACTTGTCTGTTATCTTTTAAAAATTGGTAATACAGGGCTTCATGCACTTATAGCCTGCAAACGATGAAGCTGCAGGGATCACTTTTGCCTCTTCAAGAGCCAGAAGCCAGGAAAGCATACATAGACACAGAGGAGTTTTCTTATGGGTAACTGGAGAGTCTCCAACATGCTGTCCATCTGCACACTAATGACAAGTGTGTGCCCCCTCAGAGACATCAACTACAGACAGTGTAAACACCAGGAGGGTTAATCCACCTGTTTTCCCCAAATGTTAGTACAGATTTTCTACTCTGCCCTTGACAGATTTCTTCAGTGACAATCTGTGCTGTTTTGTTTCAAAAACATCTTCCTTACCATGATCATCAAGAAGCACAGAGCACACACAATATACTCATGTCAGCCCTTATTGACACTGAATCTCTTTAATAAGTAGTGAGAAAAAGTTTAAAATGTCTCATGTCTTGGAAAATTAAATTTTGCAATTCTCAATTGCTGATTTACATGTCTTACCCAGTCTCTGTGGCACCAACGTAATTGGCCCTGGCCTGTGTTCTTTCTTCCACTGCTCCAGGTCATCGAGTTCTTTCTTAGCAACTGAGCAGGTATAAAAAGAAATAAATATATGGAAGTTAGAGGAATACTAAAAAGCAGTCATTACTGCTAATTGCATGTAATCCTGAAGACCATCCAGGAACCAACTTGGTTCTCAAGAGATGCAGAAACCCTCACAAGAGGTTACGCAGTCACTGCAATAATTAGCTAATAGGGCAAACATTTTCCCTAATTTGAGACTGTAATGGTGAGCAAACCTAGGACTCAACCCCAGAAGTAAAGCCAAAACCAGCTAGGAGACTGCTAATAGACTGCTTTTTAACCCCTGGGAACCTACAGGTAAGTGCCACAGTATTTACTCCTGCAGGTAAAATAGAAATTGTTACGATGAAGATGTTACTGCTGCATAAAGGGAAATCCTTGTGGTGTAATGCTCCCCAGCAGGGAAATGAAAAGCAATTTTCCCTCCCAACCACATGCCCCCTAAATAAAAACAGGAGGAATGCATGAATCAGCTTCAAATTAAGACACTTCAACACAGGCACCCACATGTGAGATGGGCAGCAAGCTCCCAGTGTAGTCAGTGCAAGTCAATACAGCCGGGGTGCAGCCATATGCTCTGGGATGGCTGATTTAACTTCTCTCTTTGTCGACTGACAGAGAGGAAAACACAACAATTCCTTTGAATAGCAAGGCCAACAAAGCCTATGGAAATAGGAGCTGTGTTTTACTCTAGCACTTCAGTTGCTCTAGGAGCTTATTTCACTCTTACTAACTGTGTATCCCAATGGCTATGGCTATTGCAGGCTAACACCAGCCTGCCTCTAAGAGGATAAAACCAGTATTTGGGTAAGCATCTAAAGAGACCCAAAAGACAGAGAATAGCTTTTTATTTCACCTTTAAAACAAGCATTTAAGTAAAGACTGCACCCAGCGAGGTCCTATTTCTGCCAGCGTCCAAGACAGAAATACTTGACATGCTTCAGACTTTTCATATTGGGACCATAAAGTGAAAACAGATCTTTATTAGGGCAGCAGCACCTTTGCTGTTAACATCACAGTCAGGTCTAAGCTGATCTGCTGCTATTCTTCCTTCAAAAAGATTATAGTTTGGTTCATGATGAGCCAATTTTCTTTCTTGCAACCAAAGGAAACCTAACCCATACCAGCCTGCTGGTAAAGCATTTCAGCCAAACTCACAATGTTTGAGAAGAAAGGATTTCATTGTACTGTTTTCTCAAGGACTCAAGACATGAGAAGTGCCGACTCACATTCCTTCAGCTTTCATGTCTTGCATGAATCAATGACCAGATGTGTAGGACTGTTGTGTTCAATCAGTCACATCTGCATACAGAATTTATTTCACACCTGACTCTGGCTGTAACTTTACCAATAAAAGATTTCAACATGTGCCTGATCTTTCTGGTAGAGGTTCAGGGTGTTCCTGCTTAGCTACTTTCACCAGCAACACTCAAAGCTAAGAAAAAGTCAACATATATCCACAAATACTTTCCACCTAAAATTACTTTTACCAGCTTCAGTAGAAGAACCACACTCACTCACTCACTACCTACACTCAAATGCATGTTCAAGAACCAACAGTGTCTGCAGTTGCTTTTGTTTCCACATGGGAGTATTTTCAAAAATATTTCTTATTTATATTTTTGTTATTTCTCCTCCTAACCCTGAGACTGTGCAAAGTTCCCCAATATGAATTCAATCCTGTATAAGTTATATAGAGCTAATTCCAGCATAGTCTTGCAGAAGCCATCTTGAACAACTCCTGCACTGAAATTACCAAAACCCTTCTAAACAAGATTTATTCTGCATGAAGTGAAGCCAGATGATGAGTCACTCCTAAGAAAAGCTACATGATCATGGAGAATGCTCATAGCATTGGCATTACTGTCATATCTGTACACATAAAAGCATTGTCAAAATGAGAATAAAAATTGCAAGAGCAATAAAATGTTAAAATACCAAATTTATTCAAGTAGAAATAGTGTATTATGACATTAGACAACTCAACTTACTTTGCTGCAACTGTTTTCTTCTGGTTTCATTTGGAGTTACCAAGACATATGGGCCAACACTAAAATGAAAGAATACACTCTTATTTTCCCTGTTCACAAAAAATCAGAACTAGAAAGTGTTCCTTCATCACCAAAGTCAGTTTTGTGTTGTTGTAGCAAACAACTTCATTGAAAAACTAGTATTTATTCTGATTCAGCTCTTTAGGAATTTTTGGTAAGTACTCTAGGAATACTTGTTATGTTTGTAATTGGCAGCAGATACCAAGCATAATATTTTCAGGAACTTTTAGCATAGTCTTTGCTGTTCTTATTCCAGTCTTACTCTAGACTGCTGACCTCAAATCTCATACATTTCAAATCAAATCACTTCCTTGAATCAAAATGTTCCATGTGGAAGACCACTGTCTACTGGGAAGAGCACCAGTGCTGGCAGTCCCACCCCTTACCTTGTGGGCACCAAGCACCTTGTGGACTTAAGCAGTCTGCCCAAAAGTTGTCCAAGGAGTGTGCAAAGTCACACTGTTTGTGATGGACCCAGATGACTTACTCTCAGCCTGAGCCTCAGTTTCCTTGTCAGCCTTTCATTTTCAGGCACCAGAAATTCCTTGGACATATTCATCTTGCTGTCACGCCTAAGGTGTGACTCACTGAATCAGGACAAGGGGCCTGTTTTGCCAGACAATTCAAAATGCAGTTGCTGTCTCAAGGAGCTATCAATCTAATGTGACAGCAAAGAGGCAAGCCAGGGTTCAGAGTGTATTAAGAGACTCGAGGTGATCAAAAGAGTGATGAAAGCATGTCAGTTCCACTTGGAGAAGACAAAGGGTTTTATCTCCATGGTGTATTGTGTGAGTAGGAGTTTACACGGCTCCCACTTAGCAGAAGCTGTGCTATGGGGGTGCAGGTTTACCAGAAATGCACTAAGCAGCAGTTGGCCCCACACATCAGAGCCTTGGCAGGGTTTTATATGCATGTGTGGGCACAAATATTTCATCTGGCTTCATTGCAGGGAAAGCACAAGGAGAAGAACAGCTAGCAAAGAGTAATTAGGGGTGAAGGCTGAGCCTCTTCAGGAAGGGCCACAGGGAGTGGCTAGAGGACAAACCAGTAAGCAGAGAGAGAAGTTGGCAGTGGAAGAGTAATGAAACAATAAGACCCAAGACTAAGGCTTAAAAGGGGAATGAAAATCATGCAAAGAGATCAAAGTGCCCAAAGCTGCCTGCTGCCGTATCACTGTAATTCAGGGTTTGGTAAGAGAGTATTTATATCCAATTACCTCTTTCTCTTTGAAGACTTATTCTAGGAGGCTGTGGATTAATTTATGAGATTAAACTAGTAAAGATAGAGCCGTGAGCTTTAATGGTGCCATTTAATATGATCTTTTCCCTTTCTGCCGGCATACTCTGGTGCCCCCGAGACGGTGAGGCTGCTCTGCACGTCTCCACCAGATCCCAGACCCTCAAAGGCTGGAGTGAAGAGTGCAGCAATGCCCCAGTGGCATTCACCACACAGCTGCAAACATTACTTAAAAGAAGCTTTGACAACACATCTCGCTTATGGCATAACAACATCAGTGATGTTGTTTCAGATTTTTCTCTATTTGATTGAGTGGTAGCATTTCCAATTTATCCCAAAGTGCCTTTAAGAAGCTGCTACACAATGTATCTGTCTCAAGACTTTTTTATAGCTTTTGTTTTTGTTTCAGATATTAAGATCATATTTCTCTCAAGTTCATACACAAAAATTATTAAGTACATTTTAAACTCCCCTCCCTTCCCTTTGGCAGTGATAAAAGTGGCTGAAATTGTGGGTTTCAATGCTACATATCTTCCTCTCCCAAAAATCAATCAGTGTATCTAAGATATCACGCTGCTTCACAGCACTAGAGGGCAGAAGAGTTTTTATACCATGTACTTTGATGACTTCAAACAGCATTTGTCTGGTTGATTTGTTTTAAGTTATAATCAATTTTTTAAAAAAAGATCTCAGCTTGTGTGAACATGTATGAGAAATCACGGTATCAAATCTAGCCCTTTTGCCATTTGCTTTATCTGCTGCTGCTTTTTGGCTGGAAGGCTCAGACCCCAGGAAGCCAGGTGGGGGCCACTCTTCTGGTACCTGACCGTGGCCTCATCATCAGTACCTCAGAAGGACTGCACATGAAATACAGCAAAGATCAATCAGTTTACCAAAGAGTAGAGGTGACAGTGCATTTACCATCTGTTTCCCAGAGAGCAGATTAAGAGTTGTTGTGTTTAAAACAGTGTTTATTTAAAAGCAAAATTAATTTCCATTTTATTGAAATAAAGGCAAAGAAAGTGAGGATGCCAAGTCTTCAGAAGGGGAGGGAAGGGGAGAACAGGACACCATCTTTTCTTTGACTTTTATCTAATGCTTTGTTTTATATATTATTAGAAATAATAATTAAAAAAAAAAAAAAGGCAGGGGGGAGCATTGTTGAGTTCATCTAACTTTATAGTATTCACCTTGGTCTCTGGAAAGATATGCCAGAGTGTGGGTTTGGGTACTGGGATTAGGAATGGCCTTAAGCTGAAGGAGGGCATGTTTAGGTCAGATACTAGAAAGAAATTCTTTACTAGCAGGGTGATGTGGCACTGGCACAAGTTGCCCAGAGATGTTGTGAATTTCCCATCCTTGGAAGTGTTTAAGACCAGGTTGGATGGGGCTCTGAATAGCCTGGTCTAGTGGGAGGATTCTGGCTCATGGCAGGGGTGCTGGAACTAGATGACCTTTAAGGTCTCTTAAAGAATCATTCCATGATTCTCTGATCAGGGGGAAGTGCCTTGGTAAATTTCTTGTGTGAGGGGTGAAAGTCAGCATCCAAGCTGGTTCCTTGCCTTTTAACCCTACAGGAGAGGAAGCCAAATGAGCTGTTGCCTGAGAAACTCCACCTGCCCTACCAGCTCTAAAATCTGCACCTAATATTCCTTATTTTCTTCTCTTTTTTGAAGGAAAGAAAGCTAATGCAAAAACCCACTACCAGCTTTCACCTTGTGTTTTTATCCAGTTTGCAGGGTATTTTATGTCATTTCTTTGTTCAGGCAAAACCTCTGATCCATTTAAGCCTATAAAACCTGCTACAGCCTGTCAATTTAATATTCCAGTCAGTTTCTGGGTTGCCACAGTAGCCATAAGTCTGGAGCAAATTATCCTACTTACCTGGGGAGCAATTAAGGAAATGTGAAGATTTGAAGCTATCAGTGGTGTGCAGAATTTTGTGCTTTATACCAATACATGAACTGCTTCAAAATCCACAGACAGAAAAGATGATAAAGAATTTAACTTTACAGTTTCCCCAATAATGACTCTAATTGTTATAAGACTTAAGCCTACCTTTGAGGTAGGGTTGTTTTATAAATACAAATAGAGAAGTCACTGGAAGGGGGAGAAAGAACATCTTACCCCAGTTATAGCTCTTCAAAAAGGAAAAATCATCTTCTGCCTTTATGGATCATATTAATCTTGCTGAGTGTTTTTGTTTTATTTTCTCTGTAGAAAATGGGAATGTATTGACTCATTACACAGACTGAACAGATATTAATGAGAGTAAGAAAGTTATAACCCAATAAGAGAATGTATCTATATTGAAATTTAAAAAAAAAAAAAATGAACCTCCTATGATTTTTCAAGCAGATACACATAATATACCACAGTTGTGGGATTATAAATGCCTATGTTTCAATATATTTTTGTGGTTTAACCCCAGTCAGTAACCAGGCACCACATAGCTGCTCGCTCACTCTGCCCCTCATGGGATGGGATGGAGAATTAGAAGGGTTAAAGTGAGAAAATTAATGGATTGAGATAAAGACAGTTTAACAGGTAAAGCAAAAGCTGCACACACAAGCAAAGCAGGAATGGATTCACCACTTCCCATGGTCAGGCAGGTGTTCAGCCATCCCCAGGAAGGCAGGGCTCCACCACACATCATGGTGACTCGGGAAGACAAACTCCACCACTTTTTACATCTCACCCCTCCTTCTGCTTCCCCCAGCTATGTAGGCTGAGCATGATGCCATATATTATGGGATACACCTCTGCCAGATGGGGTCAGCTCTCACAACTTCCTGCGCACCCCCTGCCCTCTCTCTGGCGGGATGGCGTGAGAGACAGAAAAGCCCCTGACTCAGTGCCAGCCCTGCTCAGCAATAACAAAACATCTCTGTGTTATCAACACACTTTCAGCCACAAATCCAAACTATAGCTCCATAGCAGCTACTGTGAAGAAAATAAGCTCTACTCCAGCCAAAACTAGCACATACAGAGATATAAAACATTTCAGTCAGGAGAAACATGCAATACAGTCACAGATAATCTGTAATGATAGTTTACACTTTGAGTGATCAGTAACATTAAGAACAACATGTCTGAAAACTTAAATTTTGAATCATATGTGTAAGTGTACTCTCTTAATTAGGACACAATTCTCAAGGACACCTCTTCAGTGCTTTAGAGGCATGGGCAATAGCAACTTTTGTTCTACTTTCTTTCAAGTTGGTATAAAATAGTTTATTTCTAAAATTGAAAAAACACACGAGGACTACTGTTCACCGGTAATTGTTTTTGCAGAGCTGTACTCTTCAGTTTTTCCTCAAGTCCACTCCAGCCATCTATCTACCACAGGAGAGATACTCAAATAAAGTGAGAATTGTTTAAAGAGTTACAAAAGGAATGGGTGTTATAAACTATTTCCAGTTCCACTGTGTTTTGTACTGTGGGTGCATTGATACATGAATGTCACAGAGCTGAAAGCCAAATATCTTGCTCTGTTGGGCAGAGTACTCTGCATAACAGACAGAAAATAAGGAGAATGAAGTTGGAGAGCAACAAAATGACTAAAGCTTGGGAAGGAGGCATGGGCAGATTCAGTCAGAGGAGGGACCTAGAGAAAGATGTGGGTGAGATACTGCATTAGATAGTATGTTAAGACTGAATTTAAAAGAGGAAAGAGATCAAACTGCCAAAGCAAACTCTTGAATTTCCTTCAAAGATACACTAAGCTGAACTTTGCATTCATTTATCAGGAATTGTTTTAAGAGCTGTCAAGTCCACACCACCACAAAGTATTGTTTTCACGGAAGTTCCCATGCCTGATGGAGCAGCCACATGCTGCTGAGCAGCACAGAAGCTGCCAAATTAAAGGGCTACAAGATGCCAAATCCCAGCAAGCAGATAACTATCCTGTAGGTATCCCTATTTTGCAATGCACACGCAGCCAGATGCTAATGATAATTGACAGCCACAACTCTAGACCTCAGCTGAGCAATATGCTCTGTGTCCCGGCAGTGCCATAAGCAGAGCTCTGGGAGAGTGTACAAACCTTACATGCAAGCCTGAGGCTCTGGCTTTCCATCTTTATCAGTGGCATCATCTTACCAGTTTGCAGCTCAGAGACAAAAGTGATTTACTGGGGCTTAGCATTACACACTGTCTGATTTATCCTCACTGCACATGTGCTCTTAACACGAGAGGCAGAAAATGGATTACATTAGCAGGAAATGTTTATCACCAAAAGTCTACCTCCATGGATTTTGTCCTGTGTTTGCCACAGGCTAGGAATGCACTTAATTAACACAGTTCAAAAGATGTCTGAAAGATTATTAAACCAGGGTTACTCACTTCTGTATCTGGTCCCTTTCATTAAGAACAGACAACATTTTTGGCATTGTGAGGATTAAAGCAAAGAGTTAAATCCTGAAGAAGTGAACTTACAGGGGTGAAGAGTGAGAAGGGAGAGGGCAGCAGAGAGCAGCCCAGGAGAAAGTAAGAGTCCGGAATCTGCAGGAAAGAAATAGACCTGAGGTTCTGCTGTTACCCACATGCTTATACAGAAATTCCTGAAGTGGAAATTTTGTCAAAAGACTAAAACTGAAACTTGGAACTGAATTTCCAACAGTTTAGATGAGGCTCAGACTCAGCAGCTTGTTGTGATCTTAGCACATCAGAAAGAAGGGCAGGTGCTTCATCCAGTACTCTGTTTTGGACAATCTCATCCAACTTCTGAAGATCCAAGGAAATTGCCACCCTGAGGGATCAAGTCAGGGAGCCAAGGGGTACATAGGCCTCAGCCAAACTTGGCTCACAGCACAGCTTTCTCTCCTCTGAAAACACTAATGTGCCATTAGTCAGCCTGTGCTCGTGGTCAGATTACACCAAAGGGGCAGAGCTCACTGTGGCAGGGCTGCAGATCAGCATCAGACCCAGCAAAGTCTAGAAAAGTCAGGCATGGCCATGCTCGTGCTGTCCCCACGTGCTAGAGCAGCTCAGCTCCCTCAGTGCAGCTCAGAGTCCGGGATGCAGGGAGAGGGATGTAGGCATGTAGGGAGCATGCAAGAGCCAGCAGGAGCACCTGGTAATCACTAGCCTGAGGAGCATGGAGCATCATACGTGGGCAGGCCAGGCGCTGGGCTTGGCAGCACCAAGTGCTGAGCAGAGCTCTCCCCTGCAGAGGCGTGCATGTGTTGCACGTCAGGCGTGCCAGCGTGCCTGAAGAGCTCAGCAGGTCAGATGCTGTATCACACCAACATTGAGATCTGAGCTAGTAGCATGTTCATCTCTGCTTCCCGCTTCTTCTCTTTTCAACAATGTATTTCCTCCTTTGCATCAGAGAATTTGTCCTTTCATTGCCCCTGCCCAAAAGCAGCATCCTCCCATACACTCCTTATTCATTACCTTGCCACAGCTCCTCATCAAGTTATGCATCAAGAGAACATGTCAGGACTTGTGCAAAGCAAGCTCTTCCAAAATATCTTCTAATACAGAATTTCGAAGGACTTCCTTCCCTCCCCCAAGCATTATATGGAACAGCAATTCCCCCCATCCAGACTGACAGTATAGTTATTGTCTTACATATACCCTGCCACCAATCCTGTGCCTGGAGAAAATGCTGGCTACTGACCACAGTGAAGCTGGGCATCTCTGAAGCACTCCACTGGGCTGTAAACATTAGTACACCAATCTGAAAGACAGGGTTGGGAGACTTCTCCTGTGCAGCAAATGGAGAGCTAAACTCTGAACAGATTCTCCATAATTCAAATTACCTGTCTTGCACCCCCACCAGTGGCTGGGCAGTGGGCAGAACAAGTATTTTGCTAAAAATCCACCTACAGTTTTGTAGACTAACATTTTTTTTTTTTTTATTTTAAAGAAACACTAGTTCATGAAAGAAAAAAAAAATCAGAACTGCTAAGTATAGTCTGTCAGCAATAGGATGAGGGGTCTTATAACACCATAGATATTTTGGCTCTGATAGATTTGGCTCCAGTGGTCAAAGAACACAATTTCTTGAGTCAAGAAATCTAGAAGTTTGCTCTCCTTTCAAACAAAATGATGAGGGACTGTTACCAGCTGTGTAGCAATATATCTTCAGGCTTTATTATTTTGAATTTCAGTTTTTAATGGATTTTACCAGAACCAATATTATTCTTGGCAGCTTTAAAGGCGCTAAAGGCAGACTGCTGAATGGGGGCAGCAGTTTCTTTTTCAGGCACTAGCTATAGTTCACCCTCTAATTTCCCCACTTTCCTCCACCTTTCTTCTGTACAGACTTTTGTTTCTGAATAGGTATGAACGGGGGCAATTTGGGAATTCGCTTTCTACAAGTTAATTTCATGGCACTTAGCAGACAAAGTGAAGCCACTTAAATGCAAGATTATTATTATAAGCCGTTTCAAGCTCTTGTCGTGCTGGTGACTTTTTTCTCCATGGCCTGAAACCACATTATAACTGGATGGGGATGTGCAAGGTGTGACTTCAATTTTGCATTTGAACATTTTTCTTAATTAGGACCATTTTATCACCCTTGATCACCCTTGACACATCATATAAGGGCTTTCCCAAAGCAAAACTATCTAAACTCTAATACCAACTGCCCACCTTGCATTTTTAATAGTCCAGTTTGAATATCAAGTACTGAACAGGACTGCAACATGCTACACCCCACACATATTTCATGTGTCCAATCTAAACAGAAGGTCCTCTAATCTGACCATAAGATGCTCCTGAGATGTTTTCCCACTCCCAATTCCTCTCACAGCCTGAGACAGAGAGTTTGCACTGAAACAATTCACACAGAGCCTTCAAAAGAGACTCCAACTCCTGCTTTGCTGGCAGCAAAATCATACCCCTGTCTGTTTCCAAAAAATAGCAAGCAGAAGCTGGAATAGAGACACTACTTGGCGCAGAGGTATCCTGTTTGGGCCCCTCATGTTACCTCTGCTATGCATATTCCAGAAATCCTTTAGTAATGCTAGTCTGTGCTTTTTTTTTTTCTCATACCGTCACCCTGTAACTGCATCTCTCCAATTGCTCTTGTTATCCCAGAGCCTGAAAACCTGGACCATTCTGAGGGTGTCCAGTATTTTAAAGGTCATATTAAAATGGGTGGGTTGAGTCTGCTTTATCACTGGTAAAATATTTTAATCTGAAATCTTTCTTGAAATGTAGCTTGAGAAAGTACAAACAAATAATTAGTGAAACAATTTTTTAAAAAGAATAAAGATCTCCACTGTTCTGTTTCAGTATTTCAGATGCTTCCTTCTCCTTGTTAGTTAACGAAATTGAAGTTTAAGTGGCTTCATCCCATTCAAACTGTCAGGTAGCATCTCCCTTCTAAAGGGAAGGATGCAAACCCCACTCTCATTCACTTCATTTTTTATTACAGTATTAGTTTCCCTCTCATATTACATGGTTTCTATTTCAGCCTGCCTTTCCCTCATCCCTCTTCTCATTAACTGAATACTAATGCAGACTTTCATTTGTACATCCAAGATTTAGGAACTAATTCTTTGTTAGAACTTTATGAAGACATAGAGAGAATATTTTCACATAGCTGAAAATACTACAGTGGATGCACAACTGCTTTATGTCTGCAAGAATCATGTCAGATGAAAGAGGGAACAGGGATTTATGTGATTATATGTGCTCTGGCCTTAAATTCTGCAGGGAGCTCTGGCAAACCAATTGATTGATTATTCACCTAACCTTTACCAGGGGACTTGTATGCCAGACAAACTGGGTAAACACAGTCATGCCAATGGGAAAACTCCCACTAGCACTGCTGCCCACTCCTCCCCCTGAAAAAAAAAACCCCAAACTTCAACAAAATGCACACATCACAGCTACATAAACAAACTGGGGCTGTCCTTGCTCTGCTGTAGATACCTGGCACTGTGAGAGCAGGCAAGAGAGAGAATTTTTCATATTTGAAAGTGGCAGAAAATAAACAGACTGTAACTAAGGAATTGTTGTTTGCTCTCCTGAAAGTCAATCATTAAAGCGCTGATGGATTTTAAAGGGACTCAGCTTTTAATAGTCCCTCTATCATTACTACCCAACAGGCAAGCATTCCTGGGTTTCAATGGAAAGCTACTGATCTCTGCTCACCATCAGCTGCCTGCCACCTCCTCCAGAGGTGGCTCCACCTTCTTCACCCAGAAAGAAGGGAAAGGAAACTGAAACAGTTTGCGGTTTTGCCAGCTGCCCTTTGAAAGACGGAAGAAAAAAAAGGAAGCTAAGCAAAATCAGCACATAACAATAATAATAATCTTAGCATTATATGCATAAGAACTCAGAAAAATCACATATGGTAAAAAGGAATAAACACTTAGCTATGGTCATCTAAGTATATTTGTATTAAACACACATGCATAAAACACACACACACAAACACACACATACAGAGCTTTCCATTTCTGTTCTATATTGTATCTGCAAGACACAGCTTGTACAGGTTATCTCAGGACTGTCACTGGAAAGCAAGAGAGGGACTAAGCATAGATTCCAATAAATCACCAAATGCTGAAGCTTTGGTTTTAGTTTTGTGAGCATGAAGTTCCTGGAAGCTGTTCTGTGTCCTTGACTGCATTCAGAGCAGTGTTGGAATGCAGCCTACATCTATCTCTTAAGCCAAAGTAAGTATTTTTAGACTTTCCAGGATGAAATATTAGGAGATACAGAAAACAGGGAGCTAGAACCAGATTTGAAATTTCACTTTGAAAAAAGATGCCAAGAAACTTTGAAAAAAGATGCCAGACATCAGGCATGCCAGTATCCAAGGTACAGACCTGGCCACATGCTGTCAAGAAGCCTGTCAGAACAACTCAGGTCCCATGCAGGAAGCTCCAAGGAGATGACAACATGCTGCTTGTGCGCTCAGCCACTTTCAGGCTCTCTGTAAAGTATTTTCACCTGTAAAGGTGTACTCCTCGAGTAAGCTGGAGAACAGGCACCCAATGCAGGTAAATCACAGTCAGGCTCCTTGTTACTTACTACTGCTTTTGCTGCTGCTGGTGCACTGATGCTTGGCCTCGTTGTTTCCCTCCAGATGCTGTCAGCTCCTGGGTGTTTTCATCCTTCTCCGTTTCATTGTTGCCATGCCAAGGGTTACTCTGAGAGGAAGAAGGAGTGTTGAAGGCAGTAGCTGCCCTGTACCTGCTGCCTTCCTTCCATCCTCCAACCCCAGACATGGTTTTGTAAGTATCTTGCCTTGACAGAAACCAGTATTGCTGCTACAGCTAGGGGAATACTCAAAACTTTAGAGTTGCCAGAAATCAGTTTTGATTCCTGGTAAACTCCTCCCCTTCCTGAAATTTGGGCTGGCAGGCATGCCGATACATGTACTGGTTTCTGAGGCATCCACCAGCTGAAGCTCAAGTTTCATCTTCTCAATCACAGAGCCCAGGAAGACAGGGGTCACAGGGTGACAGCAAAGCTGATCTGCACTAATAAACCAGGTGACAACAGTTTGTGCAGAAGTATGGGGAGGTCTGACATATATTTCTGATATATTTCTGACATATAAAAGTTTAATAGTAATAAAATGGTTATAAAAATAGTAATAAAATTATAGTAATACAAATTTGGACAATTAGGCAATTAGGATTAGGACAATACGAGACAATACAAATGAAGGGTCTGGGTACCTTTTTCTGGATTTTTTTAACCCAGCACTTCCCTATGACAGAGGGAATAACTCTTGGGGGTGTTATTACCCACTCCTGAAGGTGAAGGTAATGCAGGTTCTTGTTAATAAATCTCTTGGGGCAGATTAGAGTGAAAAAATACCAAATGATCAGTGTTAGCATATATATATATATATATATATAGTGAAAAACACCAATCACTTGTTTTTAAAACTTTAAAAGTTTAATAGTAATAAAATGGTTATAAAAATAGTAATAAAATTATAGTAATACAAATTTGGACAATTAGGCAATTAGGATTAGGACAATACGAGACAATACAAATGAAGGGTCTGGGTACCTTTTTCTGGGCAAAATAAGCCTGAAAAAGGACACATTAACAGAGGACTAACTCTTAAAAGCAACAGCCTGTTGCATGTTCATGCATCTCATACATGATGCATAAATTCCATTCAAACAAAGGATTCTGTCTGGTCAGTGTCAACTTCCTCCTCTTAATGAGTGAGCAAGGAAGAAGTTCGTTTCTTCTGATAAGGGAGCAATAAATTCTTTTTCTCTGAAAGATTTAGGTGTCCTGTGGCTGCTATCTCAGTGCAAGTACCTCATCCCTCTCTTTATAAAAATATCCCACATACATAGTTTCTATTTTAACTACAAAGGTTACATTTTAACTACAAAACTAAATTTACCATACTATTAAAATGTCAATACAGCACTGCTAATTAATACAACATAATATATATAGTAAATATATGCATAGAGCCAGATAATATGCACTTTTCACATATATGAACAATTTGGTTGCAATGGAAAGCAGCTATATAGCCATTTTGGTTACTATTATCTATAGTAATATGCCAGTATGAAAGCATAAAGATATCACTTAAAATGTGCAAGGGCTAAAAAAAGGAAGAAGGAGAAAGAAAGGGTAAGGATAGGAAGGTATATAACTACCACCCCTGGATTTACAATGAGACTTGAGTGTTGCTGTTGGTCAAAGTGATGATTGAAGGTCTTGAGCCATCAGCAGAGGGTGTGTGTAAGAGTGGGCAATTTGGCATGGTGAAAAGCACCACCCTGTTTCCACAAAATCTGCCTCTTATAGCCTCAAAGAGGCTATAAGAGGCAGATTTTGTGGACATTCTGTAGACTCCGGTAGTTATAAGTTCATCCCTTCTGTCTTTTGCAGACCAGAGGTTTGTCATTACACACCCAAAAACTCATCTCATTCTTGGTGAGCCTGGTCTCAGCAAAGAACCCTGGTGCCTTCACAAATGGGAAATTGCTTTGAGTCATAGTCCAGTCTCTCACAAGGGGTTTTTTGGTTTCTATTTACCATGAGTGTACAAGGAAATATGAAAGAAAAGCTAAAAACTAACCTTTATATAAATCTTAAGGCAATGGTCCTGAAAAATTCCAATTCGGCCTTTCAATTCTGCTCAATCAGAAAACTTCTTTGACTTTCCTAATTCTACCTGAATAGAGGACAAATACATGATCCACTAACTGTAAATGGAGATCCTTTGAGTGATCACATCTAACCAGTCATAGTGTATCTGTGGGATCTGCAGGGCTGGAGATAACCAGCAACATTTTTAATATCATCAGTAAATAAAAGATGTTTGGCAACTTCTAACCCAAGCAAAAAGGAACTAGCAACGCTACTCCAGGTTAATGCAGCAGAAATAAGGAGATCCAGCTCCACTTATGCAGATCTCATCACTCTTTGTCCTCAGCTGATCCAGCTATGCTAAAAACACACCGCTGGCCAGGTTTCCTGACTGCCCGGACCACCTAGGTCTTACAGCACTCTCCACACATGCAGGGGAAGGAGTAAAGTAAAATGCCATATGGAAGCCACAGGCTGCCTGGTGGTTGTAATGCTCCTTGGGACCCTGCCACCAGCAGCTCACCTCCCAGAGCTTCTATATCCACAAGGATGCATCTCCTAGGGCTGCCCCAAGAAGGCAGCACCAATGGTCTCTCCTCCCCCCATCCCTCCTAAAATGCTCTGCAGCAGAGATGATCTTCATTTGCACACAAATCATTCTGCAGACTTTGGAGTGCAAGGGCAGTGTGTTGTAAAGGGATGAACTGGTGCATAGTCCCTTGCATCACTTCTGTTCACAAGTAAATATATGTATTTAATGTATAAGGTACTGGCAAATGAAAACAAGCACAAAGCTTACTCCCTTCCATAGAACTGGAGGGTTGATACAGGAGATGCAGAAGCACTAGAAGTAGCACAGAAATTATAGCCAAAATCATGTCTGAGGACTGCAAAGATTTGTGGGATAACAGCTGTGCCTACAGACACCCTATCTGGTAAAAATCCAACTTTGACATCTGGAGTGTTCTTATCCACGCAGATTGATGTCTTAATAACCCATATTTAATTACAAAAATTGATTATAATTAATGTGGCCACTGCTGCTGTGTCTTCAATCCTAAAATGTTATGTAAAATTCAGATCTAGCATCGTTTTCCTGTTGAAATTTAGAAACTTTTGGCAGAAAACAGTAACTGTAGAATCTAAATATTTATATCTATATTGCTCAAAAATGAGGTGTTGCCTTGATTTTTTTAAGATTTTCTAAGCCTTCTGATGTTTGCATTCTTGTAGCAAACTTACACACTTTCTGTAAACAACTTATTGTTTTGCATTCTTTTATAGAGGAGGAGAAATTTGGTTTGTCCAGTGTCATTGGAGAGGTGGCACTTTCACCCTCCAATCCATTGTCACCTTTGGAAATCTATAAATGTTAGAGTCAGAAAATAAACTTCCTTTTCCTACCTTGAGAATAGCAGTGTGTTCGCATCATGTTGTTTCGTGTCCTACAGTGACAAAGAGGGATGTGAAATGAACCCAAGCACTAGAAGCTTGATCACTTTTGTTGCTTCCATGCTCATTTATTTCATAGCTCTGTTTTGGACAATCCAAACTAACTCTATCCAGGACAACATCCAGGTCTGGCTCTAAGGATGGTACATGCCAGACATGACCCCCAGAAAGTCAGTATTAACTAGGGTACCAGATTTACTTTATCCACCCTAAACATCTCCTCATCACTATCCCAGCAATCTCAAACTCACCCCACAGCCTCTGTGTGATACTCCAGTGTATCATTCATCAGCCCTTCAGCTTCAAGCTACTAAAACACAACATTTCACAGGCTGCAACCCAGCTCTTACATTGCTTCAGATGCATTGAGCTGAAATATCCACAAAATAATAATCAAATTCCAGCATCACGGCAGCACCACCTAAGCACTCATGATGCTTGGAGTTTGGTAAGGACATGCATATTGCCTCCACTAGGATGCACCCAGCCACTTAGCTACTTCTAGCCTAGTGGAGACTAGTCTTAGGCAGCATATATATGAGTCTGTACTAGCTGTGTTTAGGAAAAAGGATCAGCCTCCAGCCCTGTTTTTTTAGTGTCATAGATGTTAAACAGATGCTAAAACTTCAGGATGCCAATGTATTCAGTCTCCTGAAACACCACCAAATCTCAACCTTCCCAAATCCTCCATAAGGATTTTAATTCAGTACTTATATTTTTCTAGACCCACCAAACACTGACTGCCAATTCTATCTGAGGGGCTATATTTATAGTTGCTGCACATCCCTGTCTGAGGATCTGAGGATCTGAGGCTGCGATGCACTGGCCCTTGCCATCAAGTGAGCACTCACACAGTTGGTGGCTTCCTCACTCCCCACCAGTAGGATAGGGGAGAAAACCAGAAAGGGAGTGAGAAAATCCATTTGTCAAAATAAAGCTTTTTTGTCTGTAAAGCTCTGTTGCCTCCAGCTATTAAAAACAATTTTTTATTTTATTTGCGGGAGACAGAAAATGATCTTTCTTTAGCTCTGAGAAAATTCCTCAGTGGACATGTGAAATATTAAGAATTGTCATATCCCCTCCCTCACCTGGGTTTCTCATGAAATTGCAATAATAAACCAAAATAACTTCTGTGGAGGAACATCTTGTACTGAGCCTTTATTTCCAACTCTGCAGCATCATGAACTATACCAAAAATGAGAGGTATCAGAGACCTTTTTTCACTATAAAGGGATCTGGGTCAGCCAAGTCATCATTTCTTTGGGAATGTTAGATAGGATAAAACTCTCTTCTATGAAAGAAATAGTATTAAAACCCCATAAAATTAAACCAATGTAATGTTCCCTATCTTTCCTTCCCTGAAGACAGCTGTTCGTTCTTCATTATTTTACTGTTGGTTTATGGCATTTTAAGGTTTTGAATTTTTAAGGTTTTTTTTCCACAACGACAGACACATTTCACTAAAAGCTAAGATTTTTATTTAATCCAAGGACACTAGAAGCCTAAAGCCTGAAGAAAAGCATCACACTGAAGGAGACCTTAGAAAGGACAGCCAGGACAGGCAAGCTTTCATACCGCCCACTCTCTATTTTTCTCAGAAGCCAGGAAATCGTAATTGATTGCTGGAGAAATGTTTTTTTTTTCTTTGTCATCAGCATTAAAACACTTAGTCCAACAGCTGAATGTGATGCTCAAGGGTTCACATACAAAGATTTTTTCCCTGGATATTTTGGCTAAGTAGGTAAGACACACAGCTGAATATACTACAGAGCAGATTGCATAATTGATCATTGGGAACATATCTCTATATTTTAGAGCAATGGCAAATGATGGCAAATATCCCTAGAGGAATATCTATAATTAGCAATGCTTATTGAGTTGTTATACCATGATGGCAAAATAAGAATTTAATTTTTAGAGGTGCATTTTACTTTACCAATGTTTTTTCTGGCTGAGTACTCTACCTTGCTGTACAATTAGGTGGACCACTTTCTGCAGGGCTGATAGAACTAATGGTTACAGCTGAGGATGCTGGAGAAATTTCTCTGCTCCCTGGAGAGGAGCCCCAGGAGGAGGGTAAAATGTCAACATTTGGTTAAGATTTATTCTTGTTTAGATTGAGGACTGGAATTCGTCAGATTGAGCAGAAAGAATGCCATTAGCTTTGACAAGTACGTGTGTGTGGATGTGTTGGGTAATCTGTTTAGGAGATGTAAAATGCTGCACACACTTCCCATTTTATTGCAAAAAGCTGAAATTGACGGTACCTGTCAAAAACTATCATCTTCCACCCTCTAAAAGAAAATTGACCCTTGCTTTCTCTACCGTATTACAGCATTACAGCAGGTGCACCTCTCTTTTAGCTAATACTGCTTCAGCAAATGGAAGTGAGCATTGAAAATATAATTAACCTGGTGTCCAGAATTTGCTGTATTGAGGCCCAGTGCCTGAAGATTATTGCTATATTTTAGGAGCAGCTCTTTAGCCTGGAGAGTGCTATGCATATCTATATTGCTATATAAATAACACTAAATAATAAAGCAGGGCTGTTTTAAAGGTCTGACATTACAAAACAATCAGGACTACAAATGAATGATTTATATCATTAAAAATGCCTGAAATAAATCTATTGGAAAAGGCAAAATTAACTGGTAAACTGCACAAATAGTATCAGAAACAAAGATCTCTAAGAGCTATTGCTCCAGATGTATGTCCAGAAGGAAAAAAGTCCTTGAGAAGTCTGGCAGTATTAAAACAGTATTTGCTATATTCTTGAATAGATATTTTTTCTTAACAGCTTTTAAAGCATAGATTTACTTATTCACAAAAGATAAATGAGCTTTTTGGCATATATACCATCTTCTACAAGGAATAATTATACTCTTTGAATTCCTAAAGGCCATGATTAGTTCCAGCTTAGGATTTTATATAATATCCTACCTTGTGGTACCTAGTCAACCAAAGGTGTCATACAGACAATTATAGTGTCTAGAAAGAACATTACATTCTTTATTGAGTTATGTTTCCAAATCCATTACCTAAAGATATTAGTAGAAGTCCACAGCTCATGTTTTTTTAACTTTTACAGTACACTGTGGTAATTAAATATACAAATGCTTGTAGGAGAATTAACTCTTACAACTTCTAATCCTGGCTGGGAGGATTTAGTCTTCATTCATTTGTATGCACATGACAATTCAGCAAGGCTCAAGTACTGACTTTTCCAGTTTTATATGATATGCCTCATGATTTCCTTGATAACTTTCAATTATACTCTCTTCTCTGCCTGACCTCAGAAACTTTAATCTTTAGGATGAAACTTTGGGCCCTGCCATTCTAATTTCACTGATGGGGTGCTACACTTACAGGTTCTTTGGAAATTATCAGTGGTAAAAATCCCAAACACACACAGGATCCTTGTTATCAATTTTACAATATTTAACCTGGTAACCATTTCTAGATTCTCCTTCATTCCTGACAGACTCAGCATGGATCCTGACTGCAACATGGAATACTGTAGCACAGACTGGTTGGGGAAATAATTTATAGGAAAAGTATGCAGACAATTAACTTCAATGGCATAACAAATCTGGACAACATTGCTACACATTAATAGTGACAATATGCTGGAACACACCAGTGTTTAGGATTGAATTAAATAGTAATGGACAGATTGTCTCTACCAGCACCATCCTGTGCAAAACACAGCACACAGCTGTGCCACGCTGAGAGGAGCTTCGGGAGAGAACCATAACCAAACACCCAGCTGCTTTCATTCCTCCCCTCCTGGCTTCCAAGGAAAACAAACTGCACTCTTTCACTCCTGGCAGAAGATACATTTTCCTCGTGCTGATTATCTGGTTTGCCCCGTGTAATCGATACGCTTCCTGCGGCTCTCTGTCCAGAAAGCAGCAGCAGTGGTGTGGCTGGTGATATGAAAAAGAGATGTTTTGAGCACTGCTCTCCATCTCAGAATGTGTCTGGATGTATTTGTATGGACCATATTGTGACCCAGTGTCTTTAAGAGTCCAATTTTGCCACCCTTATAAAATATTTCCTGAGTTCATAGATCATAATTTCCTTCCAAAGGTGATCAAGCACCTGACAGATGCTTTTCTGGATTTGACACTTATAAAGGAGGGAGAATTTGGCTGCTGTGACCAGGAGACAGTAGTATTTGGGCAAAATAGCTTTGGATTAATGAGAACAGACTGTCCCGTTAAGGGGTCTCAGAGATAAGCTTGGAAAACTAAGGAAGAGACTGTAAATTCCAAAATTTCAATTTATTGTTTTTTAAGCTGGGTCTGTTAATCAAGAAAGTAGTAAGTGACATACTATTCTGCATCAGTTCTGTGCAACTAAATGAATAAAAAAAAATTAGTTGGGACATTTCTATCGATTCTAAGATAAGTTTTAAGTTTCTCAGAAATCCAATTCCACTGAAGGTTTAAAGAATTAATCATACATGATTGTATGTTGTATGTCCAATGAAGAAATAAAAATGAATGCATTTCTTGACGAACAGATCATCATGCAACTTCCAATGACTTCTGTTCAGTAGAAAGTTAAATTTATACATCTTTCTAAGGTTAATGAAATGCTCTGTGTGGTCAGCTCACCTCTGCGGTACTTTAAAAAGATACTTAAGAGATGCTCAGAAGAGCAATCGTCGTTTGAAATAGGAGGTAAGGAGAGTAATTCTTTTTGTCCGCTCACACCGCTTAGCCACCCGCAGATGATCCAGCTCCCCCGCCGGCACCACCAGGCAGGAGGGAAGGAAAAGCAGCACAAGGGAAGAGCCGCCTCACTGCTGCACGGACACGGGGCTGAGCATTTTACTGACTGTGGTGCGGCAGGAAAGGCGGTGGAAAACTTCTGCACAGGGGGCAGCAGGTCAGGAGCCCTTCCAGAAGGGGCAACTACGATCCAAAGTGGCAGCATTTGCAGGGAATCAAAGCATAAACACAGTGAGACATATACAGACATAACTGAGGTGCAAGCAAGCATGTAAATTTTAAAACGCATTTTAGCGGGTTTTTTTCCAGATTAATTACGCTTTATACTTTCCTTTACATATATCCCCCCGCTCCCCTAAAATCCTCTATTCTGAAAATGGGCACGAATAATTTCCGTGTGGCCTGAAACTTTTTCCTCTCCCGATCCCATCTGTCAGTGCGCTGGTTATCCCTAATGCCTGCACCGATGATCCCTCATCGCTCCGTTTCCCGCTGCTCCCGGGCTGCGGCGCGCCAGCCTCGGCCGCGCGGGAGGAGGCGCTTCGCGCTCCGTCCTGCCGCGCTGTTTGTCCCTCCGGCCGACCCGTAGTTGTTCGTTCCTCCTCGCGCCATCATGGAGGGCGCCGCGGCCTCCGCCGAGGGCTTGCGCTACGCCGAGTACGCCCGGGCCCCTACGGGCGCCGGCAAGGGCCAAGCCGAGCTGGACCGGGGGCTGGTGAGCGCACGGCGGGACCCCCACCCCCGGGGCCGTGAGGCGGCTGCTGCCCCGTCCGCACCCCGGGCCTGCACACGTGTGAGGGGTGACGTGTGTGAGCGGGGCGGGGGCCGGGGCTGCGGGGACACGCGTGCTGCGCTCCCCTGCGGGCTGGGGCAGAGGGTCCTGGGCCGGAGCCGCGGGGGCAGCGGGAGTGGCGTCCCACCCTGAGGGGAGGGCACACCCGCGGCTCGTGGGTGCTCCTGGTCCCAGGGAGCGACGGAAGGCACAGGGTCCTCAATGGGAAAGTTTCATTAGCGCCTTAGGCGGCTGGTGTGGAAATGCTGGCTCTGACCTACGCTGTAAGCACCCGGCAGCGGGTTTTGGATGCAGGGTGGGGTGAAAGGCAAGAGAGAAAAGAAGATGTGAATTAAAGAACAATAGAAAGAGAAAAAAAAAGAAAGAGAGGGAAAGTGAGAGAAAGAGAGCGAGTAATGGAGATCACCAATGCTCGTTCCAGCTTTAGTCCAGCTAATGACGTCCTGGGAGTGCCTGGGGGTGCTTTTCTATGGATAGGTTTTCCCTGCCAAGAAGACAGGTTTCTCTCTTTCTGTGCAAATCTGGAAACAGGCTGGAGGGTTTGGGGGGTCTCTGGTGGTCGTGATGGCCCCGTACAGTCCGTGCCCACTGCTTGGCCCCATCCTTGCAGTTTTAACTCCAGGAGCTGGAGCAAGGAAAAGCGCTGCCCTGCCTCTGCATGGACCCCTTCTCCAGCCACATCTTGTTCTTGCCCATGGCATGTTAATGCCAACAATCCTGGTTATTGCCAGCAGTTCTTGTCTGTCACCACCGAGAGTCCTTGGTTGGCTCCACAGCCAGTGGGTGTTTGGAACATACACGTTAGTCCCTTATTGCTGGGATTCCACAGGGTACATGGGAACACTTCAGTCCCAGCACTCAGAAGCAAGGCCAGAAATTTTGTTCCCTGCTGTGAAAAGGTGATACCTGATGTGTTTTCACCCACTGTGCAAATGTTATTACCACAGGCAGGTTTGAGTGTTGAAGGTTTTGTAGAGCTCTGTTTCAGAAAAGGAATTCTCATCTTGTACTTTGTACTGTGGGAAAGGCTGGGTGGAGGCAGAGTGTCTCCAAAGTTTCCTATGGTGTATCGTGCTCTAGAGGAAAGGATGCTGGGATTTTATCCCACATCTTCATTCCTGTCACTTCAACTAGTTCAGGGAACAGTGAGTTCCCATTGGAAAAGAGAATTGGGAAAAACACACGGCTTAAAGCCCCAGATGGTGAAGTTTTCACATTTTTTAAATGGCTTAAAAGTCTTACTTGCCTAACCTAATTGTGTGTGTGAAGTTTTCTCTACAATATTTCTACTTTTTTTTTAAACACAGTTTTAAAAATCACAGTTCTCGAAGTTATTTATTCATTGTTACTATAGTCTAGGACTTTTTTTTTTTCCCACAGAAGAGTCTTCCTGTGTATTTAACAGCAAGTGTATAATCTTATGAAGGTGGCTCTGAAACTCATTATTGTCATGGCCATTCTGCCTGCGGAATGCTGGCAGGGAATTCCTAGAATTTTGTTGAGTCTTTGGGCCTGCTTACCCCTCTGGGACAAAAGTTGCATTTGGAGTTAGCATGGCTTGCTTGGTTGTTGTGAGTATTGTTACATTCTTACTGAGGTCTGGAGACTGAGGTGGGTCTTCAGAGAACTGAAATCTGGATGTCTACAATTTTCTGTTGGAATTTATTCCTTAGTCCAGGGTATTAGCTGAAAGTCACTTGATCACGGTCACATTTACTCTTGTAGTTGTTTTACAAAAGCATTTGGAGCAATGGAAGAGCAGCAGTGGAAGCGTGAGGGGTCTGTTCTCAAAGAACACCCACAGGAGCCTTTGCTAATTAGTGCATACTCAAGAAGATTGATTTGAATACCTTATGGTAATTGTTCTATTAGTGAATCTTGCTCTGGTTCAATTTCCTGTGAAAAACCATCCAGAACTGTAGTCATAGGTTTATATACAAAACAAAAAGGTTGCTGGAAATTAAAGGACACAAAATTATGTGAGAATTGTGTCAGTATGGAGAACGGCACCTAGCTGAAATTCCTTTTATTCACTGTTGGAAAACAAATTAAATTTCATAGCAAGGTTAAGTCTAGAGGGGAAACACTAGATTATGAAATCAAATCAGTTGCACAGAGTTTATAATGTAATCCCACTTCCCAATGGTTCTGCCTCCATATAGTGTTAGTAAGGTGGTTTGCTCTAGAGCAATATTGCAAAAAACTGTAGCTACTCTTCTGAAGAATAGAAGCCTTATTCTATCTTCCATACCAAACAATCATTTACATTTCCGGTCAAGAATTTTTATTTAAGGAAATACCTACTATTTTTGTACATTTAATTAATATACTTGTGTATCCTACTTCTTAGCAGTGTACAGAACTAAAGAAAACCCACAACAAACAAACCAAACCTTAAAAATTTTTAGTTAAGCAATTTATACTTGTGTGTTTTTAGTTGACTGTAGGTACCTACTTCGTATTTTGCTGGTCCACGATTAAGCAAAATGCCATTCGGCCCATGAAAACAAATTATTCTTTTCTCTGTGCTTTTTCTTTTGTTCTGCTCACTGTAGGTTTCTGAGGCAAAAGACTGTAGAACTCCTGCTGTGTGTGTGAAACTTAGTAGTGAGGAGAGCAAAATATTTTTCATTTGACTGAGGAGGGTGTTCCACTAGTTGTAGTAGAAGAACCAGTATAAAATCCAAATCATATGCAGGCAGATAGGTTTTTAACATTTGGAAAGCATTGGCATTTGCAGCCCATTGTCAGATGTAAGAGTGTTGTGCTGAAGTTTTAAAATGCATTTGAAATTCTCCTTTTGGTTATAAATTTAACTTTTTTCTACTTCATAGAAGAAGACGCTCTAATGCTAAGAACTACATATTAATAAAATTAATATGTAATTTTATTTTTTTGCGTATGTTTCAGTTAGAAGGGCACCATCTTGGGGATTTGCAAAAATAATTATCTCATCCTCCCCTGTTTCTTCTGCTAAAAAATTAAGGCTACTGGAGAATTAAATCTTAAAGGAATAGGCAGAAATTCTCTGTTTTCTAACATACTATATGTTAATTAATATGCTTTATGCTCTTTTGTTTGCCAAATGCTTAGGTAAATCAGGTCTTGGCAGTTGCCTTTCTAATGCTTGTGTTTTCTTATACTAATTTCTGAAAAGGATTAAGAAAATTCAGGTTTTACAGATTTAGCATAACTTTTTCATTAGTTTCCTTTTGGAGGGTTTGTTACTGAAGACTGAATTACATAGTAAAATTAAAATACTGAGATCAGCAGAATAGCATGGGGTTGATGACTAACCTTTGGGAGTTGATTCACTGCATAAAGAAAGGGACAGATGTTAGTTTTTAATATTTTATTTCTTTATTTTTCCCTCTTGGATTGTAACATAATGATTTCATTTAAAATCCACATCTTGGAAGTTTCTTAACAGCATTTTTGGAGGGGGGGGAAGGTCAATTTTGTCATAATTGAAAGTCAGTGTGTATGTATTTATTTGTTTATCCCTTATGAAATGCAATTTCAAGCAATAGGAGACAAAAATGATCATGGTGGTAGTTGTATTAGCATGCTGTAAATGAACTGCTGCCTTCCACAGAGAGAGTGAGTTGCTTTCATTTAATATTGACGTGAAAGGAGTGCATTTAATTAAACCTTTGGACTTTACATTTCAAAGCACCAGGCTAACCTTGACTGATTCTTTTAAATATTCAACTGAGTTGAGAGAGCATAGAAAAGAAAACTGAGTCAAGTTGGACTTGAAGAATTTACTGGTTAGTGCTTGAAGTTGCCACTGCTTTTATGACAGTCCATGTCAAGAAAAAAGCCAAACTTGCGATCTCACACTGATCCAAATTCCGTGTTTATCACGTGTATAGTTATGATACATTCACACCATAACAAACGTGCAAGATGCTTTGGCGGGTCAAGTTATCACTTCTTTGCTAATATGTGGCAAGTGACTCTTCTCTAACGTGCTCACAATACAAATAAGGTGAGTTACGATAAACCAGTATTTCTCAGATTTTATGGTGCCTGGACCTCTCTTAAACATGTGGACAGTCTTTCGTTCCTCTCTAGCTTGAGCTTTGTACCGGTTTTACCAAGTTTTCTGTCTTGTCTTTATTTTCCCCTCGATCCTGCTCCTATTCGAGGGCTGATGTCATGGTTTGTTTTTAGCTGCTGTACTCCCGGCAACAGTAGCTTTCCACTAACTGCTGGTGCTTTCCACTGAGATTGGACTCATGCATTCCAGCGGACATGGCTCACTCTGTTAGAGACCCTCAGGGGTCTCTGCATTGTTCTCCCAGATCACTGTGCAAAAACACTTCAGCTACTTCTGCACTGAACTGACAGAATCCTGGTATTATTTATTAGTCTGGTCTCTGTGCTTGGTCTTGCCTGTGATGAGGTGTCTGCTGCTAATGCCTTGCTGTAACCTGCATGTCTTGTAAACTACTGACTTAAACCACCTTTTTGGTGGCAAAGCAAGTATAACTTAATTTGGACAATCAAAGGCTAATTTTTTTCCCTTTTTTGCCAGCATGATCTATTTCACACATTGTTGAGCTCTTAATTGACTGTAACCACTTAGTAAAAGATTCTTGCTGTCAGTCTGAATAAGTCAAGGAAACTCTTGAATATTAATCCATGGTCACAAACCACAAGACAGAATCATATAGAATTCCTATAGGGTTAGGATATTTCCGGAAAGGTGGCTGTTTGTGGTTTGTGTCTAAGTGGAGGAATTTTTTTTAATGTTTGAATATTGAGAGCCTGGGAAAACTGATTTGTGAGAAGAAATAAAAAGAGTTTTAGTTTAGTGAGGAGATGAACTGTATGCTTCACAATTATACATCATCTACCATTTAAGATAGCATGCTTAAACATTTTCGTGGGGAAAAGATGAGATGAAATTTTGTGGAACTGAAAGGAGCAACAGACATAAAGCTACTACATTATTTTTACATTCAGAAATGAGTGCTAATATTGAGACTGAAGACTACACTGAAATGGAAGAGTTAAATTACTAAAATGTAATATACAGGCAAATATCTAGGGCAACAATCCCCTCTCGGGTAGGTGGGAGGTAGGTACTTTGTTAAAATCTGCAGCATCCAGTTGCTAGATCCAGAGGAATACAGCTGCTTCTACTGGTGACCTCAGAGGAGGCTGCGACTTCTGTGCTGAGCTCTGTGCTACAGGCAGCAGTCACAGCCACTCGCCTTCAGAGCCAACTGTAGGAGCCACTGGGCATGAGAGCAGCGCCTGCATCTCCTACAGCTGCCTATTTCTGGGCAAGTTGCCAACCCATGATCTAGGCCCTATTCAGACAGCTCTAGGAAGGCTTTGAAAATAGTATTTCTGTACTCTTCCCCTGCTCCCACAGTCTAGAAATGAGGTTGGGTACAATCAAAACCAAAGTATTTTAGCCCCAGAAATCTTAGTGGTAAAGGCACCTGGGTTCCAGATGCAGTTACTAGGGCATTCACATTGAAGTTGGAGGTTTAAGTCCTTCTGTCAGAATTGCTTGTATAAAACGTATGAACCAGTTATGGGATAATTGTGGAAGTAAGTCATATATAGAAGAGACAGTCTGGTGATAAAAGCATTTTCACTGTCATTATGTTTTGAATTCAAGATAAACCTAATCTGATTTCTCAGGTTTCCCGGGGGGAAATTCAAGGCACTATTGAGCTGTCGTATGATAAGACAGGTGATGCCGCAGATGGCTATTTCCTTTGTTTCAAAGATTGCATGGAGGCTTTTCAGAAGTGGAGAGCTTGTTACCCTTCCTGAATTCTGCAAACATGTGAGAAGCCAGTCCTTTCTTCAAGGTTTACTTCATATCTTTCATCAGCTTCTTGATCAACATAGGAATACTTCTTATCCTTCTTGAAGTGCCTGACTTTTTCAAGCACTGTGTAGGAAAATACTTACTCCTGATATGGGAGTTTTGAGTTACAGCTTCATGTTTTTTTTAGTAAACTGATACTTTGTTATGTACCATGTTGAACTAGACTGCACCAGTAATTTCAAATAATCCTGTATAGTTAGGTGCCTTGTGTTTTTATCAGTGCATGCTATGAGCTGATTTCAGTGTGTGTTCACTGATTTGCTAGCTGGTAAATCAAGTTAAACCTGATAAAGTGGTGGGGGTTAATGGGACTGAACTATAAAATCTAACAGCCTATGGAATACAGAACTTACTTTCATCACTCTCGTAGCTTATGAATGAAATGTCCACATCAGACATCAGAAATGCTCCTTGTTAAAGTAAAAGGTGTGTATATATCAAATTAGAATTCACATGTTATTCTGATTCCTGTTTTTCTGCTTTAGGCCAGGACTATGATAGCACTCGGGCTTGGCATTGCAACTGTTGCATTTGCAGGTAAGGTAAATTAGTGGCAGAACTCTCACTTAGTGAGCTCCGCTTTCCGAAAGGGTTAATGAAGTTCTTATTAATTTAAAGAGTGGAAAGTGGAAAGGTTGCTTGAAAGTGCTATGGAAAATTGTGTCCACCTTCAAAGTAATAAATTCCAAAATTCTTTTTGAAAAAGGTGGAGAAAGCTGGATAATGTAATTTCATGGACAGCAGCTAATATGCTCCATCTGCTTTTTGTCTGCAAAATGAAAGGTGAAAAGTTTATTTACTTAGTAACATATTGCAGTGTCAGGCCCTTTAGTACAGAAGAGTGCAACAAGATGCTGTGATGTGGAGGTGATGCTCGACAAATTGAAACAGAGGAAAATAAAAGGTTTTATAGACCAGTGATTTATCATACTAACTGTTTCCATACTACATTTTTTATTATCTGAACTCTTTGCATCTGGACTGTTTGTTATTCTGACAAATAGATTCTCGTTTGAAGACAGGGTATGAGTTTAACATTAAATAATGGTTAACAGCATTAAGAAGAGAGTGAGGTAATGGTACATCACAACATTTCAACAGAGATAGTCTAATGTGGTTTTGACTTCTGTGTTACCATAGGCCCAGGCTTAGATTGCT
>NW_024519207.1:2934768-3123196 GCF_017590135.1 Pyrgilauda ruficollis | reverse complement strand
TCCAGTCCCTCGGCCGTGCCCCCGCCCCGCCTGCGCCGTCTCTCCGCCGCCGCGTGGCCCCGCCCCCGCCCTGCCCTCCTTGCCCCTCCATTGGTCGCTGCCGCCGCCCCTCCTGCCGCCGCAACCAATGGAAAGAGAGAGAAAGGCGGGGCGCGCGCGGTCCCGCCTCATGTGGGGCCGCCCACATCCAGGCGCTCGCGCTTCCCGGCGGGGTTGCGCCCCCTGGCGGTCGGCAGCGGGGGGCAGCGTTGGAGGAGAAGGAAAAGGAGGAGGAGAAGGGAAGAAGCAGCAGCAGAAGCCGGTGGGGGCCGGGACGAGGCCCTGAGGGGTGCGGGAGTGACCTGGGGCCCGAGCCCTGGCCGCAGGCACGCCCCATGCCAGCCTCCGAGCCCGAGAGGCACCCCGGCCCCTGCCCGCCGGCCCTCGGCGCGGGCCCTGCAGCCGTGGCGGAGCGCAGCGAGACCCCGACCTGAGCCGCGCTCGCGCCGCCACAGCGCGGGTGACAGCTCCCCGAGCAGCTTCCCCGCAGGATGGAAGAGAAAAGCAGTAAGCCTTTAAAAAATTATATATATATATATGTGTATATGCGTGTTTTGGGCAGCCATTAGTCTTGTAAGAAACATTTTTTAGGAGTCAACCGTCTTAACCTATTTTCCCGTTCAACTGGATGAGGTATCCGGAATGAGTGGCAAGGTTTGGGGTTGATTTCTTTTTTCGCTTACAGCATAGAAAAGATGAAGCAGCTAACGTAAATAAGGTATGTTTTACGCTGTCGGTGTCGTTACGGGCTGCCCACGGAGGTGGTGGGGTCGCGGTCCCTGCAGGTGTTTAAGGGAAGACTGGATGTGGCACTCAGTGCCATGGTCCAGCTGGCATCCTGCAGCTCCGTCATAGGTTGGACTGGGTGATCTCAGAGGTCTTTTCCATCCGATTTGATTCCGTGATTCATGGAGATAAAAATTTGGAATCTTCAATGTGGTCGAAGAGTGCTGTCTTACTTCTTAGTATTCTTGCAGTGAAGGATATCTTGCAGGAAACAGATTCAGTAATTTATTTACCTAAAAAAGCTTTCCCTTTTTTCCCCTAAATAAATTGATTTATTTATAGTACTGCTGTACTGAGCACATCAATTTAGGGGAAAAAACCCAACTGCGAGTTAATGGGCAGGGGGTTGTGTAGGCTCATCTGAATGTGCTGGAAAGTTTGGGTCATCTTGTGGCAGCTTCATGCTTGAAGGACAGTAAGAAATGGCCTAAGTAAAAAAATTTCCTCACATTGCTTGTTTGAGTTTTCCTCAGCTAGCTCTTGACAAGGCGTGGGGCAAGTGTTTGAAAGGGGAATGACTGTTTCAACACAACATGTTTCACACAGTGCTCCTCCACTGATATCCACTGTAGTATTTATTAGTATAAATTTTGAAAATCTTAGTAGCTACAACTATTTTTAATTTCTCACCTGATTTCTTACTTACTTGTCCATTCTGCACCTCTTGTAGTGCTGTGTGACTTCTTTGAAGAGGAGAATCTTACCAGTTCCAGGGAGGAGAGCACTGAAGGTAGTATAATCTGGATTTATGGAGGGAAAGAGGAGTGTATATTTGGCACTGCTTCGGATATGAAAATTACTACTGGAAGACAACAGTTTTGCCTTTTATGGTGTAAGGTTTGTAAAACAGCGCTGCAGGAAATGCGCACCCAGGTTGTTTATCTGGTGGCTGGAGTAAGTAGCCCTGACCTTGGCTGCTTGTTGCTTGCTCTAGCATCATTCCCCTGCACAATGCTGGGGAAAAAAGAGATGTGGTCACAAGGATTCTATGAAGGGAGAAGAAAATCACTCCAGCCAGATGCCAGTGCACACCATGATCCATCAGCTGGAGAGATGGTTCTGAGTGCTGACATGTTAGATGTATCTGGTGTCTGCTCATTCCCTGTCCTTCTGGCTGTGATTGGTGATAGCAGCATTAGCACTGGAGAGATCAGTGGTGTGGACATCTCTCTTTTTTGAAATGAAAATTATGCTATGAACAAAAATGCAGTCTTTGATTCTCTGTGCAAAACGGAGCTTTTGCTGCCGGAGTTTTGGGGCACTCCAGCATGAGAACTGGGGAGGCATTTCCAGGGTGAGTGTTTTATTTCCCTATGGCCTACACATTATTATAGCTGAGGACCCAGAAACAAGAAACTGTTCTGTCACCCATTCTCTGAAGTAATCCATGCACCAGTGCCATCCAGATTTAGTCAATGCATTGAAATATTTGAAAATATGTAATGAATAAGGACAGCAGTTTCAATCTGCAATGGAGAAACTCATTACTAGAAGTTCTAAATGCATATTTTTAATTTAATGTATTTCTAAAATTTTATTTTAAACACAAATATTAAATATACCTTTTGTTGTTTTAAGTTTGTGATACTGTCAATGACAGCAGAAGGGTGGGAATGGCACAGGGCAGGTGGTGTCCCTTGTACCAGTAGTGTAAGTTTCCAAAAATTGATGTGATTTTTTTCTGTAATTGGACTTTCAGCTTTCCACATGTTCAAAAAAATTTCTGTTAATATAAGAGATCATTACATTTTGTTGAGAGTTAGTGCCAAATCAAGCTATTTCACAAAAGAAAAGTACTTTTATCATTGCCTGTTGATATTAAGTATTATGCCTTTAGCTGCTGGTGGCACGAGCAGCAGGGGTTGTGGTGACAGAAGATTGTTACTTCTTTCACTGCTGTCGTGGTGCTTTTGAGAGTAACCACACTGCCATAGCATCACTGGGCTTCTGGCACCCTGAGTGGCAGAAGTCATCCTCTGCTAAGTCAAAAAACGAAGGAATATTTTTTATGAGCCTGACAAGAATGCAGTATTTCTTGACTGACTGCTGTGATGGCGTCATCCCAGCACATTTGCCAACAGAGATTTGCTGTCTGAAAGTGGAATGTAAAACCTAGTGTGCTGACAGTGGACTCCACCTCTAGAAATGGAGTAGGAAAACAGATTTGCTTATGCTTTTGTGCTTGGTCATTGAAGAAGAGCACCATAAACTGAGAAAGAGCTGGTTCTTTCTTCTGCCATCATCTTTCGACACACTGAAACATACTTCCTTTTCAGTCCTTGACAAAGATGCACACCTAAAGTTTTAACAAGAGCCTTCATGGATGGGCTTAGCACCTCAAAGGTTCTAAACCAGTAGCTTAAAAAACATTTCTTTAAACAAAATATTTCTAGTAGAGGAAGGAGGCATGATATATGGGCTGTGTTAGTTATTTCAGCTGATACCCCTTGTTGAACAAAATTCATCAAACTGCTTTTATATCAATGTATTTTGAAAGTTTTTTCCCCGACAAAACATACCAAACCTAATGATGGAACAGGATAGTCAGCCTATGCAGCTAAGAGAAGTTACAGCTGTTAAAAAAAATCCCAGTGTCTTTTGTCAAGTCAAATATTCAGTTCATTCAGTTGAAAATATTCTCCTGTGTCGCTTTTGTGAGTTTCAGTGATTAATTTTTAGTGGGACTCATTTGCTGGTCTCTGAAGGAAGGCTTCCACAGCTCCCTTTGTCCCCTGCTTAAAAAGTTGCATGAAGGAGCATTGTGCACCATTGGAAGCCACTCCAGTTCATCACTTGACTTCTGTTTCACTTTCTTGATTAGGTGTAGGAATAGACTTCTGGAGGTTTAATGAATCCTGCTGTACTGATTGTTTTTTCAGAAGTGCCTCCAAATTAAATGAATGGGAGCCTTTGAATAGTCCACTAGGAGTTAGGTATGTTTTTAGACTTCTCAGGAACTGTAAATGGTAATTTGCATTTCAGGTGATGTGAAGACATTTTGGACACAATTGGGAGGTAGAAGAGTGGATGTCATATTTGAGCAGCTGCAAAACGTGCTGTCATTGCTGAAGGAAAAGATCAAGAATGGAACTGCAACAAACCAAGGTTTGAAATCCTTATGGTGGTCAAACTGGACTGCAGAGTAGCTGTGGCCTGCGTTGTGTAGGTCTGTGTGATATCTGCCGTCATCCAGATATCTCTGAATTTTAATAACTTAGCTGTTGGTGGTTTTAAGAACTTTAAAAAAAAAGTATTTTCTTTTTTAAAAAAGAAAAGTCATTTCAGGTACAATTGGCTATTTTCTTGTTTTGCTTGTATACTTTTTCAACAATGAATGGCTCTTAAGCAAATGAAACTGAAATATTAATTTTCGAGAAGTAATGAAATATCTGTAGTGCCTTGTGTTTCATGTATCATCAGAAGTTTCAGCCTTTCAAGCTGTTGTCAGTGAATTGAGTGGTTTTTGGGGTAGGATAATAACCACCTCAGTATTATTTTTTGTCAGGGACACCATTATAACATGTAGAAAAATAGTAGAAAATAGTAGGAAAATGAAACAATAGTAGAAAAATGTGATACTAATGCATTTCAGATTGGACCCAATTTTCAAGGAAATAAGCTTCCTCTACCTACATCAAAATACACTAAAATCATAATTCTTTTAATCTTGGAGCAGTACACAGATTTCTTTTTACTGGTTTATTTGAGTAAAATTGCTTTTTTTTGTTGAGTCACCCATATAAATGTAATCTATGGATTTTATTGGGGTTTTTTGTGCAAGAAAATGTACTGTGGTGTAAGATGCTTTTAAACTAATATAGCCACACACTCTGCATTATGTATATAACACTTCCTCTAAACTGGAAGTGCAATTTTTTGTGTTCTTGACCTCCTACATCTTGATTGTTACAACAAAATATCAAAGCAGTGCAGAGATAAATGTTGAACTTGAATCCCCAGATGACGCAATGAATCTGTGATAAAGTTCAGTTTGAATTTTTCTGTGCTTTGTTCTGTAAAGGTTTCAAGCTAAAATATTAAAGTGGATTTTGCTGAGAGTTGTTTGCCAGCTTGTAGTATTTATTGCACGGGGTAAGAGGTTGAGACAGAACAGGTCTCTTGCATTCTTCTGTCTGAAGGCTATTTCCACCAATTTAGAAGTAGCATTAATTTGTTCTGCCAAGTTTCAGCACTTCCTAGCCTGAAGATGATCAGTCTGATGACCAAGGTAGAAGCTTACACTAAATTGTCTTGATACATATTGCTGCCACTGTAGGCCACCAGTTTGTGTGTTTGGAAACATTCCAGCAGCTTTCCAAAAGCTGACAGATATTCAGTGCCAATTCACAACTACCGCTCTGAGCTGTAACAATTTCGTAATTCCTGGATGTGTCTGCTCAGGCCTGTGGTGCAGCACATTTCTAGTAGTATCAGTCTTGTGATGCTCTAGGTGAGCAAATGAGGAGAAACAAGTGTCTCTGGAGGATTTAATACCTTGTTTGCCTATTATCATCACTTAAATCTAACTTAGTATCTGTTTTGGTTTGGTTTTTTTTGCATAGAATGCTGGCAGGCTTGGGCACTGGTGAATGAAGCTAATCTAGGGGATCTCTTAACCTTGGCAAATGGTATGTGCATTTCCATTGTGTTTGTTTGGTATGTGGATTTAATTTGTCTTGTTTTACTCACTCGAAGCTCAATTCGCTTCTTTGAAATCAATAAATTAGATCTGAGAAGGCCATTAGCATTACAGTGAGGAAAACCTAATTATTAATTTCCTCAAGTACTGAGCTGTGAACCCTCACCTGGGTTTGTGTTTTTGTGGTTTGTGTGTATATGTATAATACTTGTACCACAGGAAAAGAATTTGAACTAGTAAGCCCTTATGAACCCAAGCTGTCTGTGGGCAGTGATCCTGTGCATGGCTCCACTGGCTGTAATAGCTTAACATCCTTTTATCTCTAACAATGAGGGGAGATCTGTAAACGTGCTTTGTGTGCGTGTTCTTTCTGGTCACTTTGAAAACCACATGGAAGATTTTTCAGTAGGACACTTGCTAACAAGCTTTTTGTTAGCTGTAGTTCATAGCAATGCCTTGTTTGTAATGTGTTTTGTTAATTATCTCTTTAGTAACTTAAGTAAATTCAATCATAAATTGAAATCTGGTTTGATGAAGATTTTGCTCACATTCCGTTTTTTTTCAGTAAGTGATGAGTTGAATGGAGATGGTGCACAGGAAACCAAACCCAACCTGCAGCCTCTTCTTCCAGATGACAATGCTGTAGAGACTGTAGAAGCTTCTGACAGGTCAGTGCCTTCATTTCAGTTTCTTATTTGACATATTCTCTACTGCAGTTGAGAGAGTTCTAAAATCTGTATTTCTAAAGTCAGTGTTTTAAACCCAATTTGAATCCTGCAAGTTTTCAAAGGGAAAATGTTTTTAACTTGACCTATGTGGAAAACCTGAGGTTTTGGATAGACTTGTCTAATTTCCCACATGAGAATATTGCAGAATAGGGCGTGGTTTTGAATAAAGGTTCATGAGTGTTATCAGGGTTAGGACTTAAGCATCAGTTCTCAGGCTTTCTTAAGTGTGCAGATTGTCAGGTGTGTAACTTAAGTCTCTCTGTGTTTAGTATTTAACCTCAGGTACTGATTTGAAAGATGGGGGTAACTACATAGTTCTTTTTTTTTTTTTACAATTTCCTTGCTGTGTTTTAGCATGTAAGTTCTGGGAAGAAGCTTTTTTTTTATGCAACTGAATTTGGTTTTATATGTTGTTAGGACAATTACACCATGTGAAACCTTGGGCCTTCTAGCAATGGGGTTAAAAATACTGAACTGCTAAAACACTGAACACAGCACTGGTTGTCTAAGATGCTGCTCTTTTCTTTTTTTTTCCTCTTTTATGTCAAATAGTGAAAAAGAGGACACGGAAAGAACTTGCTCAGGGTGTAAAGAATCATCTAGCAAAATTCAAGGTTTACCTTTAAATGTGCAGTATCAGAACCACAAGTGCTCTAGTGCATGTCTTGCCAACAGAGCAGTGGGTTCCTACAAGGGTGAAAATCCTCTGAAGATCCCAATCCTGTTTAACTTCCAAAGACGCCATGCAAAAGCAGACTGCCTTTCGAAGCCGCTGGATGTGAATTACAAAGCTCCTTGTGGTCGGAGTCTGAGGAGCTTTCGAGATGTGCGAAACTACTTGTTTGAAACAGAGTGCAATTTCTTGTTTGTTGATCACTTCTCCTTCAACACATATGTGTTGTTGGGCAGGAACACCATGAATCCCGAGCCCCTCGTGTTTGAGTTCGATATTAGCGACGGAGCCGAGTCTGTGCCCATCTCCTTCTGTAACACTCTCGACCACGCAAGGTTGCCTTATTTCAAGTATCGGAAGTCGTCGTGGCCGCGTGGATATTACCTCAACAACCTCTCCAGCCTGTTTGTTGATTCCTGTGACTGCACAGATGGCTGCATCGATAGGTAGGTAGAAAGATCTCATCTCAGGCCAGTGACACACCATGCCTCAATAGCAGGGTGGTGGGGTGTGAAGGCACAGTACCAAACAGGACCAACACTGCTGGAATATCTTGTGCCATGCTTTGTGTTGACTGACACCACTGTGTCTTTGTCTTCTGCAGAGCTTGGGTGCTCCAACTGGTCCACCTTCTGTAATAGGGAAGGAAGTGATCGACAGGTGGATTATTGTTTCTTTTCCTTTCTTCCAAACTGACAGTGCTTCTTCTCCAGGTGGAGCTGGCAAGCAGATATCTTGGCTTTGGAAAAAGAGTAGGGAAGAGAGTCTTGTGCCAGCAGAGGCAAGCTTGTTTTCATGGCAGGCAGGGAAGGATCCTGACAATTTCTGCTGCAGTTCCTACTGTTAGATGGCATCCTGTAGATGGGGTGGGACAGCCTTGAGGGATCAGATCATTTGGAACTCAGAGGATTACTGAGGGCAGATAAAGAAACATCCCCGTTTCCAACCTCTACATGTTGTCCTTCCCCTTGTCTAAACAGAAACTACAAAACTCAGTGGTTACACAATGCATTTGTGCTCTGAGCAGTTCCAATACTCTTGCATATTGTCATCTTTTTCTAAATCCCTGTAACCCTGAGGTACAGACACTGTGGAAACCTGCCACAGTTACCACATGCAAGTTTGGTGGTATTTTTTGTCTACTTTCTTGAAGGATGTTTGTCTGATCTCTCTCTGTAGGTGTTAGTTGGTGTTGCATCTGTTTTGTATTATTGAAAGCTAGGGCAGTTGCACATGCTGCTGTGCAACATAGTTCCTCATGAGCCAACAAAAGCTTGAAATCACAGCCTGGTATAATGAAACTTAATTTTAATAATTTAGTTTCAGCTGAGTGGTGAAAAACAGCAAGCACACAGTGTGCCGCTTCTTTGTACTAAAGTCCCACAAGAATTGAGATGCTTTTGATTTGTAGTTTTGGGGTTTAGGATTTGCACAATCACTCTGACTCTTTGAAGTTGTCATGACATACAGTGGTGCAGACAAGCACTGTTGCTTGAATTTTCCACAGTGTAAAATTCTTCATTTCTTGGGGGCTAAGGAGGGAGGAAGATAACTGAGTAGTGGCAAACAGGCTGGGATGCTGTGGCAGAAGAGGTGATTTTTATTCATTCGATCCATTTGACAGTGTCCTGCCTATAATAAGTTTCTGTTGTACTTCAGCTGTTCACATGTGCCATTTAAGGAGCTTGGCAGAAGAATGGGGTTGGGGTGGAGAGAACATGGTTATTGTAAAGCACAGGTAACCAGCCAAGAGACTAAGGAAAAAGGTGCCTGAAACAGCCTTGTGGAGTAAATGGAGCAGGGAGGGGGATACAGGTTTATACATGTGTGTGTTTAGTCAAGTGCATTTCAAATTACCTAGATTTATCATTGATTTATACTGCTTCAAATCCATTGTGAGATGTTTTACTCTTATTTTTAGGTCAAAATGTGCATGCCTACAGCTAACGGCAAGAGGCTGTAGTAAAATTTCTCTGTCTCCAAGTATTAAAAGATCCCGTGGATACCGTTACAAGAGACTGGAGGGGCCTGTTCCTAGTGGGTAAGAAAGACTACAGGAGTAAAATAAGAGCATACAAATAAAACAGCAGTTAATAGTTCAGTCTAAGTGCCACAGGATTAAAATAACTGGAGTTTCTGGATTACTGAAACCTTCGAAATTTTGTCACCATTTTAGTGATAGATCAGGATGATAAAAAATAATTAATGTGACTTGAATAAAAGGAGGGGAAAAAAAACTTTTGTATTGCAGATCCTACAGTTTTCACAGCTTAGGTCAAGGTCCAGGAGAAGTGTGAAGAGTGACCAGAATCCTAAAGATGCATCAGCCAGCCGCTTTTGCCAGACTTGCTTATGGGTGACTCTTCCAAGGATCTCCAAAGCCGTCCAATGCTTCAAGTGTTTGCCCTTTCTCTTATTCAGGTCCTGTGGATTAATAGGTGGCCTGGAGAAGATGCTAGTTACTTCAGGTGTCTAGGAGTGGAATTTTATGCAAGGTAGAGCTCTGCAATAGCCAAAGGCTTGAATCTGCAGGCTTGAGGAGCCCCTTTTGGTCCTCTGTGGGATGTTAGGTTTTGGCTGACATGCAGAATTAAAGTGTCAGAGAACCCAGAAACAGATTTTAAAAAAAAAAAAAGACAATTATGAGTCCTTTTGGAAATGCTTCATTAGCATGGACAGCTACAGTGAAGTCCAGGCATATGTTGTCTTGCTAAAATCAGTTCCAGTATAGAATTAGGTGCTTCTTTGGGATTTCTGTTTCTGTGTGATTTAGTCCTATTAAGCAAAAATATAGCATTTGTTTTTCTTATGCCAAAGTGTATGTAATCATGTATACTTACATCAAAATCTGGCAGACAGACTCTTAAAATTAATGAACCAGCAGTCAAGAAAGTCACAAGCTTCAGAGCATTGCTGCACAACCAGTTTTAGGCACAGTCTTTATATTTTAGTCCACTGCCTTGTTGATGCGTAGAAGTGGAATTAATAACAGGAACTTCGTTATGCTAATGCATCCATTTATATTGTGCTTTGTTTTTCTTCTCTTGACAGGATTTATGAGTGTAGTGTGCTGTGCAGGTGTGACAAGCTGATGTGTCAGAACAGAGTTGTACAGCATGGCATTCAAGTCAGGCTGCAAGTGTTCAACACGGAGAAGAAGGGCTGGGGTGTCCGCTGCCTGGATGACATCGACAAGGGGACATTTGTTTGTACTTACTCAGGTAGCAGGAGGGGACCTGTGAAGACATGTAGCATAATTCTTCCTCTCCCATGGTGTGTGTCCTGGATTTTTTTTTTTTGAGAATGGGGAAATACAGGGTTGGAAGAGAAGTGTGTCAATGTAATCTTAACCTGCAATATGATCAATATGAATAAGAACTTCGAAAAGCTCTGCTATGAGATGGTGACAGACAAACAAATGGAGCAAAACCTATCTCAGGCTGCTGACTTTTTCCCTCACAAATCTGTGCATCCTATGCCAGGGCTAATTTTCCTTTGGTAAAAATAATAAAATCATGGAATGGTTTGGGTTGGAAGGGACCTTTAAAAACATCCATGAGCAGGGACACTTTTCACTAGACCAGGTGGCTCAGGACCCCACCAAAGTGACCTTGAACTCTTCGAGATGGGGCTCTCACAGCTTCTCTGGGCCACTTGTGCCAGTGCCTCCCACCTTCACAGTGAAGAAGTTCTTACTAATATCTAATCTAGATGTGCTCTCTTTCAGTTTAAAGCCATGCCCTTCTCTAATTCAGTTTGTACTTCAGCCTATATTGACATAATAGAATTCTAGACAGCATTCATATTTTGCTTTCCAAAGTAATGCTCTTGTATTTGTTAATGTAAGTTTGACCTGTGATAGTGAGTGTGACTCAGCAAACAAGCATTAAAAAAAAAAAAACAAAACAAAAAAAAAAAAAAAAAAACCAAGAAAACTTTTCTTTTTCTTTCAGGCAGATTAATGAGCAGAGCTGAAGTTTTGGGAGATGCTGAGGAAGAGCTGAAGGAGAAAAATGCAGTGAATGATAGAGACCATGACTTTTCTTCCAAAAAAAGAAAACTTGGCCTTGATCGTTCAGACTCAGTGATTGAACTAGTGCAGACTGACAAAAATGACATTCTTGAGAATCAGGAATCATTGTCTCAGACTGTGGATAATGAAAATAAATCAACTCTGTAAGTTTATCAAAGTAAGCTTAAGCATAGCAAAACTAATATTCTGCTAATGTAGAAATTCTGTTGTATAACTTAGAGTATGTCCTCATATGTCCACCCTCATATGAGGGTGGTGATTTTTTCTTTCTGAACTTATTTTTAAATTCCCAGTTATTTCTTCTAGTGGGACAGAGTTTTCCCTCTATATTAATTTTACATGTGTATACTACTTGGCACTTTCTAGAAATTCTGTTCATCTCTTGGGTGTACTTGATCTGTTCAGGGCATGAGTGGGAATGCTAATTTGAAAGAATTAATAAAATATACTTGAAACAAATTGTTTAAAGATGCTTGATGACACTGAAGTGTTCAATAATACATCAGCCACCAGCTGTTCTGCCCTTTGCTCCCAGTCTCTAAACCTTTTGTTATTTGTAACAAACCTTTCCTGCCAGAAACCTTAACCTCTCCTGTTAAGAGTCTGACAAAACGCCACTTTTGCAGTGAATATGTTTTCCTAGTTGAAAGCTGTACTGTCAAAACTGTTGAAAGTAGTAGCAGGAGAAGGCAAAACTCTGTAGGTGCTCTATTTTGAGATAATCTGATATAATAATAATAAAGCAATAGACAATTTGGTTCTCAGCATGACAGCTGGAAAAGGATGTAAAAGCAGCTGCTGATCTCTCAAAAAAGTTTGAGCAACTGCTTTCTTACAAATGCAATAGAGAACCTAGCCTAGGTTCTCAATTCTTAAAAACAAAATACACAACATGGGGTGGGGCCAGACTGCAGGCTCTGCTGTAGTTCCTTCTAGAGAAGGGACTGGAACTAAAGACTGTTAGAGAAATGTGTGTTGTGAGAGTTACTTATGGGTCTGTTTGTCTTTTATCATTTCCTTTTGACCTTTCTGTGCAGGGTTCATCTAAAGAATTCAAGTAATGCAGCTGTGAGAAGGCCTGGAACTAGAACACTTGTTTTTCGCAATCACCAGCTAAAAATGGTAATCATTGGCTTTAACAGATTCATTTTCCACTGTGTTGAATATATATGGTAACTTTGACTTTCATCTTGTATGTTTAGATAGTTCTAATGACCTTTCTTCATGGGATTGTGTCACACTGAGCTAGGCTGTCATGCCGGAAGCTGCACCCCGTCCCTCTCCATTATCAGTCCTTCAGCACGTTCCCCCAGACCAGCACTATCTACTCTCATGGCCTTCCCTTCTCTACCCTTCACTTACACTCCTCAAGAGCCTGAAGTAATTATTCTCCCCCTGCACCCCTTGTGTACAGGATTAGGGGGTCAGAGTGATAATATTTTTGTGGTGTCTCCCCAAAGAATGGCACAGCAGGGAGAGAAGGGAATTTCACAATGTCTATGCAGTTTTCTCATACAGTGGCAAAGTTGGAAGAACTGACCTAAATGTGACCTTTCACGAGTGTGAAGTGTTGCTTGCAAACATGTGCAAAGGAGGAAAACTGGTGTAAACTTATGCTGCAAGTTTTACTGGATTCATTGCCCTTAAGAAATGCACATGGAATTTCCATGCAAATATTTTACAGTGCTGTCCATTCTAGAGGTCACATAACTAATTGCCTTTTTGTGATGGAAGAGGAGAAATTCTGCCACATCTGGTCATTTCATTGAAACTGTGAAAAAAAGCATGTTTGGGATTTGGCTCTGCAACTTACAACCCTGGTGAAATTGCTGGGACTTAAGCCCTTATTTGCATGTCTTACTGACTGGGGGACTCTTTTCCTGGTTATTATGAAGGACAATTTGAAATGAAGATAAATGTTGCATTGCAGTAAATGTACTAACTTCTCAAATTCAGCCACAGCTATGCATTACAATAGCTTTGAAACTTCAGCCTTGGAGTTGTAAAAGCCCCTTGCTGTGCCCTCTTGGCCCAGAGTTGCGTGCAGCACATCGCAGCCTTTTCATTTGATACACAGGTGCACAGTGCCAGCTCAGATGAAGATGGTAGCTCTCAGATTCATCAGTCAAGCAAAACAAAACTAACCAGTGGAACCAAGAAAGGAAAAGAAAGTAGGTTTGCAGAGTTCTATATACTGCATGCTTTGTACAGTTGTGTCCCGTCAGGTGATAGACTTTAATGTAGACAGTGTGGGCAGGCCAGCTCTTAGAGTAGAACAATGTTGTCCATAGATGTTGAGACATGTTGAACTGTCCAGACAGCAGCTTCTCAAATACTGTGAAGTTGTGGGAAACTCAGCCTTGCAGATCTTGCTGTGTCACACCCAGTACCTGTTCCAGCCAACAAAAATTGAACAGGATATAATACTGGGGTGGGGAGACGTCAAGCTGGAGAGGCAGTGTGAAACTGATCCTATTTGCACATGCATCTTGCTTCTGTCTTAATTACAGGTTGTGATTCTCTTGGGAATTAAGGTGGAGAACAATAAAAAATGCTATGTGGGATAAATCAGTCTGGAATGGGATTTGAGAAGAGTGAGACACTAGGTCACTCAGAGGCACCTTGAGCAAGTGCTTTAGGCATCACAGCAGGAAACAGTCATTTGTGGGAGGATTGATGACAAACATGGAAAAATTGTGTTACAGACTTGTAGATAGCAAGGAAGCTGCTTAGATTTTGGAGGATATGGGAAAAGTGGGTGGCTAAGCGTTTGGGGCCAAACAAGGGAAAGGGTTTGGCCTTAAACTGGTGTTGAGAAATAACATATATGTCCATTGACAGAATCCACCCAGCAGCAGAAAGAAGAACATCTGATGGAAATGGGACAGACTGACTCTGCTGGTGTAGAGAGTGCAGGATGCAAGAGTCTGTCACTGCAGGGTGTTGATTGTGGCAAGTACAGTGTGCTGAGTGACACATGTGTTGTGAGGCCATCCAGCAATGCACCCCTAAAAGCTGACTGCAAAGAAAATAGCAGGCAGCCAAAACAAGATGCACTTTGTGAGGAGTCTGAGGGTGATGGGGTGCTTCCCAAGAACACTAATGAAGAAAATATTTATGTACTGGATGCCACAAAAGAAGGAAATGTGGGTCGTTTTCTAAATGTAAGTACTAAGTTGCATGGGTTCTCTTTGTTGCCTCTGCAAATACGTAATTTACTTATTTAAGCTTAAAATAGAAATTTTTTGCACATAAACAAAACGGTGGTGCATGCCAGGAGAGGCACATGTGGTGCTCTCTGCCATCCCAGGTGACAGGACAGTAGGTTGGGTCACACTGGCTGTTCAATTGCCAAGTACCTCCACCTAAGACAAATAGTTCATAGACACATCTGCAGATACGCTGCAAATAATTTATTTCTCTTCATTAGCATGAATATGTCTTCCACAAATAATTTATTTCTCTTCATTGGCATGAATATGTCTTACAGCAAAGCCCTTGCATATGTTTAAACTGTTCTTCCTTGCAGAGGTATTATGGTGTTAATATTAGTAGTGCATCTTGCAGAAACCTTCCTTCTGTTCCCATGGGCATGCATGTTCCTACATGCACCTGAGTGACCTTTCACATCCTGTACTTGGCCAGCACACTGTCATGTAATCCATTGCTTGCTCCCTAGCACTGCTGCCCTAGAAATGGCATTGGGTGGTAAACTTTCCATGTGGGCTCGAGAAGGGAAGGAAGAAACTACCTTTACTGGTGACAGATGTCTGACACAAAACAGTTTTTTCAGTCAACAATGTGGTGTTGGACTGTTTCTAATCCAGATTTTCTGTTTTACAGCACAGCTGCTGCCCAAATCTCTTTGCACAAAGTGTGTTTGTAGAAACTCACAACAGAAGTTTTCCCTGGGTGGCATTCTTCACAAACAGGTGAATTTCTGGAAGTCTTATGTTGTTCATTCAAGGCACTAGGAGGAAAAAAACACCACTTATTAGAGCATAATTACACTGGGGGTGGGGCAGATGCTTGGATCATAGAAGCACAAAAATACCTTCTTATAGGTGACTTCTTATTGTGCACTAAAGGCAGAAGAAATACAGTGATTGGTTATGACTAATGAGTTTCACTTCAGTTTTGCACTGAAATGTGAAGTAGGGAAGGTTAATTTTGGTGTGTCCACTTCAGTAATAATCTTCTTCAGTGGAGAAATAGGTTTAACTCAGCATGGTCATTTGGAAAGCCAAGATCCACTCATCCCACTGTTGTGTCTCAAGGAATGGCCACCAGATCTGCATCACATAGGGCAGGATTAAACAGGGTATTAAGGTTGAGACACTTTGTGGGCCAAACAAGCTGGTTTCAGTCCTTTTCCTCACAGCTGTCAAAACAAGCAGGACTTTGTGTAGCCCAGCATGTCCTGGGCATGTGACAATAGGATACACAGAGGTGAAAATTTGTTCTGAAAGTAAAAGATGCACATATTTCCTTAGTGACTAACAACAGAAAGAGAGGTACAGACAGCTGGTACCAGCGAGACACAGTATGGCAGCAGCTCAATCCAGGAGAGGAAAGATGAATTGTATAAATGAAGTTGGCTGACATGCATGTCAACAGTAGAACTAGGTGAGAACAGAACAGAGAGGGGAGACTTTGTGCTAACAAACCAGTTCCACAGAACACTGATATTCTGTGGAGCCTTGCAACTCTGGTCCATACTGACACAGATGCTGTGGATTTTACTGGGAGTCTCCAAGAACTGTGAGGACAATATTTTGAAATACATCCAAAAAAGAGTTTTGTTTTAGCTAGAGTCTTTCTTGCTCAGGTACTCAGCAAAGAAGTGTAGTGAGGATTGAGGCTACTGGAGAGAGATAATAGTGACTTAGGGAAGAAGATTGTTGAAGGAGAGTTCACCTCACTGGCTCTTCCATTTTCTGGGCATCACCCTTTTACAACTTTTCTAAATTAAGGACTTCATCTGGATCATTGAGCTTAATTGTGTGCCTTACATGAACTTGCCCAGTCACCTTTTTATTTGTTTTACATGACTCAAGTCAGCAAGTCCCAGGCTGTAATTACATGCTGTATGAAAAGTCCTCAGTGTTTGTTGTCAGTCAGCTGCCTAGGAATTCACTGGAAGTTCTCTATACCATATCCAGTGAGAAACATCAGAGAATTACTCCCTTCATCACAATATTCATATTTTCTTACATTTTCCATCAGTTGTTCCTCAGCATCATAATCTCAGGTGTTTAGTTTGGCATTTGTTTTGGACAATGAATTTCCTGCCTTAGACATTTCTTCTATTTTACTACCAGAGCAGCTGGTTCATGAGGAGCATGTGGTTAATTCTGAGTTTTGGGCTTTGTACACATAGTGTAATTGCATTAAAAGGTAGCCTGTCAGACCAAAAATAACAATCTTCAAAAACATATGCAGAGATCTGTTCAAACTTCAGTGATGCACTATACATAGGAAAAATAACAAAACTGTTATTCATTTAGATGTATTACTTATGTGGTTTTCCTTTTTCTGTTTGTTTGTTTTGGGGTTTTTTTTGTTTTTTTTTGTTTTGATGGGGTTTGTTTGTTTATTGTTTCATTTTTGGTTTTTTGTTTGGTTGGCTTTGGTTTTGGTGGGTTGGTTTTTTTTTTTTTTCATTTTTGGTTTTTTGTTTGGTTAGCTTTGGTGGGTTGGTTTTTTTTTTTATTTTTGTTCCCCAGAATTCCCTTCTAAGTTAGAGCACATTGTTTATACTCCAACCCTATTTGCAATTTCCTTAGCCAAAGGAGCATGAGCGACTCCTTGTATGCCTTGTTTCCTTCCCATCAAGCTGCCTGTGTGATGCTCCCTGCCCCCTGCAGTTTTTGGATTTGCATGTGGGTTGTTGGTGACAAATGGTTAGCACAGTACTGTTTCACTTAGTTCAAGCAAATTAACTGTTTTATTCCTTAGACATGTGAAAGCTGGAACCGAACTCACCTGGGATTATGGTTATGAAGCTGGAAGCATGCCAGAGACAGAGATTTCCTGTCACTGTGGAGTTCAGAAGTGCAGGAAAAAAACCTTATAGGCAAAAGCTTTCTTACTGTCAACACATCTTGTACCTGGGAATTTATATGCTGGAAGGGATGACTGCTCAGCAAACAGCCCGCAAGTCCTTGGTGCTAATTGCATTCAACTAAAATGCCTTTCACCTGATGATTTTTTAAATTTACATTTAAATGTCACTTTTGTAGTTTACAGAAATAGAACTGTTTGTTCTAAGAACAGACATTAAGCCTTTCCTAGGTAATTTCTGTTCTCCTGGTCTTCCTCCTCCCTGCTTCTAATCCACAAGCAAAGTTCATAGTGTACTGGAAGAATTCCTGCTCCATGCCATCTGCAGCAGAGACACGACTGATGAGAGCAACAGTTCCTTGGGGCTTTCTGTGCCCCTCCACAGTGCTGAGTTAGCAAAACTCAGGTTTCTGAACTTCATTATGAATTTCATATTAATTCATTATGCTTCTCTGGGCACTAGGAATTGTTAAAATACACCTAAGCCTGTTGCATCCAGTGGGACAGATAGTCCTGAACAGAGAATTAAACAGAGCAGTTCTGCAGAGCTGTGTTTGTGCTACAAAATGAGCTGAACAAGTCCTGCTGCAGCAGGAGAGAAATGACTGGGTTTTGTTGGATTGCACCCCTCTCCGTGTTTGTGACACACAGAAATCCTTGAGAAATCCAGTGTACCTCATCTCAGTGCCATATTGTGTATGGAACAGGTGGGCCAGAATTGCTTACCACGTGGTTTGTTGGTGGGAGAGAAACAAGCTGTATTAGGAGACATGGAGTGCAGATGCAGGAGGTGGCTCTGAAATGGAGCAAGGGATGGCTGTGCAGGTGTGTGGCTTTTGGATGTGTTGGAGCCTTGGGCAAGCAAGGAGGTGGCGCAGGTGAGCAGTTCAGACCCTTGAAGAACCACTGCCAAAGGTTTCAAAAAAAGCAGTTTTATTAAAAATGTTGCAAAAGTAAGACTTAACATAGTTTGATAGCAAAGTTTGCTCTGTTACTGCAGAAGATATGATAATGATTTAAAGTTACCAGTGCAAAATCTAGTGGCACCGTAATACAAGACTGTGTATGATGTCAGTCACTTACCAGAAACCTGCAGTTGATCAGGTGTGTCTCAGCCTCGAGGAGTAACACTGAGAGCATCCCAGCTCATAGGGAAATCCCTGGCATTAACATGAGAGCTAAAAAAAGGTTCAGTCAGGCTGTCATTTATGGGATAAAGTGGTTGGCTTGAAGTCAAAGTACCTTTGTTGGAGAAGGTAAACCTGAGTCTTGTACCTGCACCTTTCTTTGTTTCTTGATAAATGAGTTTTGGAAGAACCATCCGCTATTCATGTGTTAATTGCATGGTTGGTATCCCAGATTCCACTTCCATATGCCTCAGTGCTCGCCGTGTCACTCTGCTCCTGTGGGGGTTTGCAGAGAAATGGTTGGAACAAATGAAGGTCTTGGCCTGGTTATGTCCAAGCCTATACTGCAAAATGAAAGATAAGCAGGAACCAGTTCTCAGCCCTGGGGCCAAGAGGCAGTGTATGTCTTATGCACACATGTCTTAGGGTTCTGTTTTAATTGGGTTATATCTGTGCTGTGTAACTGTGGACAAACATGGTATCTGTGGCCCTAAGTGGGGATTTTTTTTTGTTTGTTTTGTATGCTTCAAGCTTAAAAGTCATGGGATTGTACTGCAACATTTGATGATCTTGAATTTTTCAAGTTTCATCATGCATAAGGAGTTTCAGCCTGTTAAAAGTGGACCTTTCACAGGGATAACAGACCTGTGAACCATTCTGCTTACAGTGAAACCTCAGATCTTCTCTCTCTCAGCTCTGTTTGAGAGTTTAGCACATCCAGCAAGGAAACCTCTCCTCGACTTTGGTACCTGTCATCACACTCTGGGTTTGTGTGGGCTTTCACCACCCATCTTCAGGGATAAATGTAGAAGAGCGGAGTCACCTCAGTGTTGGTGCAGTGCCTCTTCAGAAGGTCAGAGCCACCCACTCTTGCCTTGATCAGCCCCTCTGTCACTGCAGCCCCTGTGTGAGCTGAAGACAGCACTCAGCCCAGTTGGTTTTTGCTTCGTTGAAGATCTATCTCTGCTCAGAGGGAATATGCCTTGGGGTATCATCCTTCAGCATTAACCAGAGACGTGCCAAAGTGTATGACAAAACCCACAGGTAACCCAGGAATGGTATTAGCCTTTTAAACAAATGAAAATGCAGAAAATGCTTGACTTGAATGTGGAAAAGAAGATGGGAATGTTTTTAAAGCATCAGGGGAAGGGAGGATGGAAGAAGGTACATTTTACTGCTGTTGATGATATATTCCAGATCAGTGGTAGGAATTAATGATACTGGGCTAGTGAGGAAGAGCCCTGTTTCTTAATTCAGGAAAACAGACCTGATGATTCAAAAGAGGCAGCACTTACTTGCTCCATGTGGTCTGCAACTGTGGGCGAGCTTGCTGTGAGTGTAAATGTCACAGAAGGCGTGTGTATGAGACAGGGCTTTTTGGCTAGCTGGGTTTATCAGGTCTGTCTCCAGGCTGGTGCTTCTTCATGTTCCTCCTCCAGACCAGAGATCATAACTATCCATGAGCAAAATGACCTTACAAGGTGTGATTTCTTCCTGCTTCTGTAGTATTGCTAGAACATGTTCTGCTGAGGGTGTCCTGCAAGTATCCTCTGCGGTAATGACCACAGGAATGCTCACCTGGGCTCTCTCTCTGCTCTGCTGACTGTTCCTCTGCTTGTCACAGCTCACAGATGGGGATATTTCTGAGCACAGCCCCTTGTGTCACCCGTGCTTTAGCAGAGCAGTGTGTAGAAGCAACGAGCACAAGCACTGATGGAAAAACAGCTGAAGATATTCCAAGTGAAGTACTCAAAGCACCTGTGGAATGACACATCTGGGACTTCTCATCAGCCTGTCAGGGGCATCATAAATGAAGGGTGCCTGATGGGAATTAGTGGCATTGAGATGTGAATCACAGCTCTTAGAGTGAGCAAGCTGGTCCCTATGGAGGGACAGTAGGGATGTCAGGATGTATAAGGGCTCCATGGTAATAAGTATTAGTACCCAAGATAAGCATACAAATGCAAAGACAGCTGAAGATCACTTACAGCATAAGTATAAAAGAAACTGGACTGGAGCTTATTAACTGATTTTTTTTTTTTTTTTTTTCCAAAAATGCACTGAGCATTAATTTCTGGCTCTTTCACAGAACTGTATGGCTTGATAGTGCAACAGTTTGGAGGAAGAGCTCACAAGGGTTTTGGACTTTCTTTGGAAATTCTCCACAGAGAATTTTTCCTGTGTTGAAGAACAGACTTCTGTTAGGAAGGCCGTACTAGTTTAAGATTTATGCACCTGTGGGTGCTTGAATCATGTTGACTCATTTGAGTGTAATCTAGGTAATAGATCTGGGAATTGGAATTGTGTAGCAGTATTTGGCTAATATATAGAATCTAATTGCAAGCCTGGACACAGGGCTTGATCTTAGCTCCTTTATGCTGCATCTGGGCAGATGCAAAGGGATTTGGGAAACCAAGTGAAATGATGCCAGTAATGCCAAAAAGCCAAAGCTGATGTAGCTGATATAGGGAACTGATCTTAAAAGCTCTATGTTGTGTTTGGTGTAGCCTCCTGATGAGCCAGAATATGCCTATTAATTTGGCTGATGAGCTCGCTGGAGGAGGTTCAACAAGACCAAGTGCCAGGTCCTGCACTTGGGTCACAACAACCCCAGGCAGCCCTTCAGGCTGGGGGAAGAGTCTGGAAGGATGCCCAGCAGAGAAGGATCTGGGGGTGTTGGTTGACAGCAGCTGAACATGAGTCTGCCCAGGCAGCCAAGAAGGCCAGTGGCATCCTGGCCTGTGTGAGAAACGAAGCCCACGCCTCCAAATGTTAAGAGTTTAATGAGGGATAACAGGGGACAGATCAACAAAGCAAAAGTAACGGCACTGTGTGTGTGGCAACAGCCAGAAGCACACCCAGTTCTTTAGCAAGCAGCCCTTTATACTGCTGCAGTTGCATGACTTCACCACATGATCTTGCACATTTCTTGGGGCCTGGTTACAACTCTGCCTCAGGCTGTCACAGCATTGCATAAGTCCACAGCTACAGTCTCCAAGGGTCCGTCAGGGAGGCAGTCCAGGGTGGTCTTCTGATGCCACTCTAGACTTAGAGAACTTACAGAGAATACCATAAATGTATTCTCCTTTTATGGTATTTTGTTCTCTGCCTTTGCTGTCTCGGTGTTAAATAACCATGTAGTTGTTGGCTTTCACTAATTATGTGTTGGCTTTTGCAAATTATTAAAGTGGATGCTGTGTTGTGCATTACAACATTAACTTTTGCAGAAGTAGCTGTAGTAGTGAAATAATAAGGAATACTTTTATTTTTGTAAATAACTGACAATATTGAGAATAACTCAAAATATATTTGTGAAATAGCTAGTGTTGATTTAAAGTACTTGTGGAAATAGATAAAACCATCTGCATGGTCAGATAACACTTAAGGAATGGATGGGATGAGGATCCCTGCTACTGACCCTTTAACTGTCAGTAACTCTCACCTGCTGAAACCACAGAACAGGCGGCCGTTGTGAGGAAGTGACACACAGCCCTCAAAACCACATCCACGATTACTCATGTACTCTAAAAAGGTGGGTCAGGGGTCAAACCAAGCTAGAGAATTCCCAGAACATGTAAACGAGTTCAAAGAAATGTTTGAACAAGTATAATCTTTATGAATATGTACTTGGCCAATGCAATAGAAAAAGCATATAAGAAGAGTTACTGTGGTTAGCTGATGTGCCTCTGGCCGTAGCCAAGCACCCAACACTGTTATTGATTTGTCCCTTTTATCCCTTATTAAATTTTTAAAATTTTTGAAAAGTGGAATTCATTTCTCACACCTGTATTAGCAAGAGTGTGGCCAGCAGGACCAGGGCAGTGATTGTACCCCTGTACTTGATCCTGGTGAGGCCACATCTCAAATCCTGTGTTCAGTTTTGGGCCCCTAAAATCAGTGTTATGAATGAGGTCCTTTATGTCTAATTTAATAAACCACAAAATTAGAATTTAGCAGAAATTTTAATTGAGTAGCAATTTTATATAAAATGAATACAATCAAGTAAGCATGTGCAAAGTAAATTTGGCAGTGATTATTTAAGTCTGATTAAGGTTCTGATAAGGCATAAGCAAAACAGATTGGGGTGCAAACCCAACCAGGCTTCATGGGGGGGTTTCTCACCCTGCCTCCTGTACCAAAAAACAAAGGAATCCAAACACAACTTACATACTGTATGCTAATAGATATTCATCAGTATTTTCCCATAAATCTCCTCCTGTTTTTGATTCTTGAAATCTCCATCACTGTACTGCATAGCACGTGCCCCGCTTGTTTCTGAGGGGTCCTCTTGGCTCTTTGGTGGTCGCTTCTGACAAAGGCTTCTCATCATCCTCGCTGTCCTTTGAACAACCCCTCCGGTTGCACGTGCACCCCAAGTCTTGTGTTATAGAAGCCAGCATTATATTCCAAAAATAAGCCTCACTGTTTCATAGGTACCTGGAATCATTCCAATTTTATGGATTTCAAGGCTGATCCCTTAATTATTCTGAGGCCGGGATCCATTTTGGGATATTGCTTATCTCAATACTCCATCCTGTATCCTATTTCTCATGAACATCTGAAAACGTCTGTTTTGTGACAGTAATTATATATCCTTTTCCTCTGTTACTTTTTAACAAATATTTTCTAAAATATTGATATAGTTACAATTGTTAGCACAAATCATATTCATTTATCACATCAGGAAGGACGTGGAGGGGCTGGAGTGTCTCCAGAGAAGGGCAGCAGAGCTGGGGAAAGGTCAGGAGCACACGTCCTGTGCGGAGCTGCTGGGGAAGCTGGGGGTGTTCAGTCTGGAGAAAAGGAGGCTCCCGGGTGACCCTGCCTGTGAAAAATGCCAGGCACTTGTTTTTAAATGTTTAAAAGTTTGATAGTAATAAAATGGTTATTCCTTTTCCTCTGTTACTTTTTAACAAATATTTTCTAAAATATTGATATAGTTACAATTGTTAGCACAAATCATATTCATTTATCACATCAGGAAGGACGTGGAGGGGCTGGAGTGTCTCCAGAGAAGGGCAGCAGAGCTGGGGAAAGGTCAGGAGCACACGTCCTGTGCGGAGCTGCTGGGGAAGCTGGGGGTGTTCAGTCTGGAGAAAAGGAGGCTCCCGGGTGACCCTGCCTGTGAAAAATGCCAGGCACTTGTTTTTAAATGTTTAAAAGTTTGATAGTAATAAAATGGTTATTAAAATAGTAATAAAATTAGAGTAATAAAAATTTGGACAATTAGGATTAGGATGATACGAGACGATAAAACCAAAGAGTTACAGACAGTCTGAGTACCTCTTTCTGGGAAAAATAAGCCCCACAAAGGGGCACACGATAACAGAGGATTAACCCTTAAAAGCAATAGCCTGTTGCATATTTATGCATCTCATTTCATACATCACATTTATGCATACATGATGCATAAATTCCATTCAAACAAAGGATTCTGTCTGGTCAGTGTCAACTTCTTCCTCTTCATCCTGACGGCGTCTTCAGGGCTGAGCAAGGCAGGAAGAAGTTAATTTCTTCTGATAAAGGAGCAATAATTTTTTTTTTCTCTGAAAAATTCAGGTGTCCCGTGGCTGCAAGTACCTCATTCCTCTCTTTGAAAAAATATCCCACATACATAGTTTCTATTGTAACTACAAAAGCTACATTTTAACTACAAAACTACATTTACCATACTATTAAAATGTTAATACAGCACTACTAATCAATACAACAGAATACATATAGTAAATATCTGCGTAGAGCCGGATAATATATGCACTTTTCACACTGCCGCTCTATAGAACTGCCTGAAGGCATCTTCCCCTGGCAGCAAGTGACGGGAAGCGGCACCCGGGGAGGCTTAGGTTGAACAGTAGTTCTGTGACTCTGTCAAAAGCGAGCACGGGGTTAGGGAGGGATGCGGGAAATCACTTTTCCCATGGTGAAAGCCCTCGGGAAATGGCTGTCCGGCGGCGGCCCGCGGCAGTGCCTGGCACGGGTATCGAACCCGGGTACCGGCTCCGTGAGCCCGGCACGCCCGCAGGGGTCCGGCCACGCCTCCCGTATTACGTAACGGGCGCCTCCGCGACGCCTTCCCGCCAGCCACGCGAGGGCCGCAGCCAATCAGCGACGGGCCGGTGTACGGGGCGGAGCATGGGCCGACGCCACCGCGCATGCTCCGTGCCCCAGCCGGGCGCTCTCGCTTCCGCGCGGGAGGGTTGAGGGCGGGGGAGGAGGCGGCGGGAGCGTCGGCTCGCGCGAGCCGGGCCGCGAGCGGGCGGTAAGTACCACCGCGGGCACGCGCGGCGGGGGGAGCGCGGAGCCTCCTCAGCGCCGGTCCCGCACCCCCGCTCTCCCCGCAGTGCCTGTGAGTGGAGCCGGCCGGGGCTCGGCTGAGCGGCGGCGCCGTGAGGCGGCACCGGGACCTCCGTGAGGGCCGCCCCGGAGGCCCGAGGGGTGTTAGGAAGGAATTCTTGGCTGGTGAGAGTGGTGAGGCACCGGCACGGGTTCCCCAGAAAAGCTGTGGGTATCTGGTGTCTGGCGGTGTTCAGGGCCGGGCTGGATGGAGCTCTGAGCAGCCCAGTGCAGCGAAAGGTGCCCTGCCCACGGCGGGGGTTGGAGCGAGATGCCCGCAAGTGAGAGGTGGTCAGAAAGACAGCTTTGTTCGTTCCTTCTTCTTCCTTGAGAAATCTGGATGTGTTTGTTCTGTACTGACGTGGGGAGAAGGGGGAGGTGAGTGTTGGTCGTGTTTAGCTGTGAAATCTCCAGCCCTGCTTCTCCAGCCCTCGTCCCAGATGAGGGACACACTGAGTGTGGGGTGACGGGCGTGTGATTCCTTTCTTTCTTCCCGCTTCCATAGATCCAATCCTGCACTGCGCTGGAAGGAAGAGCCGAGCAGGAGCTGGGACAGTGGGTTTCAATAGCGTGCTGGAATTCAGAGCATTGGGTTCTTTTCCTTACTCCCCTATGGATGTACCAAGAGACTCTGTGCCTTAGCTTCCTCCTGTGTAAAAGATGGATATTTACATACAAGAATGCTTTCAGAACTGGGTCTGGAGAACAAATACTTCAGCAGGATTGCTGAATTTGAAAGTGGTACAAGCCCTGCGCTCTTGCCAGCACTGTTCTCCCTTTTTACTTTCCGTTTCCTTTCCCGTCTTCTTCCCTTTAGTCACTGTTGTGAAAAAATAAAGAACCGAAACCAGCAGCCCTCCTTCTAGGAAATGGCACAGGTACAAGAGGAGTGGCCAGGCGTGACTGTTCTCTCAGCTGCTGCTCTGCCTTCTGTTTTGCTGTGTCATCTGTCCTGTCATGAGCGGGGAGCAGCAGAAGCCCCCCAGATCTTACAGCTGAATTGGGCCTCCTGGGTTCCCTGTGGTGGTGACAGTGGAAGCGAAGGGTTGCAGAAGGATTTGGGACAGCAAGGAATTGACTGTAAAACAGCAGGTGAAAATCCTGCATTGATAAGTGGAAGATGATGGATGTGGCAGAGAAACAACCATGGCACTGATGCCCTCCCTACTTAATCTGTTGCCACTTAAGGAGGAGATCTGGGGAACTCTAATACTGGTCTGGGGTTGACAGGGTGGTGGTGTTGGGTTGCTGTTTGGACTTGATGATCTCAGAGGTCTTTCCCAACCTAACTGATTCTGTGGCAGTATGTGACTCTCACTGAAAGGTGTCCCTTCTGGGGTGACCAGGAGGACAAACCCATGGATCTGTCCCTATGATTTCTGTGTTGAATTCTCCCCCTCTGGTTAGCTACAAATCAGGGTACTGTTGTACCTTCCATTGTTTGTGGTCGCGTTGCATGGAATACCCCAGAAGTGTGATTGGTGCAAAACATTTCCTGGTAAGCAAGGGAAGGAACAAGGCCACACAGCTCTCACGCTGCCTCACGTTCCTCTCCAGACCTGTGGCAGCACAAACCACCAGCCCTCCACCCAGTTTTGTCTGCTCTGATCACCGTGGGCCCCCTTGCTTGTTGAGCTTCGTGTTTTTTCACTGCTTTATGCTTCCAGCAGTAGTTCTCTGGAAGTGTCAGCTCTGTGCTCAGAAGCAGGCTAAAATGTGATTGAAATAGTGAGAATTATTGAGGAAATAAGGAAAATACAGAGTGATGTTGTGGCTTTGTAGTGTAAATGGTAGCCCATCCTTTTGGAGGTGGTATGCTTCTCTTTGAGTGTAGCCAGAAGAGTAACGAGAAGGGATGGAGAAATGACAGAGGTGAAAAAAACTGCAGGCCAGCTTCTGTACAAAGAAGAGCTAAATAGTTTCAGATTCCTTTACTTTAAAAAGAAACAGCAGGAGAAATAGTAACAGAGCAATGCTGTCATGAGTACTGCTGAAAGAGTGGAGCAAGGATTTCTTGCCTTTTCAGAGAGATCCAAGTGTTTCAGCTGGAATCCCTGAGTGGCTTGAGCACTGCAAAAGCAAGGCATTGTTCAGATGAAATGTAACTAAACTGTAAAACTGGAAACCTGCCCTTAGCCTCTCCCTTCTTGTGTAGGAGCAGCCAACCAGCTCCATTGCCCCGTTCAGTTCCATATCCTCTTCCTGGTAGTGCTCTGTAGCAGAAGGCTCAGGAAGAGCACAGGCTCCTGTGGGGGTATGTCGGGTTTGCATGGCCAGGTTTGGGTAGCAGGGGGGCTACAGGGGTGGCTTCAGTGAGAAGCTGCTTGAAACTTCCCCCGTGTGCAGCAGAGCCAATGCCAGCTAGCTCCAGGACTGACCCTCTGTTTCCAAGGCTGAGCCCAGCAGGAATGATAGTAACACCTCTGTGGTAACTTTTAAGAAGGAAAGAAAAAAAGTTATTGGGCAGAGAGGAGTGGAGTGGGAATATGTGAGAGGAGCAACTCTGCAGACACCGAGGTCAGTGGAGAAGGAGGAGCAGGAGGTGCTCCAGGTGCCAGAGCTGGGATTCCCCTGCAGCCCAGGGTGCAGACCATGGTGAGGCAGGATGTGCCCCTGCAGCCCAGGGAGGTCCATGGGGATTCAGAGATCCACCCACAGCCTGTGGAGGAGGTGGGTGCCTGAGAGAGGCTGTGACCCCGTGGGAGGCCCGTGCTGGAGCAGGGTCCTGGCAGGGACTTGCAGACCCATGGAGAGGGAGCCCACACTGGAGCAGGTTTCCTGGTAGGACTTGTGACCCTTGGGGGAACCAACGTTGGAGCAGGCTGTGCCTGAAGGAGTTCACCCCATGGGAGAGTGACCTGTGTTGGAGGAGTTCATGGAGAACTGTTGTTCATGGAAAGGACTCACGGAGATGTTTGTGGAGGACTGTCTTCATTGGGAGAGACCCCACACTGGAGCAGGGGAAGGACTCTCCCTGTGTGTGGCAGGAACAGGGTGATGGACTGACCATAACCCCCATTCTCCATCTCCCAGTGCCTCTTGGGGGAAGGAGGTAGAGTTTGGAAAGAAGGGAGGGATGAAGGCAAGGTGGTTTTAAAATCTATTTTACTTCTCATTATCCATAATTCAGTTAATTATACCCGAGCAGAGTCTGCTTTGCCTGTGATGGTATTCGGTGAGGGATCTCTCCCTGTCCTTAACCCATGAACCCTTTGTTATATTTTCTCTCCCCATCCAGTTGTGGAGGGGAATGATAGAGTGGCCTGGGGGAGTTCCTGGCATCCAGACACGGCCAACCCACCAGAGGGGGACAGGATACAGGGCTAAACAGGGCTGTAGGTGCAGGCTGGCTGCTTCTGCACAGAGGAATGGCCAAGAGCTGGACTTCCACTGCTTCAGGAATCCTAGAAAGGTGCTGGAGTAACCCCAAGGCTGACCATGATCAAGTGTCTTCTGTCCTCCATCAGCATCAGGATTTCTCTGGAGCCTGTAAGAACATGAGGGACTGTAGAGTCCACGTTTACCCCTTCCTTAAAAAATTCCTAGAGCTGGATCCTCTGACTAGGCCTGAGCAGGCACTATGTGTCTGCATTGATTCCAGGTATTGGTTTGCAGAGAGCTTTTCCTGTATTCTAGGCCATTCAAACTCTAGCTCATTCTTCTTTTGAATTTCTTTCTTTTCTATTCTAGTTCTAATATGTCCTTGTGTTTCTGTTTGTTTATATTGTATTTATGTATTGCTCAGGTTTTGAAAGTGGTATGATGGTCAGTGTATAGATGAGTATTGGAAATCATTTTCTACCCTTCCTTGCTCACAAGACATAGAATGACAGAGGGAAAAAAACTCCAGCTGTGTGCAAAGTGACTTGTGATTACAAGTAAATTGTCCGTAGTGTAAGCCAGAGGGGGAAAAAACATAAAAAATCCTCTTCTACTCTGGTGGTGCTTTCACCTGGGGCTACCCAGTCTGTTTTATGCAAGCAGAATGGGGGCAAATGAAAACTGTTTGTCTATTGAAACCCAGAAAAAGGTTGCAGGATTTGTTGGCCTTACTACCTCTCACTAGAATAATTTAACTTCAGATCTTCCTATTTCTTGAAAGTAAATGCAGATTTTTCTTCCCCTTTGTCGTACAGGAGTTTGTGCTGTCAGAGGTGACGTCTCCAGCAGAGGATAGTTTGGAGTATCACGCCTTGTAGGAGTGGGAAGTTGTTGAAGATTTCTGTGGTGGACTTGCACAAAAAACACAAAGTAAAATTTCTGCTACAAATGTTGTGGGGTGATGCTCTAACCTGCTGATGGGGATGTGTGTAAAGGCTTGTCCAGAAACACTTAGACTGCTTTTGTGAAGTATGTGGGTGGCCTCAGAATTTTGCAGCTGCTGGAGAAAGACTATGTGAAGAACAATTAAGACTTGAGTGGATATGGCCAGGAAAAGATAACAAGTGTCCCTGGGGCAATTCCCAGGGCTCAGGGAAAATTCTGTCACCCTTGTTAGCATTTCACCTTGCTGAGAGAGAATGTTTGAATCTCTCACTTATGATTTTTCTCTTGTGCCCCAGTTTACTTGCAGACCTCTCCACGCTACTTTGCTACATCCTTCTTACAGCAAGCAATTACTGTTTCTTCCTTGTTTTCTGTGAACTCCTGGAAAGCACTGGTGAAGCTTGGGGGCAGCTGTTTTTCCATCCTTTGTTGACTCGCACATGGCAGCAGTAGGTTAAGAAAACACTACTGGTTCTACTGGTATTTGTTACTGGAGGAGCAAAGCACCAAGGGTCAGGGGATGTAGGTGAAGGAGCACTTAAAGGGCAGGAGTTGGCGGGCTCTGCTTTCCTCTGTCCTGCTTGGCCTATGGAAGTTGTCAATTGCTTTGTGTTTTGTCCCAGTTTTCCTGCCCTAGGTGCTTTCTGAATAATGGCGAAGATGGTGAGAACAACATGTGCATTTTGTTCAGAAGGGGAGGCTGGCTCTGTGATGTACATCGCCACAGAGAGAAATATTGCAGCTCATCAGGATTGTCTGGTGAGTGCCTTTAGCTGGTCAGTACTGAAGAGAAGTGGAGAAGGGATAAGGGGGAAGTTTCCAGTGCTTGTCTCTTTTTAGTTTTGCAATGATGTCTGGATTGAAAGGCTGGTTACTCAAACCAGCAAGTTTATATTAGATTGAAAAGCTCAAAAAGCAACAGGGCTTGGCCGGGATTTTGGAGTGGGAGAGGATGTGTCCGCACAGCTGGAGCTGTTGATTTGAGGTGTTTTCATGTGTCTGTTGCTGAGCAGTGGTCCCAGACACACATGAAAACACCACAAAGACCACATATGGTCTTGCAACAGGAATAGGTCTTCTTGAAGCACTATTGAGAATCATCTTCTTGGATGAGGATGCTCACACCACACAAAATTGTATACTTAAACCTTTGCAGGAAAATATCCATACCATTTGATGGTTAAAAAACTTTTCCAGTGTGTCCCTTATTTAAAATAAGAAATAAAAATATCAGAAGTTGATTATACAAAAATATCTGTGAAGCTTTAAGTGTGTTACGATCCTTCTACTCTTCTTGCCTCCCCTTTATTCTGGAATGTTGGTGGAGCTGGTTCTTGGAGTGCAGAATGAACTACAGCTGCTGTATTCTCTCTTCAGCAGAGGGAGAATATAGCTGAGAGCTGTTTAGCAAAGGAGATTGCTGCTAGAGCAGCTTTCTGGCTGTCACTGTGCCAGCCTTCTTATTCTCACAATTGTCATGTCTACCTCTTTATTTTTCTGATATCTTTTTTGATTGTCTATTTTTTATCAGAATGTTTCACAACAGTGTTGTTTTACAGCACTTGGATGTTTTGTTTGAAACAGGTTTTATTATGGCTTTAATGTTTCTCCAATGTTAAAACTTCTCTCTCCCTCTCTCTGTTTTTTCTTCTTTCTCCTTTCTTTCTCCTCTCAGCAGCTTTACTAATTTCTCTGCCTTAGGCTTGTTTGCGCTGTTTGGGTTTTTTTGCAGTCAGCTATCACCTTCTGAGCAGACAGACTGTGCCTGCTAGTTGATGAAAGGGTAGCTCCCTTTTGTTTGGAATTAACTACATGTAATGCTTGGGAAATGTTTGCCAAGAACTTCCCCTTCCTCGCTCATTGACATGGCTCAGCAGTTCTGTGGGAATTAAAGTGGCCTGAGTGTGCTTGTGTGCATTTTTAGTGGGTTTCTCCCAGGATGTGTACAATGTTTCTGGGTTTTCCTGCAGTCAGCTGTTGTCAGCACTAGGCTGTATGGAAATCTTATTACAGAGAAATGTTGCATCCAGCTGTAGGTCTGAGCAGCTGAGCACATAATATGATGTCCAAGGTGTGGAGGTCTGTTGCCTGAAGATCTTCTCATCCTTATTCTGGGCACCCTGGAATTGCACATTTTCTCTGTTCATGTTTTTAATAAGTTAACTTTCTCACCTTGTTATCTTTTCTTAGTTTGCCTTCAGGTTATGTGAAATCTCCTATGTGAAAGGAGGAACTTCTTTTGACTGCAGAAATGTTCAAGCTTAGCTCCTTGTTCAGTGTAGGTGAAATCTCTTGTTAACACAAAGAAAAATCAGCCTTCTTAGGTAGGGCAAGTGCAAGAAGAAAAGATGTATTCTTTGTCTCTTTTCAGCACTGGTGACTGAGTCATTTTATTTCTTAAAACTGTCTCATTTGTCTTTAGTTATTTTCCTCAGGATTTGTGGAATCTGAAGATCATAACCCAGAAAATCTGGAAATAAGGTTTGATGTGTCATCAGTGTTAAAGGAGCTCAGGAGAGGAAAGCGGCTGGTAAGGAAATGTTTCTGAATCTGCAGTTAGTCCTGTCTCGTAGTATTGAAGGTTGTCTGGCCTCTTCTGTGCTTTGAAAAAACCCATTAAAGTATCTGGTCCTTCTGATCTAGTAAGATTAGGCAAATTACAGGTTTAGCATTGGAGTCATTGATTTAACATTTGTTTTGGTGAAATTTAGTTCATTCTGTATTAAAATGCAGGTGGGTTTTTTTCTGGCCTTTATGTCCTTAGTCGAAGTTTCTTGAGCCTTTGGTGAAGAACTAAGCCAGTGCCTGAAACAAAAGAATGGAATCCACAATTGTAAAGGGGAACAAATTCTGAGTTTAGCAGAAATCAGATTATTTAAGTGAGGGAGTTTTTTGATTGCCTTTGTCTTCCGCTGCCCTCCTCCCCCATGTCCTGGGTGGAACTCTTTTCATTATGAAGTTAGCCTAGGAAACATAAATACAAACATTAGCACCAATTAATGTTGAAATAACTTGGGAAAGTTGCTCGGTGCCCTCGCGTGGCTCTTTGCCTCATTTTACAAATTTGTCAGTATGAAATAGAGGTAAGATAGTAAAAAGGTGGCTGCAGCAATGACCAGGTGGCGTTTGCAGGAGTGAATTTGCCTGATGAATTACACGGAGGTGACTTGCAACGGAATACTGGATTTTCTCACAGAGAACTGCATTTGCCCTGTCTGGCAGGATTTGGAGTAGCTGCCTGTGACATTTACCTGGTGAACCCCCTCCTGTTGCAGGTGTGCAACTTCTGCCGCAAGAAGGGGGCCACGGTGGGCTGCGAGGAGCGCGCGTGCCGCAGGAGCTACCACTTCTTCTGCGCGCTCTGCGACGACGCGGCCGTGGAGACCGACGAGGTCAATGGCATCTACAGGTACCTCGCCGAGTGTCCTGCCAGTCCCTGGGGGTGTCAGCGGGAGGGACTTCTTTGGGTGGGGCTTAAAGGGTTTCTAGGGAAGGAAATAAGTTCCCCTCTCCTAAAGTGATGCTTGATCCTCTGTTTGCAAACTGGGGGAGAAATGTTTTCATTTCACAGGAAAACTTCACTGCAGTGGAAAGGAATCTGTTTAGTGCTTGAGCCTGTAACATCACTGAAAGATAAGAAGGCAAAAACTGAGAAAGTCAGTCTTTACTGACTCTCTAGCCAGTCTTCAAGAACCAAGACTTTTATTAATGTCACTCAGATTCTAAATTTTTTGTTGGTTCAGAAGCTCCAGTAAACGTGGTCTGAGCACAGAGCAGGTTATAGCACTTCTAGGTCTGCTCACATTAGTCAAATTCAGGTAATTTTCCCTCCCCTTGCTAGCAAATAACTTTGATTCCCACCAAAGGCCTTGTATGTCAATTACGTTGCTAGCAATAACATGATTGAATAGATTCTAAGTAAATTTTCTGTCCTAGTCATGCTAGTCCTGGTGTCCTCTGCATTGCTGCCTGCATTGCCATTGACAGATGAAACAAATTGTTTGGAGGATGCAGATGAAGGAGTTGAAAAATTGGGGCTGCAGGGACCTTTTGAAATGCTGAAGTTATAGTAAAGTCTAAGGTGCATAAAAGCCCTGATGCTCATTTCTGTGCAAGGCCAGAGAGGACACAGGTCATGTTAGATTAATTTGGGGATCATCGAATCACTAATTGTTTCAGATAGGGGTGGACTAGTGCAGTCCTTGGGAGGGGTGGAAGATGGGTCCTTTTGTGTCAAGAGACTTGCACTGCTGGCTGGTTCACAGTGCTCTCTGTCTAAAATGAATGCATCTGTGCAAGGCTGTAAGCCCAGCTGTGCAGGGAGGATGGGAGCTGTAAAATCTTGGTGAATCTGCAAAGCTCATGAAAGATGGAACTGGGAAGACGGAAACTTTCTATGATCACAGTATAGATGGCTTTCATCTTATAGCTTTATCCTTTCTAAAGCTCATAGCTTTAGAAAAGATAACTCAGGCTCAAGAAGACTGAACTCAAGATGTTAAAAAACAAGTGGGACTAATGGCTGGTGAAGAAGTGTTTGCATATACAGTTTGGTTTGGTGGCATTTTGGAGCTGGTGACCTTGGAGGTTTGGAAGAGGGACCCTTAAAAATGCTTTGTTTTAGGTCTCTGTGTGAGACTGATAGCCTAGGAAACTAGGCTATAGCAACCTGTATTGAAGAGTTGGGAAAGGACTGGATTAGAGAAGGGTACTAGGACAGCTTTCAAGGATTTGAGCCTAAAGACTTTTGCACAGTAGCAGTGGCATAAATTAAGCACAAAAATTGTAGCTAGCTGAAATTATTGGAGAGTACACTTGAAAAACAGTGGAAGTGGATTGACAGCCCCTGCACATTTTCATGGTGAAATACAACATACTGAAAAGAGAATTCCTTCGAGAGAGGCAGAGCTGGTGGCTTTAAATTCTGAGTTGCCATCGTTGTGATGATGGGTAGTGATCATCAAATCAAATGGAGCAGAATAAAAAGAGAAATGTGGTGCTGTGGAAGTGGCCAGTAAGCACAGAGGTGGAGAAACAAGTGCAATTTGCACTGCTGTCTTGCAAAAGTGATAGTAGGGAAGTGCTTCCAAATAAAGTGGCCCGAGTAGTAAAATATACTGTCTGTACTTTGTAAGATGTTCTTGTGCTTAGGATGGGTTGGTTTTAACTGTGAAAGACTAGAACTAAAAAACATTTTTCAAAGGGCAGTATTAGAAATTCAGGGATGTAAATAAGGTGTGTCCAGTATATAGCTTTCTGATTACATTGTTAGGCATACCTAAATCTGTAAATTTGTTGTGTTTCAAGAAGCATTTCATGCAAAAGAAGTTCCTCATCAAGCCAACAGTCTGCATTTCTAAGGGCAGTGCTTCTGTTTTTGTTAAAAGAATGACAATCATTAGAAAATATCCTAGTAAATGCGGTTCCCTTTAAAAATTGCAGCAGTCTTGGCAAGTAGATTTGTAAGGAAGAGATGAACTAAGCCATGCTCCTGACAAGGCATTTTTGCTTAAAAAGTGACTTGGGATCCTTCTGTAAGAAAGGCATATTGCAAAAGTTGGTTCATGTTCTCTGCACATTATTGTATCCAAAAGATAAAGAATATTTTCAGATAAATTTGTTTCATTTTGCCTCTTCAAAGGAATTCACATTGCTCTCCTAGAACCACTGAAAATATTCCCATTTCACGTATTCCTGAAGTCTTTAAGTAACAAATGGACTGAGCACCTTTAAGCTACTGGATCTCACACAGGGTTTCCCCACATACTCAGGAACTGGGGGCCATTCCGTGAGCACAGGGCAGCGGGAGGGAGGGGCACTGAGATCTCCAGGCAGGTGGGTGCCTGGTGCTCTGTGTGGTGGTGCTGTGTGGTGCTGCCAGCATCCTGCAGGGCTGAGGAATGGAAAGTTACACTGGGCAGATGTGTCTGAGGAGGCTCCTGGCCTGCGTGGGGCAGAGGTGCTGTGATGGAGCAGTGTCAGGACTGTGGCGTTTCACCTTGGGAGCGTTAACCTCATTTCAGTGTCTCTGACACAGTGATTGCCACACGCATGAAATGTGTCTGCCTCAGGGCCTGAGCAGTGGGCAGGCCCAGGCAGGGTGGGCTGATGGAGCTGGTTATTCAGAGCTTCAGTGCTGAGAGTGCACTGGGGCTCTGGGAGTACAGATACAAGGTTGTGCATGCACAGGACTTTAAAGCAGGTGGTTTTTGAGGGGGTAGTGCTGAACAAAAATCATGGTTTTCTTGAACTGTCTTTCAGTTTATGTCTGGTGGAAAGAGGGAAAAATATCTGTTAAATAGGTCAACATAACTCCACTTGCATATTTATTAATAATTCTTCTCTTTTTCTTGAAATTTAACTTAAATTTTAGAGTGTTCTGCCCAAAACATGACCCAGGGAATAGGACCAATCACTATGGTGAGTTTCTTTAATGACTTCATTGATTTCATTTGCTTTAAAAGTTTGCATCCTACAGTCAGTAATTCATAAGAACAAGATAAATATTACCACCTTCATATTGAGTGGTGGATTTCTAATCTGCAGGAGTGGTTTGGTTGAGATCCATATGTATGCACAAAAATCAAGAAGGTTTTTTGAAGTGGGAAAAGTTAAAATTTAATCCTCCTAGAATCTCCTTGAAAACTGAGTTAAACCACTATGGATCCAATCCTTCATGGAATCATTCTTACTCTTCTTTATGAAGTAGGCCCAAGCAGCTTGTAAAATCTGTGTGAGACAGCAGAGCCACACACAAGTTTGTACTAGATTAACAAGGAAAAGGCTGTTGCAGGAGAGGTCACCTTGGAATTTTATCTGTGGTTATGCAGACATTCACATTTGCATCTTCTGTGTTCACTGCAGTAGTTTTTAAAATAGGGCCTTTCATTCTGAAGGATCCCAAAGAGCTTTTTAAGTGTAACAAAAGGGTTGTACAACCCCTGTTTAAGGATTTTTTCCTGTGCTACAGAAATGCAGCTTCATTTGGCAGTCCTGGTCCTTCCTGATTCAGAGGTATTTGGAAATCCCAACCAAAGCTGGACCTTGTTAGCCTAATGCACAGAACTCTGCTCACAGTGAAGTGGCTCCTAGACTGGCCTTCACTTTGAATTTGAGCTCAATTGAACTGTAAGCACTTGTGCTGACAGTGGTGTACTTCCACTGAAGGCTAGCAAATTTTGGCCAATCTTCTTGACAGAGTCTTGCTCCACCCTGATGACACTTAAGGAATGGGTTAGGTGATTATTATTTAGACTTTTATTCATCAGGGCTGGGGTTTTGTGGAAAGACTCCGCAACTTGTAAGAGTTGTAAGGTAGGTCTGTATTTATTCAACACCAGGCACATGTGGGATCTCTCTGAAGCTAGCTGCAGGGTCTGAGGAGCCTCTCTTATCTCCAACAGGCCTCACATTCCTTCCATCTTGTTTGGGGTAATGAGCTCTTCTTATCAGGATCCCTGCATTCCTTTGTCCAGTCTTCAGGCCTTTGCAAGCACAGCAAGTTACAAGCTAAGTGGGTTAAGCAACATACATCGTCTAAAACAGCTGTCCTCTAACTCCAAAATTAATTTCTACCCTAAATTAATTTCTAACCCCCTGTCTCACTTTTTAGCCAGACATACAGTCTGTTTAGTATCTGATATTGTTGTGGTTCACTAACCAAATGCATCTTCTCAGTTTGTTTAGTAGCTTTGCTTTTTACTTATCCATACTTCTGAATCCTGACCCTTTTTCCCTTTTCAAAATTATTTTGATTTCTGTGGTCTAATGGTTGTCAGTGTCTGTTGGGGCTGCCCAGGGTCCCAGGTGATCCCTGTGCAAGTACTGGGCAGGCCCAGGATTGCTTTGTTTCCAGTACCAGATAATATTCAGGCATTAGGTCCAGCCCTCTAGACCATCTTGTTCATCAGGAGTACTCAAGTCTTACAAGGTTGAATCACAGAATGATTTGGGTTGGAAGGAACTTTGAAGATTATCTAGTTCCAGCCTCTTTACCCTGGGCAGACACCCCTTCCACTAGATCAGGTTCTCAAAGCCCCATGCAGCCTGGCCTTGAACATTTCCAGAGACAGGGCATCCATAACTTCTCTGGACAAGCTGTTCTAGAGAGTCACCACCTTCACAGTAAAGCATTTCTTTATATCTAAGCTAAGCCTGCTGTCTTTCAGTCTGAAGCCATCTCCCTTGGTCCTGTCACTGCATGCTCTGGTACAAAGTCATTTTCTGGTATTCTTGTAGTCCCCTTTAGATACCGGCTGGGTTTTGTATCTTCAAATGCTGCATTTGCAATGTTCCCTGAGAAGAGAGTTTTCTCCTAGAGGAATTCCTCCAGAGGCACTTAATTTAGAGAGCTTCTGTTTATGAGGGGTAAATGGATTCTGCTGGCAGTGTCTACCCTGCCTCCTGAATGAGCTTCTCTCATCTTCTGAGAGTAACTGTATCCTGGGAAGTACCCTGGGGAGCAAGTGGGAGAGTTGAGTAGAAGACACTTGGTTCCCCAAGCCCAGTGTCTCCTGCTTCATAGTTTGGAGAAAATGGGGTCAAGGAAGAGCCTCTTATTCTTGGTTCATACAATATTCTTGTGCTGGAATGTCAGGGCTCTGCTGTGTGATTGAAAAGGCTTAAGGTGTCTTATGGGCCAAGAACTCTCCTTGCAGCTCTGTGCAGCAAGGATGTGAGAGCAGCTTGGACTTGGAAACAGGCTCCAACCTCTGTTTAATTGGAAGAGTTGAATGTGGACAGAGTAAGGCTGACAATTGCAGGAGAGCAGCCAGCACTGTGCAGGGCAGGAGTTGGGCTGCACTTCAGACTGTGTTCCTCTTGTATAAGGCATCCTTACAGCAGATATCAGGGAGAGCTCAGGAAATCCCATCATGTGTCAAAAATACCATGCTGAACAGCAAGGAACACGTTGTGCCTACAGCAGTATCTCCCACATTGCCCCAAATTTGGCCTTACAGGTTGGGTTTGGATGAAGTGAGAGACCAGTTTCCTTTCAGCCCATGAAAAATGCAAATGTACAGCACCAGTGCCCAAAGCCCAAGCTTGTTTCCACAGCCTACGTGTACAACAGTGGCTCCTCATTCCTCATGATAGGATGATTTCTAACAGGAAAGGCCTTACTAAGTGCTGCCCAGAGGTTCTAGAATTAAACAGGGAAGGGGAAGTATAACCCCGCTGTACACTAAACATTCAGGTTTTGGTGGGTGGTTGCACTCTTCTCTGCCTTTCTCTGTTCCTGCCATGTCTTCCTTGCCAGAGCTGTCTTTCTCTGCTTGTGATACCGTAGCTGTTTCCAAAAGCTGCCAGTTGTGATGTTGGCAAGAGTCTGGTGCATGCTGATGGAAAGGACACAGTGAAAGCAGAGATAATTTTTCAGAGATCTCGTACCACATCACTACAAACACTTTGTAGCATAAATAATATTAAACTGACAAGTCAAATGGCTTCTGGAGGTTTTCTGGGAGGGTCCTTATGTTGATGAAAAACCTAATGCCATTTGTATGTCTTTGAGACACCTAAGTAATTCTTTATGTAGTCTTAGTTTTGAGGGTGTATTAACATACATAAGAATTGTTTGGAAAAGAAGCCAAACAGTTTTTTACCACCTAGAGGTGGTGCTGCTGCCAGGAGGAATAAGTTCACTCATAGAGTGTTATTGTTAATTCCTCACAATTAAAAATCTACTGAGTTGAAAAGGTTAAGTGATAGCCTGAAATGCTATAATGATGTGCACTTTTTCCTAATGGTTGGTTGATGCTTGCAATTTTCCTTAATGGAAACAGTGTGAATTCTGCTGAAATGTCAGGTTTTTGGGGAAGCTGAAACATGAGCCTTGCCACTCAAAGTGCCTCACTTTCTTAGCTTTTTGGGAAAAGAAGGAATTTATATGATGTGTGATGGTCAGTTTGAGGTTGTCACTTTTGTGACTTTGTTGTTTATTGATTCCTAGCTGCAACTAAAAAGAAAAGAAGACGTACACTGGCATCTCCCACCATCACCGAAGAAATGGTAATTCTGAATTTCAGTAATACTGAAACAGGGGACCCACACCTGCTACAGCAAAGGATTTACTTATCAAAGTATTCTGACAATGTTCAGAAAGAGACTTGGGAGTTCCCAGTAGGCATTTGTTAACTTCTCTGCTGTTTGCAAATGCAGTGGTGCCCCAGGTGTCTGGCTTTTCTTAAAGCATTTTTGCTTTGAAGCAGTTTTTGCTTCCATTTTCAAAATAGAATGTCCGCAGAGGAATATTGTTAGCCATTCAGAGAAGCTGACAGAAAGCTTCTGTGAGAAGTCACAGAAATGTGGACTGCTTTTTATCTTTCTGCTAAGACACAAGTATGATAATGACAACAGCAGTAAATGTCAGCATGATGTAAAAAAATGTTGTTTTGATTTTCTTACAGAGTACAGAAGAGACAGCAGAAGAAAACAGTTTGCGAATACTAAAAAGGAAAAACAACAGGCATAAAGGTGAGACTCACTTTGATACCGAAAGGGTTAATTCAGTTTTTACTGTGCCTGTGAAACTTTTAGCAGAGAAACAAGGCATGCAAACGCTGCTCCTCCAGCAAGGACAGTGGGAAGACACGAAGAAGATATGTGGCTCAAGAATGCAGTGGTAGATGGAACAAAGGACTTATTCTCTGGGAGCATGGGGTGGGATTTATGATCATGGATAAATTGTAATATGTATGTAGGGAGTGTATATAAGCAACACACTTAACGTAGAACCAAGGTGTCCACATAAGGTTAGGAGTATTCCCTGCAGGGCCTTGGGCCTGAAGAAAGGATGCTGTCTTTAACTTCAGTGTTAAGGAGCCTTATTCTGATATTTTGGACATTTGGTAACAAATTTATGGAGCAACTAGGAGGCACAATGATCTGTTATGTTGAAGTGCAGAGCTTGGAGATGGCTGGTAGCAAATTCTGTGCTGGAAATGTATTTTTATGATTCTCCTGAGACAGGTGGCTCTCTGTGCTCTGGTGTGGCAGCAGAAGTCTGATTTGCAGAATGTTTTAATAACTGTGCAGCAAACAAATGCCTGTGGTTTGGCTGAGTGAGACTTGCTGTGTGATGTGAGCTGGTGATTCAGATGGGAATGCCCCACTCTGGCTGGCTGCTGCATTCAGCTCTGTCTCCTGCAGACAGGGTGCCTCTGCCTGACGCTGCTCCTCCGTATCAGAACAGTTAAATCCAAATGGGAACCCTGGAAGGCTTTAACAGGGGAGGTGCTCTGAGGAGGGGGCAGCACATCTTGCCTTTGGAAGCCTGGCTGTACACAGGGTGCTTACACAATACAGGCTTTCACTGCATACATATGGAGTTACAACAGCGAGATGGATCACAGGAGCTATCTTTCAGTCCTGCAGTTTTCATATTACCCTGAAGCTCCTGCTGCAGTTGCTTGTTGGGATTCTGCTGGCACTTGGAGGTTTGGAATGTGCTGGTGGTGATTATTCACCTCACTATGGATATGCTTAATGTATGGGCATGGTATTGCAAGTGGCTGTGGTCTTTTCTGAATTTCATTACCACTGTAAAGAACAGGAAACCTATAAAGAATCCTGGAATACTCGTAGAGCGTCTCATGTAAGTGAGATGGCATTTCTTTCCTCACAAATGTCTCCAGTAAAATGTAACATTGTTTTTAACAGAGACTGGCAGACTTTTGTGAGCTGTCCAAAGGCTCTTTGCTTTTGAACAGCCCATTGCATTGATCTTACTAAAACTTGTCGCTGACCTGCTGCTCAGAGATAAAGAAAAAAATGTTATTTCTCTATCAATCCAAATCTGACAAAGTAGGTACATAAAATGGGCTGTAATAAAAAACTTTAGTTGCCTGGATCACTGGGAGTAAAAGTAGCCTCAATTTTTACCAAATCTAATACTGATTCATTTTTTGCACCGTTTTCTGTGCTTTAGCCTGTTCAGTCCATGGTGTGGTCCTAAGGATTGGTGAAACTGCAAGCAAGACAAATCACTAGGGGGTATCATGAGCTTTAGGAATGGCACATTTAGAGTTGTGGAGCTGTTTGCTTGTGATGAACGAAGCCAAATCTAGAGCTTAGGGAATTTTACACCCAGCACTGTGCTTACGTTTGCCTGGCTACTTTTTTGTTCCTACTGAAAAGGACTGTGTGGGTGGCTGGAGGAGCCAGAGATCTGCAAAACTATTTGTTACTGGTGGAAGGGCTTTGGCTAAAATTTTAGTTTCTGAAGAGAGGGAGCAAAGCCCACTTTACAGATCACTTCTGTATGAGAATACTTTTGTGTTTTAACAGTTCGAATAGACTTTGTTAGGAAGTGCAAACAAGCTGGGCTTCTGGATGACATATTTGAAGAAATGCTGGACACACTTCACCTGGCTCAGGAAAAACTGATGGATGACAACACTTCAGAAACAGGTATGTTTCAGGGGGACCCATGGCAGGGACTCTGCTGTCAGAGTAGAGGTGCAGATCTGAATCCTGGGCACTTGAACCTGGGCCGTGTTCCTGAGAATATCGTGGTGCTAAATAACTCAGTCCTTGTTTCTGCAGCTGTGCAGGAGGTTGAGAATGACCTTGCCTTTTGAATGACCACTTGCAGTGAAAGTTCCGAGGAACTTCTCAAAATTATGTAAGAGCTGCCAACTCAGCATCTCTAGAGAGACCTTCTGACTGGAATTTTTGAAGCCACCTTTTACATGTTGGCATAAGCATAGGAAGGTTCAGTCCAGCCTGTCCTCCCAGGAACTGGGGAACAGAGAGGTCCTGACGAGAGCCAGGTTTTATTTAAGTCATAAGTCTCTGTTGCTCTTGCAGCTTCACAGAGGCACCAGCTGTCTGTTAGTATCAGCACTCTCTTCTAAGTGAAAATCCATCCCTAAGTATGTACATTTTAAGGCTTTGGATGATCTGTTACAAGTGTACTGTCAGCTGTTAGTGTCTGTTTGGGGTTTTTATGGTTTCATCCCCTTGTGTGAGGTACTTTGTTTTTAAAGAATTCCAATCTAATGTTGCTTTGTCCACAACACAGTTAAAGAAAATTTCGAACTTTCCTCTCCAATTGTCCTCCCAGTTTTGTAAAGTCAGGAGTAATACCTTTGCATAAAGAAGGCTATTTTAGGCAAGGTAACTGAAGCACATGCATGGAAAGTGAAATGTCCCACCTGGAAAGTCTCCCTTCATGAGTAGCTTGTGTGTCAGTTGAACTCTGCAAGTGTTTTGTATTTTGCTTCAGCAGAAGCCTCAGGTATGAAATCGAGGTGTAATTCTTGGATGTTTCTTAACAGCAAACAGGGATAGCTCAGCCCCATACCTGATGGGTCAGGAGGAGTTGGTGTAGTCAGCTCTGCCGTCACACAGTCCTGGCACACTGAAGTGAAATATGACTTAAGTATATTGCCCTTCTTTAAATGCACTGTTCATGTGGTGCAGATGCAAAAAAGGAATAATCTTCTGTATGAAACTGAAAAGAAAGAATTTACAACTTGATCCTTTTTTCTCAATATAGATTATATGAGAAGGAAGACATTTTAAAACCTGGAGCAGTTAGTATGATAGAAAATAAGTAATTACTGTTTTGTGGTAGTTCTAATGTAGGGCTCTGTAAACCTTTACACAGTAGTATTACATCAGATTATCTCTTTTCCCAGAGTATGAAGAGACAGTGATGGCACTGTTTGACTGTGGACTGTTTGAAAATATACTGACAAATATTTATTCAGGTATGTGCAGAAAAGCTGTCAGAGGAGCAGCTGGTCTGGGGTTTGGCATTGAAGTTATTCAAATGAGAATTTTGATAGAACAATCATTTAAAATGAAAATTCCAAGGAACTTTTTTTCTCAGTGTTATATAAACAGTTGAATAAAAGCCATGGCTAGCTGTATCTTTAGAAATACAATATATCACATGGGGCTGGCTGACCTGCAGGAGGGAGCAACTCACAGTTCCACAACTTTAAAAGGCCAAAGGGTCTCCACCCTAGGGGAACTCCGCTCTCCTACAGCTTATTTGGGTTCCTTCTCCACAGCCCCCCTTCAGCAGTTTGCCAGTGTTACAGCTCTGCTGCTGGCTGACAAGTGCTGGTCAGAGTAGTGCTTTCCACTGAAACACAGCAGCCAAAGGCCAGCAGAACTCACCTGGACTGGGGGGCAATTGAGAATGCTCAGAGGGAAATGTAAACAAAGGCAGGAACAGTTACTTGGGAGCGCCTGTGTGGAAGGAAACTGTGGGGCTTGGATTCTCAGCTGTCTGAAGCAACAAGGCTGAAGCTGTTTTTCAGACAGGCGAATCTCATGCTTCCCATTTCCCTCTCCAACAGTTGTTCTAACTTTTGCTTTAATTTATTCTGGTGAAAAGGGTTTTAATCAGCTGATGTTGAGGTTTGGTGTGTGAAGATGATGTCTGCTCTTTCCCCTTCGCTTGACTGAAAAAGCCAGGCTCCTTCCTTCAGTCTCCTGTTCTTGCACTGAAACTCCTTTTTCAGCAGTTGGAGTGTCCGCTGTTGCAGCTGTCTGACACAAGGTTCCACCAGTGCCCCGTCCTAGGACATTAAAACATCTCTGCTCGGAACTCCTCATGTCACACAACCTTGGATCACACTTGTTTCTTTCACTGCTGCATCAATTATTTCATCCTCTTCTCGGCTTACAGGAAAATCTCTTGATATTGGCACCTGCCTGCACACAACCATGTGATTCTCATGGGTACTAGTTGTCCCCTCTCCAAATCCCCACAACTCAAGCAGCTCAATTCTTCCTGTACCACACAATCTTCTTTTCTGAGACCTTTTAATTTCAAGGTCAATAATAATGAGGTTGGTTCCAAAACTGATTCAAGAGGAGCTCTTAAAATGAAGCAGTGAGAAGGAAATGAAAACCATGTTAATTACAAGTGAAACTGTAGAGGGGAAAGCAAATCACCAGCTGCTTTTTTTTTCTTCTTCTTTTTTTGTTTATTGTTGCTGTTGTCATAATCCCTTATAAGCTCTAGCTAGCTCTGTGGTGACATACTAAGTCAAGGACTACATAAAGTATGACTGGTATAAATACTGTGTTTCAAGCTGATGATTTTAGGTCATCTGCCATGCTTTAAATTCAATCTTTTTGTCACTTCTTAAATCATCATGCAAATCCCGTTCTAAAGCCTTACGTGCCAGCACAGCAAGGCTACTCTGAACTGTAACTGGTGAAAGCTCTTTTTAAAATCCCTTTTTGTATACAGGGATCCACACTCCTTTTGCAGCATGCAGCTTTGCTGCAAACTCAACTGCATGTAAAACCTTGCACACAGGACGTGCTGTTGCCTCAGCAGCAGTTTCAGATTTCTAGGTTGGAGGTTCTTTTCCTCTCCTCCAAGGGAAAGTGACTTCTTTTAGTTTTGTTTTCAGTTCTGTTGTGCATCCTGCTTGGGCAGGATGCCTCCATCAGATTCCCTCTCCTCTGTGCTGGTCAACAGTCTGGCCAGAAGCTTTTGAGCTCCTTGACAAGCATTTGTTTTCAGGGTGTTTGTAGCAGCAAATTCTGCAATTCAGAAAAAGGTTGTGGAGACAAAGGCCCTGATACTTGATTTTGAAACTGTTGTGCAGTTCCTTCACTGAGATCCCCATAGCACTTGGGGCAGTCATCACAGGTCCACGTTCCTCAAGCCATTCCTGATTTTGCAAAAATACATTTTCTTTCCCTTCAGCTCATTTCCTCTATGAGGTGGAAGGTTCCCAATCTGTTACCTGTGTTCCTGTGGAAGCATTTCTGTAGGCCAGTCATTCCCATCACTGACATCTTTCTCTGGGCTCCTTCTATTCCTGCCACATCCTTTTGACAGGAGAGAAACTGAGCTGTGGGTGTTCCATCTGTGGATCTCCCAAATGCTGAATCCACAGGATCACAGAGTGTTCTGAGTTGGAAGGGACCCGCAAGGCTCACTGAGTCCAACTCTTAAGTAGGTGGCCTGTATGGAGATTATGGGGATTGAACCCATAACCATTGGCATTATTAGCACCATGCTCTAACCAACTGAGCTGCTTTGTTAATTTCATTCATTAATTCATATTATTAATTCATATCCAGATACTCTCTTAAGAGGGTTTTTTTCCCCTGGTTCCACTTGTACATGTCCAACTTGTTCAGGTATGTGACCTGAGTGCAATTGGAAGGGGCATCTCCTTCTCTCCAGTCAGAGCTAGGCTGGGGCACCAGGTCCCTGTTCAGTGAACGCTGCCAGAATTTCCCATGAGCAGCAGGCACCAACAGTGCTCTGGCTGCCCATGTTCAACACCCACACCCAACTTTGGGTCATGTATTCAAAAACATGTCTGTGTTCATCACATCCACCCGCAGGCAGCAGGTGCTGTGTTTTCTTACTACAGAGGAAGAAGCAGCAGGGAGGCAAAAGGCCAAAGTGCTTTCCTTCCTTTTTTCTTTTTTTTTCAAATCAGTTAAGGCTCTCTTATTCTGAATGGCATAGAGTAAACAGCTGGAGAGAATTTCTGCACTCTATTCACTGGAACTTTGGAGGCATCCTTCAACATCTCCAAAAGAAGAAAAATACATTTGTACAAAATGTACAAATTTGTACAACTTTTGTACAAAACTCATTTTGTACAAAAATGACAGTTTGTACAAAATGTCTTCTTACTAGAATCTGAACTCTCAACATTCTCACACACTGAGAAGGTTGTTTGTTGTTCACAGAGAAGCCTTGCTGCTCAGAGGTCACCAACACCTCTGTGTGTCCTGCTAACTGAACAAAGCAGGTGCTTCATTTAAAACTTGTGATTAACACTGTATGGTTGTGGTAGTGCTTCTGAATACTGGTAAGGTTCCCTACTTAGCTCTCACTGACTTCAATAATCTTTAATATTAGGGAAATGGAAGCAGCAGAGGGAAGCAGAAATGCAGTCAAGCAGGGCTTTGCAAATAAGGTAAACAACTTGGTTAATCCTATCAGGATACTGTCAATAATGATTTTGTCAGAAGCAGGAGAATAAATGGTATTGAATTCTGTTTTTGAGAATCGAGTTGTTGAATGCAGTTGTCCAAATCATCTGTTTTTAGGTTTAATTTTGTTGTTGGCTAAAATCCACTAGGCTTGTAAATTTGCTTTAGGAGTGTAATTTAGAGATGGTATCTTTAAAGATTTAACATAGACATTGTTGGGGGAGTCCTCACACAAATGGGCTCTGAAAACAGAATCTTTAAAGCTCATATGCCAGTTAACACAGGGGAGTAATAGCTAAACTAGTAATTTTTACATATGCTGAGATGTTTTAAATTGAATCTCAAAACTAGCTCTTCTATAGATGGATGGCAGAGTACATGACTCCTGCTCTGTGCTTTGTCTGACACACCAGCCAGGCTCTCAGCAGACCCAGAGTTCAGCTCTTTGTGAAGACACCGGGTGTGCAGGGTGGTGGGTTACAGACATTGCTGCAGAAAGGCAAAGGTTTTATTGTAGGTTAAACCAGGCAGTGGTCGCTCTGCAGTTAATGAATATGTAATGTGTTTTATATTAGTAATACTTATGTAAATAATAAAAACTTTTTTTTTCCTTAATAATAAGAGCTTTTTACCCCTTTTTCATAATAGGAACAGAAGAAAAAATCCAGAAACTTCTGGAAAACAGAAAAAGACTGGATCACAAGATTGAGGTACTGCAGGACTTAAAAGAATTCATCCTTCCTACTCCAGAGAACATGGCCAGTACATCCAGTACGGTGTCTGAATAACCCCTCTCTGTGATGGTGCAATTGTTAGGATTTTCTAATGATAAAAACCATAGACCAGTCTGGTCAGTGCCCAATGCCCCAGCCCCAAGATGAGGGCTGAATGGGTGCAGGAATGTGGTGTTACACTCATTTTTATACCTCACTGTTGCAATAAAGTCCTTCAAGTTTTCAAATTTTCATCTTCAAATTTTTCCTGGTTCCACTATAAACTTCCATTTATATTGCACAACAGAATGTAAATGTGTATTATTAACTAAATATAGCTTTTGCAAAAACTCAACAAACCCTCCAGGGAAGACTTTTTCCTCAAAGCCAAAGGAGTGTTCTGCTGCCACAGAACAGTTGCTGAATTCCCTTGAACTGTGGGAGCCCTCTCCTGGCTGGGCAGTAGCTGCCTCGCTGTCTGTGTCCAGACAGTGATGGTTGAAGGATCATAGTGCTGCTTTGGCTTTCCCAAAAAAGATTAATGAGCAGAACTTGCACTCAAAGAAGCCTTCTGGATTACAAACAGGAGTTTCATTTAAAAAGCCAAATTATTCTTTATTGACTGGTGAAGGTGTACTGTTTCTGCTGCAATGGCAGTGGTAAAGCAGTGTTTGCAGGCAGACCAGAAAGGGTTGGGCATTATAGTCAGAACAAGTAATGTCAAATGGAGAAAAACAGTGACTGGATCTTCCTTTCTCCATTAAGAAGGGGTTCAACTTTCACACGTTTTGTCTTTAAAATATTGTTTGAATACAGAAAAGCATTGTTTAGCCACAACAGGCTAATAAAATAAAACATTTTTTAAAGGAGCTGTGTGTGGAGTTGTGCTCCCCATCCCTAAGCTGCTGCACAGGACACAGCCAAGAAGGGGGAATGCTGTCAGGCCCTGCTTTTGCTGAGGGACAAGCAGAGCACTGGCAAACACCACTTGGAATTCCTCACTTGAGCTTGTTCTGTAGGAAAGTGGTGATTGATAAGCACAGAATAACAGCATTCAAAACAAGCTCTTGAAGGATAAGGTGTGCCTGATTCAACAAAATAATAGTAATTTTAATTGCTTACAGAGTTTGTCTGCTGCCCTTCTGGGCTTAAAAACATCACCAGTTTACTGCCCAAGGCCAGGACTTGAGGGCCACTGAGCCTAAAAAAAACCGACCTAAACCAAAAATGCATTGACAAACTCTGCCATTAAACACAGTAAGAATGATAAGGATGGTCCATACATACCGTCTGAAGGGTTACAGCCACTTAAGGATGACTTAGTAAAAAAAGTCAGATGGAGTGAACCACTGAGGTCTAAAATTAGTGCCTAGAAAGATATTTGTGAACTTCTGAAATCAAGATTACAGGTGTTTTGCCAGGCACAGTGAAAGCAGCAAGATTCATTGTATAGGATGAGTTGGGTTTTGGCTTTATTTGTTGTTTATTTGGGTTTTCCTTTGTTGTTGAAGTTTTTTAAATGAAGCAACTTAGATGCTGTATGTAACACAAAAAGCTTGCAATGTTCTTCAAAATCCAAAGTTTGCTAGTGAAGAGGTACAAAAAAGTGAACTTTATTACATGTAGTTTAAATTTAGACAAGAATTAAAAGCAAAATCCCACTCAGCTTTCCATTCCCCCTCTGAGGGAACCAACATAATCTGAAGTCATTTCCATTAAGCATTATAAATATTGCTTGAACAGATTACACAAATTACACATTGCAACTTATATTAAAATATACCCAAATATAGAGATTTACTTCAAATTAGTTCTCCTAGTAACTCCTTTCTTCGAAGTCACTTGCGTAGGCTTTGAAGATAAATTATTTTTGCACACTTGAAGCACTGGATACACTTGGTTAATTACAAACAGCAAATGGCCAATTCATTCACAATCATGCAAATGCAGGAAGAGAGAACCATGCCATTTGCTTCTCTATAATCCCAGGGAGTTAATGATTTAAGTGCCATCATTCAGTGGCCCAGGTCAGACTATTTTCCAACCCCAAATAGTAAATTGGAAATACGAGCAGGCGGTGCTAGAACAGAGATTTCCTAGGCTGGAAAGGCAAGTCCGAACACCAGCCGGAATCCTTTGCACACCGCAGCGTTCCCTGTTTGCCTGAAGCCTTGAGCTGCATCCACCATCCAGGTTTGTTAAATGCAAGTGAGTATTTTGCTTGACATTCTTACAACAGTTCACTCTTGAGCACTAAAAACATTTGTTTTCACTGTGGCCTTTCAGGTCCTGTGGTGGAAGAGCCCACCTAACACTTGCCTGGACCCACACAGTTACGTTGTAGCTGGAAAAAGAGCCCCACAAACACCTTGACTTACGGCCTCATTTTTTTCAGTTCTTAAAGGCTCCACATTTACTGGCTTTAGCAATAAATTCCTTTAGCAGGGGACCATCCATTTGCCAAAATGCTGTAGTTTGTGTCACTTCTGTCAAATGATTGACACAAAACTTAAAGCAGAATTCCTCTAAGTCCTAAAGAGGTGGGGAAAAAAAAAGAAAAAAATGTTATCTTTGCTTTCAATCAAAGAAAATATCGTTGAGGCACAAATGCCTGTTTATGTTTTATTTTTGCAGCAAATTGGACAAACACATCCAGTGGCTCTGTTTCCCCCCAACAGTCACCATGTAAATGCAACAGCAAATAATGATTCTACCCACATATGTCACTATGTAAATGCAGTTACAAGGGGAAGTAACCAAAATTGGTTTCTCACTATATAGCAGCAGTCACAAAAAACAGCTGTTCTGAGCAATATATATTGTAAGTTCTCACACTTGAAGAGTTTCATCTGCATTCTCTGACAACTTTGAAACCCTAACGTAAATAGGAGATCTTGGGGTAATGATGTATAACCAAGACTGTGGATAAAAAAAATTCAGCTCTTTCCTTTCACAATATGAACAAATCTATTTGTAAGTTGCTTGACTTCCTTCCTGCTTCTTGAAGGGCTTAGCTAGGGCCTTCAAGTTCCATGTCCCCAGGCTCAGTGCACGTGTATGGTGACTGGATAGCTTGTACAGCAGAGATTAGGCAGAAGGTCTTTCTGAGCATTAGAAACAGACTCTGCTACAAAGTACTTCACAGGGCTCCCCAGTGTGATTCAAATGCAGTACTGGAGCACGGTGCAGCACAGCAGCCCTTGCAGAAAGTGGGCTCCCGATATTTGAGTTTACTTGGAAGTGCCTCCCATGTAATAATTGGAAAAGCCTAGCAGCCCTCATTGCACCCAGGTGATGTCAGACAGAGAAAATGCCTTAAAGAGCACAAAAAAAGGCACAGTCCTTGTCTGTGTAAGGTTCCCCACAGAACACTTCCCACTCAGATGATTTCCAACTCCTCCTTTGAGGAGGAAATCACTCTGTGGTGCAGATCTAAGCTGCTCTAAGGAGGGTGCTGCAGCCCTTACAAAAGGGCAACTGCCCACACTGTTCTAATTTCTTTATTAGATGTTTGTAGGACTGTCTGTATGTTAGAACACAGCCTTCCTTGGCTGCTGAGCAGACTGGGCACTGCAGAAAGGCATAACAACTTGCAGAAACTCTTAAGTCCCATGAAGTAGGAAACACTGAATAATATTCATGTTTTCTCTTAAGGTCAACACTGAAACTAGAGCAACTGTGTGTGCCAGTGCCAGTTCTTGACACAACAATAATATAAAAATATATCCTGGCCTAAAACCAGGCATTCTGAAGCTGCAGATCTTGACTTGTGTGGCATCTGTGCAACAAAAAAAGACAATCTTATTAGAACTGAACACTGACAGTTGTGGTATTTTTTAATAACAGAATTAACTAGCATTTTAAAGAAAATTACATCATACACATTACAATATTTTGCACTGCTTTATTAGAAACTTCATATTCCAAGTCAATGCAACAGAAGCATACAATAAACAGAATTATTGTAGTATTAGTAACTCTGGAAAATCTAAAGTTCTGTATAAAAAAGAAAGGCTGAGTTTCATTTGCAGATGGATGAGCTCTCAGCAAACTTAATATAGACTTAGGTGAATAAAGGCACAAGGTACAGCTAAGGATTACTTTAAAAGCTACAATGAGAAGATTGACTGAAGTGGCTAAAATTAGGTCAGGGCTGTCACCAAAAGAAACTGCAGGAGTTTCATGTCATGGAGGTATTTTAAATTAGTGAAGCAGCTTCTTTTAAGTGCTGTCTTGCAGGCACATACCCTCCTGAATGAACTACATCAGCTGAGAAATTGCAAGCCCCCTGCCAGCAGTGCAGCATGTAAACCCAACCTTTTGTTAAAGCCCAGCCCTCAGCATCACCCATTCTCTCCTGGAAGCAGCACTGAAGCCTATGGTTCTAACTTGACTTAGCTAGGGAGCTACAGGTCTGGCAGAGTAACTGGAATTCTTACAGCCCTTACAAGCAGAATCAATCACACACTGAAGTCCCATCCTGCAAACCATCTCTGGAGGCTAAAATATGGGAATCTTCCTATTTTTGAGGAACTTCTACCAAAGACATCACTATTCACAGTAGACAGGAAGCCATGACAGACACTAACACAGCCTTTGGGTAAGGTCTGTCAAACAAGCATCCACACCTCAAGCCTCTGAAATAAGTTAAGGCAAGCTGCATGCCAGCTGCTGGAAATTAAGTACAAGAAAAAGCAATAAGTTGATTTACTGAGTACCAAAAAACTGCTTTGTAAGCATAAGCAGCAATTTCAAAACCAACCAACTGTAAAGTTGCCAACACAATGCACAGGTACTACTGAACACAAACAGCCAAAGCAAGCCCGGGAATACCTCCTGATTAGTTCCTAAAGCATGTTAGGGATCTAGTAGTGAAATCAGACATTCCACAGTGAGGAGGTTTCACTCCCCTCTTCACACACTGTTGCTCGGTCTTCAACGTTTATGAGGCCCCTGAAGTGGTTCCTATCCTGACACTTCATTAGCCTACTCTGAAAGCTGGAAGTGTATTTGTACCTAACAAAACAAAAAAGCCAAAAAACCCCACCCCACCAACCAAAAAAATATCCCAAATGCACTCAATCCCCAACCTACCACCATGTTATCACAACACACAGCCCTACAAATAAGTAACTTAAAGCTTAAAAGCCTGATTTTCATTGTTACTTCTTTTTGTTTAAACCCTCCCCTTGTTTCAGAGTTAGTGTTTCTATCATCAGAAATATCTGTTTACTAGTTCACCTTCCCAGTACTGGTTTATGGGGGAAAAACTAAAAAAAATTACATACAAAAACCATATTTGCCATGAGATGCAAATGCAACATTCTCAAATTCTGAAAATGGCAAATAGTATTAAATGAAAGAGAGAGCTTATATGAAAATGTAGCCAGCTGCTTTTCTCCGTAGTTTAAGTCAGGAAGCAGCCACCCATTTAAGAGATTGAACTTTAGAAGTTTACCTCTGCATCATATCTGACAGCAGCAGAGAGCAATGAAAATGCATTTTCCACAGTAATTCCTCTCTTGATAATGTGCTGACACAGTTTTTTCAGTCTGTTTTCACAGTATGAAGTAGCCAAATCCAAAAGCCCTGCAAATTGAAACATCATCTTATCAGTCAGTTGTAAAATTATCTCTGCTCTTTCAACATCTGTTTCTGCCCCTGCAAAGCTCTGTATCTCTATAATGTGCTTTTTCCAAGAAGGTCACTATTCAGAAAATGCAGATTAAAGGCAAAGAAGGGCTTTTTATTACCCCATTCTGCACTCCTGTTAATTTCTGTAAATATGAAAGCTGTCCTACTGACTTGCATACCTAGTGGCAGGCACCACAACATGAGTAAAAAACTACTATTATCAAGAAAGAGGCTTGAATTACAGCTTGCTGTAATTGCTCTGCTGTCCAAGTTTCCTCCCCATTAGATCTACTGAGATTCTTTGATAGTATGCCAAACAGTAGCTGACTCAATTTAGTAAAATATGCAAGTAGTTTCACCCGGAGAAATAGTTTCTCTCCCAGCCTTGACCAAACTGCTCACAGTTTACTTCTAAATACACACCATTTTTGCTGTAGTTGTTTGCTACAACAGCATTTTAAAGACAGCTTAATTAATCACCAGTAAAACACATATAGGCTCAACTAGAAGCCTGTATTTAGTCACTTATACTGGGGCAAGTCCTGCCCCAGTTTTTCTGGATGCTGCTTTCTGACCCATCAGCAGTACCTATTGCATCTTCAGGCGGGAGGTCAACGCTGTCCGTGTACAAGTACTCAAGAAAGGCACGATACACAGGGTAGGAAAACTGGTCTATTTCTATCACCTCCTTCATATCCTCATTCCAGTATGACTGGAACATGGTTCTGAAGTGTTCACACCTAGGAGACAGACACATCATCTGGAACACTTATACACACACACACGAATGTTACATTACAGCCCCCCTGAAACACATTTGGGGCACTCTGCAATACTCACAAATATTTTATCAAGCCCCATCAGGGCCAGCAGTACACATTTTGGTTCCTAACACTGTAGACTTCATTATGCATTTAAATAAAACTCTTATTTTGTCCATGCTACAGAAACATCTGTGTATACACTACAATCAGACCAACTTAACAGAATTTATTATCCCAGGAAAAGCAGGCTCAGCAAAAAATTAATGTGGACCCCCCTTTTACAATCACTTCATTTAAAGCTATTATGGATACATGGATACCATCTACTACAGGTTTTGGGGTCCCTCCTTTCCTCTTGCATTTTTTTGCCCCTTTGATGATATCCTAAGTTTGTTCTGTACAAGTAAGAGCTGTGAAACACAATCATTACCTGATTTTCAGAACAGCTTTGTGGACATGGATGTACTTTCCATCCACACGGAACTTCAGGTCTGAGGTTTCTGGGCTGTCAAACTCTTTCTTCAGAGACTCTGCTACTGTTAAAAAGTCTTCATGTTCTACAGAAACAATTTCAAAACAAACAAACAAAACGAGATGTTAAGAGCATCTTAAGTGGAACACACACATCACGAACTAAAGCTAGCAACTCAGCTAAGAGTTATCAAGGAAAACAGATCTGTGTCAGGCTTAGGCAGCAAAATGGGAAGGATTAATTAATCCAATAGCATTTTCTGTTGGGAAGGGCTGCTCCACAACAGCTACAGGCAGCAGTGGTCAGCAGTTCCCATTCCATCCCATGGTACAGAGGCAGCACAGCACTAAGGGAAGTACCTGGAGAACGCTGTCTCCATGTGGGCACTACCCATGAGATTCCCAGCCTCCAGGCAGCTCAGCTCTGCCCCCTGACCTGCACTGTGCTGTTAATGGAGTCTGCAAGACCCCTGAACTGCCTGGGCAAGTGGCCTGCAGCACTACAACCACACTGAGCCGGTGTGGGCTGGGTCTAAAAAGAAAGCAGGCCACCACATGGTCACCTTTCTGTGCTGGCAGATTGGATACAGCCTGCAGGCTGATGAGGTCCTTGCCAGGGCTCATTAACATGAACTATCACTGACACCAATCACTCAGTTTATGAGTCAGTTACAACAACACAAAATCCAGCAGCAGTGCTGCTGAAGGCACAACCAAGGACACAGAACCTCAGCAGCTCTGGCAGTGGATTAAAGCAGAGATACCACAGTTTCCTCTGTTGAGGCCTGTGGCACTGGTCTCACAGAGGTCCCACTCTGTGTGTCTCTAGAAATCATACAGAAGTTGCAGCACAAGTTGTCTGAGGCTTTTGGTAAAGCAAGGCCTCTGAAATTTTAGAAAACCTAATTTAACCCATTATTTTGATGCATCTTAGAAGTGTGTTTCAAAGCACATGGCTTCTAAGAAGTGAAGCATGGAAAAGAAAAACAAATGGATTTCTACTAAATGGAATGCAATCTGTCTCCTGTATCCCACAGGACTGTATAGTGTTCATCCATACACAATCTGCACACCACTCTTCACCATTAGGGACACTAAATTATTTTGCATTTAAGAAGAAATACAGCTGGAACAAACTACTCAGAACTAGCAAGCCATGCCTGTGCCACAGAAGACCTTGCACTCCTCTGACTTATATGAATCACTCACAGAAACTGCATCTCCTCTGCCCTAACTAAACCATGCTCCAATCCCTCTCCATTTGCTCATGTGATCTTTTTTTGCTGGGTCATGAGCTTAGCTTAAGCTATGCAGATCAACTTTCACTCCAAATACTCTCAGTCCCACAAATTTGTATTTCACCACAGCCAATCCTGAGTGGCTGATTCATTTTTTGGCAGGGACATTGTAACTGTAATAGAACAATAACCTTTACACAGAGTTAGCTCTCCCTAAGAAAACAAAACACAAAAAAACCCAAACAAACAAACAAAAAAAAAAAGGTGGGAAAAATACATGCATATGGAAAATGGAGATTTAAAAATGCCCACAGAATTATTTTTTTTAATTTAAATATTCAGTAAGATTGCCAGAGTAAGTGGGGAAGAATCCCCAGAGGTTAAGAGGAATTAAAGTGCAGGTAATAGAGGTCAGACACCTGGCTACACTCGGTCTGGGAATATCTCATAAAAATGAGGGACTTGAAACCAGGGAGAGAAGTCATTTAAACCGCTCTCACTATTAGCATAAGGCAACAGACTGCACAACCATGAGACCTCCACAAGTGTGGAGGCAAGAGAGAGCAAGACCAGCACATATTGCAGAGGATTAGAGAATGGAGAAAGTGACAAATGGGATAAAAGCAGACTTAGATTTACTCAGGAGCAGACTGCTCCAAGTTAATCTTCTCTCTTTTTAGTTACTCTACTCAGTTCTCCCCTACAGGTGAGATGCTGTTACCTGGACCTCTACAAATGTGGTAACGTGCTAAATGAGAAGCTATCACACAGAAACTGGGTTAGGACAAGCCAAATGCAATAGTAAAGTCTGAGAGACTTCACTGGAGAGAGGTTACTTGGGATGTTATCCATCGCCCCCCAAAAATAATTCCATAGAGAGACTAACAAAATTAGGGTCTGTTGCCAATATGAAAATAGATTAGATGTCCTAAGAGAATTTGAAAACTGAGGCAGCAGATGTAAGATGAACCATCCTTATTTTTTTTGAACATGAAAACACCTTCATATTTTCCAGGAAGTGCAAGCTAAGCCCTTTATATCCTATTTGGGTCAAATAAGAATTAGCACCATGTGGATCAAAGAAAAATCAAGAAAAAAGGTTTGAGCTTATTTGTTGGACACAGAGACTGCATCCCACAGAGTAATCCAAGGCAGTATAAGAAGAGAGTTCCAGCAGAAAAAGCAATTATGTAAGAGTCTTGTTTCACAGAGACCATTACTTACAAGTCTACCCATCTTTAAGGAAAGTCAAACTAAAAAAGGGACAAATCATCTCATGAAATGAAAACTGTTACTCTGTATTCAGAGTACTCTGTACTCTGCTATATGAAAATTCTGTTACTTTCAAAACAAGAAAACATAAGGGAGAGATTCACTCCTAGAAGGGCAAATACTAATGAGAGGAAAGCTACAGATGACACTTAAAATCCAAAGTTGTTAGATACTAAAACAACAAGCCTCAGGAGTAGTCTTCCAAGCAGGAATATAAGAGGAAAAAATGCCCACAGTTTTGTTAAATGACTCAGGATTCCTTCCTGGACCTGAACTGGAGGTCAAACAACACAAACGTAAGAAATACACAAAATTCATCGTGGAATGGTAAGGCAGGGTTTGCTTTGGATGTACACTGGTGAACAATCTTGTTACCTTTACCCTGGATCCCCAGCTGCTGAAATAGACTGTTTCCTTCAGAAGGAAGAAACAACTAGCCACTGAGTTGCCAAGCTTCCCTCCTTGAAACAGGAGCCTGCCAGGGAAGCAGTATGCTGTACTACTCAGGAAGGGACACGGGGACTGCGGAGCTGGAGCTCACCTACGGAGAGCAGGCGCCACATGACAGCAGGGGTGGCGAAGCAGGCGAACACGTCGTCAGTGCAGGCGAAGTGTGTGAGGTGGGGGAAGGTGACGGACTGCCCCCGGCACTGGCCCCACATGTACACCTGGCCGCTCTGCGTCTTGGCCGCCGACGTGTGCGCGGAGTGGCAGGCGGCGATCTCCACAACCCTGCGGGCACGAGAAACACGGTGAGGAGCAGGTACGGAATGCAGGGACTTCCCAAAGCCTCACCAAAACAACAGCCAATCAAACTATGCGGCAACATTCCTGTACTTGGGGTTTTGTCCTGCAGAAATGTGATACTGCTTGAAGGGTATGAGAAAAAATCCCACAATGACATTTTCAGATTGCTTGTAGATTTTATTGTAATCAGATATTGCTGTAACAATGTCATTCTTATCAACTGACTTTCCTCTTATCTTTTCATAACCATGGAAAAGGGGATGAAGAAAAAACAAGTTTTGTTTTTCCCCCTTAAAACCAGCACACATCAGAAACTTATTCTAGAAATTTCTTCTACCTCCTTTTAATTTGATTTTTGTAGGCTGACAGAGATCTGACCCGCTGCCTCTACTTCAGATTTCTTATTTTGCTGTTAAGTTTACTTTCCTCAACATTGAAATTCCACATGAAACACAGTGCTTCATTTGAGGGGAATGAATCCTTTAAGAGCTATGGTTGTTTTTAAATAAAGTCTACACAGTCCTTTCACCCACCTCACACAGTTTTTAAAAATACTAAAGCTGCTGATGCTCACTTATCTATCCTGTTCTATCTATCCTATTGCTCAGGCAATCCCTAGATTCTTATCTGAAACATTGCAAGAACTGAGAAGGAACACAATTTCAATTAAAACACCACAAAGACATTGCCAGAGTTTCTGTGCATGTGATAAGCAAAACAGGGAGGGTTCCCGTGTTCAAAATAAAAGCTATGCTTTCCTGTTTTTTCTCTGTGGTTAAAACACATCAGAGGATTTCATGCTTTTGTGCCAGAAATGCATCAACCAGGACAAACAAATATCTTTCCAAGCAACCTAAGAATACACACACAAAAATGTGTGTTCCTTTACAGAACAATGCCCATGAAGAGTTAGATTTTTAGGCAAAAAAAAAAAAGTTTTAGCACAACCTTCATATTTTAAGTGCAAAAATTATTTCAAGACAAAACTCAAAGAATCTACATCACTTTCAGTATACATAACAATTTCTGGCAGAAAGAAAACTGATTGGTTGTTTTACACTATCAACTTATGAATCTTTATGCAACATCTCTGCAAGACACATCATAGAGCATTTATTTTAGGGACAACTTACTTTTTATCACAACTATCAAGCTAAACTAGTTCCCTCTCCAAACCTTCTTTTCTTAGCAGAACAGATTCTTCTTTTTACAGACTATACTACACTTCAGCAGTACAGCAGAACATTTACTGTTGCACACCTATGGTACACATACTTACAGTACCTGTACAGGGTAACACGTTAAACATGCATTTAACACCAAAATTCAGGAAGATGACCTCCACAGCTGCTCCTCTGAGCTAACACAAAATGAAGTCTAAACATTCCTTACATCTGTATGTGCAATATTTTCCAAGACAGCACCAAATGAAACCTCCTAAGTAACTGCTGCCAGCATTAAATGTAAATGACAAAAGAATTGCATAAACTAAAATATCAGGAGCAGCAGTAATGTGCTTCATGGGAAATGACAGCTCACCACTTTTAGCACTGTTTCCAAGGGAGCCAAGTCAAGCAAGATGAGTAAGTTCAAGTGACTTATCTCTCCCTTAGATCCAAAGCAGAAGTTCTATGGTATTTTCCCCCTCCTTCATCCATTGAACAAATGCCAGTTTTATTATAACCCCATGCTTGAGTTCACATACAGTTCTAAATGCAATAATTCCCCTTAGTGTACTCATGAAATAAACCACTAACAAAACAAAGTTGCTTTATCTGCAAATGTACACATTTCTTTCACTGTTTTTTAAAGAGTATTTCATTTTCCTTCACTCGTGTCAGTTCCTTCACAGACAAACCAGCCCCACTTTAGTGGTTTTTATTGTGATAGTTCCTTTCTTCTTTCCCCACCCCCCATTATTTAAGCTCTTAAACATTCTCAATACTGTGAAGCTTTTAATTTAATGCTAAGTGAGAGAAACAACCAAAAATAGGAATGACCTCCCAAATGGAGGAGCAAAACAAAGCAGAAGTGTTTCCTAGTTAAAAGGAGATTGCAAATTAAGAATCTATAGACCAAGACAAGGTACATTAATGTGTAGGTATACACATTAATATGAGAATTAATATGAGAATATGAGAATAAACTGAGACCACTTTTGAAGAGGAGCAGCAAAAGAGCCAGCCCCAAATATGAGGATGAAGAAAGGGTGATGAAAGAGAATTGACAAGGGTAAATTTCATTCTTTTATGAGTCCAGAAAACTAAAAAACTACAAACTACTAACCGGTATGGGTAAAAAAATGGGTACTATCTGTCCTCAGCTCAAGCAACCTTGCAGATTGAGTTCTGTTTTCATGGTGGGCTATTTTAAACCTTTCAAAAATTGTTCTTCTTTACATGCCACTTCTTGCAAAGGTGTTTTCTTTCTTCCCACTTTTTCATTTTTTTAATGCCTCCATTCATGGCTTGTCTTATTGATTTCATAGCTCCAGTTTTAAGCAAAGGATATACAGAATAGCATAACATTCATTCATTCATTATCTTTCAGTATCAGATAAATGCCAAGTGTGTTTGTGTTCAATAACCATTACAGACAGTAAAAAGCACTCAGTGCTTTGTAAACAGTAAGTTACCATCCTTTCCCATATTTTAACATTAGCAACAGAAAAACAATTCACCAAGCCCTACACATGCATGCTTCCAGTGCTAGAGACTGCAATAACACATGCTCAGACTAAATCAATCCAGAAACAGCTTGAGCAAGATTACCTTTCTTTTTCCATCATGATCTGCACAGGGCTGAGCTGGTTACTTTTATTGCCAGTCCCCAGCTGCCCGTAAGTGTTAGCTCCCCAGGCATAGAGCAAGCCCTCATCTGTTAGTGCTAGAGTGTGTGCATAGCCACAGGCAATCTGTAAGTAAATGTATACAGCGTTACTCCTGAACCAAACACAGATGAGAAACAAAATATCGCACACATTACCTTCGGCTAGCTCATGGTAAGTACCTCAGGCACTCTGCACTCAGCACCACAATGTGATACTTCTCAGTACTTGCAGCTAACACAAGGTACGCTGGCTGTAGGTACTGCAAAAGTCCCGGCTTCATTAATTTCATTGGCTGCTCCCAAGTAACTTACTGCACACTAGACAAATCTCCCTAGATGCTACCTGCTTTCTTTGCACATGAGGAACACGGAACTTCACCACATCTTGCAATGCTCTGAAAGTATTTCAGAGATGAATCGTTCTGAATACCACACAGTATGAGTACTCTGCAATGGGGACAGCTACAGTTCAACAGCCAACAACCCTTCAACCCAACTTCCCACATTCAATTCCACAGAACCTTCCCAAAAACCCAGGAAATCCCAAATTCTAGTTTGATTCTCTAAAAGAAAAAAAAAAAAAACCAAAAAAAAACCCAACCAAAATTCAAACAAACCAAACTAAACCCAGTCACCAAACAATCAAACCCACCCCCATGTCTCGTCTTTCCTCTCCCCTTGCTTCTAAAGGACTAATTAGAACACTAGAATTAGAATACTTAGAACAAATTTGAACATCTGATTCTCCTTCACTTCTTGTCTTTGACTAGCATGTTTCATTTAGCTTTGTAACAATAATGCAATTGTATCCACACCATAATTTACTAGTAGTTACAGTAGCTAACTTTAAACCTTTCCAAGCATTCACCAAAGCGAGTATTTCACAGCTTACTTGCATGTTGTATAAGCAAAATATAACTCATTGTAGCAAAAAAAAAAAAAAATTCAGCATTGAAACTAGTGAAATCCAGAAGCAGGTATAATACTCCAAAGAGAGGTTTCCAGCAGAAGCTAGCAGCAGGAATGCACTTTCACTTCCTCGTTGGGCGTACCTGGAGCACACAGACGCTGTGCAGCGCTGCCACTCTGCACGGCGTCAGCTGGTTCCCGTTATTCCCCAGGCCGAGCTGGCCATTGCCATTGTAACCCCAGCCATAAACCTGAGTGCACAAGGAAAACAAAATTAAGCCACTCTTCACCAGGAGTACACTTAGCATTTGGTATCAAGCACAAGCCAAGAAAAGTACTTATTATTAAAAAATCGTGTGCTATTTGAAGAGCAATACAGAGAAGGTTGAAAGATGTTAAAGAAACTGCAATGACTTACTGCACTCAACTTCTCCACCCTGCATTTACCTTTCAAAGAAGCTGAAAAACATGTCTTTGAAGTACTAGGAATTTTGCCATAAACTCACACTACATCCAAATCTCTCCCACAGCACCAACACTTTAACTTCTATGCTGTCCTTTCTCCTTATTACTTTTCCTTTTTTTTAAGGAGAACAATAAATTAGTTATTCTGATGAACCGATCAGTTTAAATGGAAGTCCCCAGTTTATTTCTAATTCTTCCTTTAGTTTTGTTACAGTGGACACACCATGACATACATAAGGACAATGAAAACCCATCTCAGCCTCAGGGACTTTGCAGCCCTTCCATTCACAAGGAGATACTACCCTCTGTTTGGTGAAATGAAGTAAAACTGAGGTTACAGTACATACCTAAAGGCAAGATAACACCATAAACTCATGTCAAATGGAACAGTTGCACAATGGGAGGGCAATGCTCAAAAGAATGTTTTAGGTTTGTTGCTGGTAATTAAGCAACATGTTTAAAAAACAGGATCAGCCAATGTATCCTTGCAGAAAAATTAACTGTTTAATTGTGCATGCTTTAAAGAAATAAACTAATTTAATGAATTAAAAGAATTTAACATAATTTATATGTTAAGTAGTCTATGCTAACATGAAGACAGACACAGTTAATACAACTGTTCAAATTCTTCCAGCTGCAGACTCAGTAAGAATTGTGTTCCAATACAGTCTTTGCCATAAGAAGGAATATTGAAAGACTGCATCTCCAGTTACTTGCAGTGTTTTCCTGCAGCTGGCTCACAGAAGTTGTCAGGATAACTCTGTCAATAACCTAACTCTAGCCCTAACCTGAGCACTCCCTGCCAGCATTTCTCCACTTCAGACACCAGCTTGGTGGATTCAGGTGACAGAGACTGAGGGAATGCAGCAGCAGCACTTACCTCACCGTTGTTTACTACAGCCATGGAGGAGGTCTGGCCACAAGCAATGCCAACTACAATTTTACCCTGCAAGCAGTTGGAGACTCGGCGAGGAGTTGGCTGGTTGGCTGTAGATCCAGATCCAACTTGACCACAGTTATTGTAGCCCCAAGCATACAGCTGTCCATAAAAACAAACAAACAAAGCCACATAATTTAAAGCTTAATAATAGTAATGATAGCAATAGGCAATCTTCCCACAGGCAGCACCAGACTGGGTAAACTAAAACACTAAAATGCTTAAAGTTCATTTTCAATAGAAAAAAATTATAAACATTTCCATTTAGCAAATAGGAATATAGCTCTTCTTGCAGCTGATTACAAAAGAATGATAGCATCTAACTAAAACAGAAAACAAAATGAACATAGTTCCATATTAAATACAAGTCAGACTGTAAGACAAAGAGCATAGTGATTATCTTTATAATTTCATTACGTTGAAAAAGGAATGCAAACCAGAACATAATTTTTTTCCCAGACACACTTGAACTCCCCAGTTTAGAGCTATGTAGTCCTTTTCAAAGAACTCTAAATCAGATTTATTGCTGGACACTCATCATACCTCTTCTGCATCTTTCAAGAGCTGTGAAAGAGCAGGGTTTTGTCAGTTTGTGTTTCACAGTAGCATTAACAAAAAAAAAAAATCTACAATTTCTGTCAGTATAAAGTTTCTTGTGGCAAACTAGTACTAATACAAGCAAAAATATGAGTTCCTTTTATCTGAAAGTCAGGAAGACAGGGAAGTAGTTTGGTATTAAAAAAATTATAACTCTGTGGTTTTGGTGCCTCAAATTTTTATTGCATGTATACATGGCCACAGCTTGGTATAAAACTGTTTCTGAGGGCTCATTCTCTGGTGCTTCATCCAGTTCAAAGTTTGGCCTCTTGGAAACACCTTCCACTGATACGCTTGGCAGTACAAGCACATTGACAGGTACCCTCGTGAGAAGCCTACACATCCTTTGGGGCCAGAAGCTGTTTACTGCAACACCAAACCAAAAGTCATTAAAAGTCATTAAAAACCAACACATCCATCAGCACCAAAAAAACCCCCAACCCACCGAAGACAAGAACAAAAGACACCGCACCAACACAACTCATTTACAATGAATGACATGAACAAAAGAAAGAATCAGTCCTTTGCTTTTTGTTACTTCTAACTGCTGGATCTTTGATTCCTACTGAATATTTGAAGATGCCTTATAAAATACTTTCATTTCAATAACAGCAAATATTTAGGTAGAGAATCTCAGAAGGTAGATCAAAATGCCAAAGGACATGCCAGAGAAGCATGAATGTCTGCATTCCTTTAATTCTACCATTAAAATACTTCTTTTTTAAATTTGCACTGAACCATACCAACCAATTATGCCAGGTATTTCCACAAATGTCCAACTTCAATGTCTCCCCGAGGCTTCAGGTTTGTTAGGACACAAGGGGGCTGGAAGTCAAACCTTTCTGTAAAGCTGCTTAACACATTTTGCTTTCAGTGCACTCAGTTCTGGTAAAAGCTCAGAGCACAAACAGACCAAGTTACTGCAAGGTACACCAGGGATGGATTTAAGGTACATTAACGTGCCACAATGGTGAGCCAGCTGCAAATACCAATTCCATGGTCAACACAAAGAAATTTCCCTGCTTCCACTGAGATTTTGAGCATGTCACATTTATGACAAGAAACAGCATGGCCTTCACAGGCAGCTACCACACAGCAGCTGGCACCTCTAGTGTAAGTAATGCATGAATACCCTCTCCTTCTTGCATGCTCACCAAGTTTTGTAGTTTAAACAAGTCAAACACAACAGCACAAAATCTTTCCTAAGTGTAGGCTCTTCTTTCACATAAAACACAGACCACTTAACCCAATCTCTCTTTCCTACCCTTAAAATACTTGGTATTCTGTTACACTATATTCCATACTGGACAACAACACAGACATGCTCAGATTACCAGGATGAGAAGAGCTCTAGCTTCCCTTTTCATTGTTAAAAGGTTTTAAAATTAGAGCTTTTCTTTTGTCAGTGCACAGCTGAAACCAGATTTTCCACTGTGCATACATTGGTCAAATCTGCATAACTGGAAACTAATTGTATGTGTTTCCCATGACACATAGCCTGAAGCCACGTAAACAAACAGCATGAAGCAGACTTGGACATAAACCAAGGGCTCTTTCATTAGCTACACAGGAAGGTATTCAGAGGTGTGCAGAGCAACATTCTTCTGCAGTACCAGTGTGGAAATGCAAGACATTTCTACAAGAAAACTACTAAATTCTAACCCGGTAAATACAAATTCAACACACCCCCAAACTGACAGAATTACAAGCAAATAAATTACATTTTGCACCTCACAAACCATTATTTCACTTCTAAGTGGCACATCTTTCTAGTCTCACCCTTGTGAAAGACAGAAAGGTTTACTAAGTTGTATTTCCCTTGTTTTTAGGCTTGCTATTTTTTGGCAGGGGGGTTAATTTGATATTTGGGGGTTTTTGGGTGGTTTTTTTTTGTTTTGTTTTGTTTTTTGTTGTTGTTGTTTTTTGTTTTCAAGTCTGCTCTGAAGAAAAGGATCCCCTATTTTGAGGCAGCAAGAGAAAAGGTTATATTTGTAATTACACTGTAGAAACAGACAGAAGTTCAAACTGCAAGGTCACCTCCACTATTCACTTCAACAAGGAGATTAAGAGATCTGAACAGGTTTCAACTTACATCGCCATCCAATGAGAGCGCCATGGAATGATGAGAGCCACAGGCTACTTCCACCACTTTCTTTATTAACAGATTTGTGCAAACTTGAACAGGAGTAATGCCCTGATTGGTTGTGCCATTTCCAAGTTGGCTGTAACCATTATGTCCCCAAGCATACACTTCACCATCTGCAAAAATATTTGTAATGAAAACCACTAAAAATTCCAGGGAGGTTAAGACAGAATTTTAAGAAATTAGCAAATAATAGGGAATTGAAAGAATACTAACAAAAAGTAAAACTATTACAAGAATCATCTGTATGCTAGAAAATTATATACTTTGTTTTATATTTATATATCACAGCCTATCCTCTAGATTGTGGAAATACATAGAAGTGCCAGATAAGACAAAGTACATCATAAGTGACAGTGTAAAGTGCTAAAACCTCAACAGAGTGGAAATGGAAACTTCAGCAATTACAAAATCCATTTACTTCCACTTAAGACCAACGAGAACCTCTTAGTGTACGTTAGCCAGTTAACAAGTTAATACAATTACACCACAATCCATTCCTGTTAAATGCAATCTCTAACTTATGTTTCCATACTAAATGTTAATTTTCTACCTTCAGTACAAAGAACAACATGGGGTCCACTTCCATAACTGAGACTGGAGATCTTCTTTCCACATAAGGCTTCCAATTTTTTTGGTACTATTGTGCTCTGATTATCTCCAGTTCCCAAACAATTACTGCAATTCAGTCCAAAAACAAATACCTGAAAAACAAAAGAATACTCACGTCAAATGTTTTATACCCAGGTGTGCACAGATGTGTAATACTCAGGTCTTCATTAACTGGGGACAGAGTTTCACCTTGGACCTCCAGGGGCCAGAGACATCCCACATGGAAATGAACAACCTCCAGAGTCTCTGCACAAGGGCACTTTGGATGTTAACTGATGAGTCTGAATTATTCAGATTCATACAGTCCTGGAAGTTAGGCTTTTTATTTTCAGGAACTGCACCATAAAAAGTGGAAAGAAAGTGGAAGACACCACTTTCTTCTAAAAGCAGTTTGTAAATAGCAAATAAAGCATAAGCATGTAAAGAGCTATACTGAGGGAGGCTCATCTACAGGCACTATTGATAGGACTCAGGGGAAAAAAAATCCTTCTCTACCCAGTCTTACAAGAAACCTTCCCATTAATACATCCCGGAACACCTGTCTCATTTTCTTTCAGCAGCACCATGCCAACTCATAATGAGTTTCTGAATCATTAAGATCTACAGATAATCTTTCACGGTATTTTTTACTTAGCAAGCCATAACCTCATTTTCTATCTTCATACCTGTTTGCACTTAACTCCAAGCTACCACACCTTCTTTTAAATTCTGCCTGTCTTCAACAGTCCATATAATCCATCCTGGCCTTTGCCATGTGAAATTTTGCTAAATAGTCCATTTATATTGTCCCCACACAAAACAAAAAAAAAAAAAAAACACAAATGTTATATCCACCACATATTAGAAAACACAGATTTCACATCATGCTTTTGAGAAGCTATTAACCTACAACCATTCTGAAACCAGCTAACTGTGGGGCAGCCGCCCAGCTGGATGGCAGCTCACCTCGTCGTTGTGCGTGATGTAAATGGCTTCATTGGCCGACGTGCCGAACACACACGCTTTCCGAATGGAAGCGATTTCTTGGGGGGAAAGGAGGGTAAATATTGGCCACTTGCCTACGTCCACCATGATGCTGCTGTGTGTCATGACGCCTCTACAAGCAAGAGGACGTCGCTGCAACCAAAAAATCCAAAAAGCTTATTAGAAAGAGTATTTTGTGCTTTCATTAACAGACAGTAAGGTAAATTCCTTTATGTGGAGAAAAGACAGGTAGCTCTGAAAGTAAACTTTCTCATGTAATATGTAATTATATTTCCATGTAGTCACTAGAAACACAGATTGTTTTCTTAACAGGGTATATAAGTAAACTATATTCAATGCAGCAAAACATCTGCTCTTTAACAAGCAAACTTATTAAAAATTTATGATCTAGCAAATGTCCACTGGTGACAGAGTGGAATTCTGAGGGAATTTACAAAGGGGATTTCAGCTGCAATTCCAATTTATAAAATTTTCACTTGTCAAGTTTTCTGGTAATCTTACAAGTTACAAATGTCATGTAAGCAAGTAGTTGTGTGAAACATGCAAATAAAAGTAAGGCTAGAGCTGTTGTGAACATGACCCAAATCTGCCACCTCTTGTGTAATCAAAAGCTGCTATGGTCAAAAAATATTTGTGAGAGCAGGAAAGCATGAGCTTGTGTAATTAGGCAGTGAAACACATCAGAGAACAGCAATTAAGTAAAATTGCCATAATGTGTTACTTAGAAACAAGGTGGATCACATTAACAGCTGGAAACATGATGGTACAGAGATGTTTGCCAACGAACACAAATGCATACAACGTTCTTCTCCAGTGCTCCCTCTTCCCAGTTTCCTCAGGACGACTGCAGCAGCTCAGGAGCAAAGCTGACAGCACAAACATCCAGAGCTTATTGAGGCATTCAACCCTGCACATAACATTGCTCACACCCTGAAGGGACTCTGCCGCTTACAATCTGTGATCCCTGCCCAGGGCTATCAGCAAGTTTTGTGAAATGTGGGCAGCATCAGGTGAAGAATTCCACAGAATGTCAGTGACAAGACAAATCACCATAAAACAGTAAAAAAAAAAAAAACGAAAAGGCAGGGAATCGTTCCATGGGTAAGAATTGCAGTCTCTACCCAGATGCCATCCTCTCATCAACGCTTAGTTCTTTCCTTTTCATTTGTTTGCTTCAGTGCAACCTAATGCCCCTATTTTTTGTTGTGCTGCTTTCAAGTCAGACTACCTCTGGATGATGCCTGAGTACCAGATATGGATAACAGAACACAAGACAGCCTCTCCACTCTTCTTCTGACGCTTGGTTGTCAAAACTGTGCTGAGAACTAAGACTGGGCTTCAGAAAGCCATTTAACAACAGCAGTCAACTGCTATTCAGTGCAGATGTTTCTTAGAAGAAGGGAGTTTAAAAAAAGTAGCAATAATAACAATTTAAAAAATGAAGTTTGAGAAACACAGAGGTCACTGTGGAATTATGTCCATTAAAAAAAACCCTAACACAAAACCCAGGAAGGTTTGCTTCCTTATCAGATTTCATAACTTTGATCCAATAAACCCAGCTCTGCCCTACAGGCACCTCTTACTAAGAGCCTGACTCAACTCTCCATTTCACATTTGAAGCAGGTCTTGAAAACACCTGAAATCTCCAGATGGCACACACATACATAACAGATTTGTAGAATAGTTTTTTGGGTTTTTTTTAAGTCTACCTGATGCCAAGGCATAGCACATTCTACACAGCTAAACAGGTTTGAATGCATTTAAGCCTTCTTAATCTCTAGTCCAGTTACAAGCACGGGCTAGTCAGCTGCTAAGATGTGTCACCTCACCTTGGCAAGTCTTTTAACATATGACACTATCAATCAATTAAAACAAGGCAGCAATTACTTGTTCTTTTGAGCAGACCAAGGAAGTGTCCCTTCTGACTTCACCTATTTCACTTGTCTCATATAATATACAACTGCCAAAGCACAAACGTGTCAACCCGGATTTTAAGAAAACTATTTTCTTCACTGAAGTAATTTTCAACATAACCTGTGAAGACAGGAAGACAATGTGCTATTTTGCTAGAGAATATCCTAGCCAATTGACAAGTTTTACAGCACCCAGAGATCCTATTCTACTCTAAAAGTAGTAAGTGTAATATACGTTGCCTTTTCTCTCCCTTCCTGATCTGTGCACTAGGTCTCTAATCCATTTGACTTCTTTCCCTTCTGCTCTGTATGACTCAGTTAATCACTGCTCTTGGACAAAACCTTTCCAAGCACTTTTAAAACTTAGGCAAGTTATGCTGCACTTCCCACACCTCACAACCTGACATCTTGTCAAAGTAATACTGATAGATAAAAGCTGTCAAGCACATGAGACTTCCCAAATTGGAGATACAAGCAATTAACAATGCACAAGTGAAGATCCTTACAATTGCTAACAGGTGTTAACATTGCTTTACCCAAAACCACGCTGTATATTTTCAGCCATTTCAACTGTTACTACAATTCTACAGTTATTTCAGGGGTTTTCCTCAAAAGGCTCTTAAGGACAACTCATCTGCCACTGGCAAGTTTGTTTCTTTAATAAATCTCAATCCTAAACTCTATCCAGGATTTAGCAACCAACGAAGGCTCACAAAAATCCTTAAACCAAACAACAAAAAATGCTCTCTTGCCTTTTATGTAATATGTACTGTTTCTCCTCAAAGACACGCTTTTCCCTGCTCTTGAAATATTAAGGACTGTCCTTAGATTCTGCCGTTGGCTGGAGTACCTATCATCACTGGCTTTCAACATTTCTACAGCAGCAACAGCAGCTGTTTTCCTTTATCCTTTTGTCTAAGAGAGACAAATTACATACAAACCTCAGAGTTCTGGGCCTTATACACTGACTACTGTTTCTTAACTGTAATTGTGCATAGAAAGCTGATTTAACTATTTATTCTTCACTGTCCACAGAAAACAAATGCTCCACTTAGGTAGAAGCACCACCTTCTTCTCTCTAAAAAACACATTCCTTAACAACCCCAGCCAATTTCCTAGTTGTCCAATAAAAGTTCTGGCAGACACAGGAAGGGAAAAAAAACCCCTAAAAGTGAGGAAAAACGTATTTGAGAAATCTATTTTTAAGTGTAGGACTGTAAATGGAGGTATCAGTAAAGTTACTCAGTGTTACCAGAACAGAAACCAAATTGATTCTAGCATCCTGTAAGACATACTGCACCCTTTCCAAAAGAGCAGATGCTCTGCAATACCGTGACTGACCCCTCACACCAACCACACTCACACTTCATCCCTGTGCAACATTTGCCTGAATCTGGAGGAGACAGGCACGTGGGGAAGTTTCTCCTGGGCAAATCCTTGCCATGAAAGGCTGATGATCCAGGAGACTCCAGACATGGCACCACAAGCAGCAGCACAAAGAAACCCAGCGTCCTTCACTCACCCTTCCTGCAGAGTGTTAGTCCCACACCTAAGGTTATTTACTTTTCTTGACAGGACCCTGCTACATCACACACTGCAAGGGCTGCATGTCAGCTAAGTTTGTAAGAGCCAAGGTAGCAGATGGAGCCCCAAGCAGTCAAGTTATTTTAATCTGCATGCTAATAGCTCGCTCAATATATTAGCTTCAGGCTATTGCTCAGTGTTGCACACTCATTCTGTGTGCAACAAGGCAGCAGCAGCTCTGAGGAGTATCTGTCATATATGAACACTCAGATCTTAAGTTAATTGAAATTAAAAACCTTATAAGTATAAAACCCCTGAGCTTAAACTGGCTGCCCAATTGTTTTTAGAAACACTGCATGCCACCTCTCAACAGTAAATTTCTGCTGCATGATGCAGAGAGAAACAATTATACAACACAAAGCTTTACTTCTGCTGCAAAATGAACCAGCAGAGGGAGTTTACACCAACACTACTTCTCACGGCTCTGACATCTCCAAAATGGTCCAACAACCTCAGTATCCAAATAGAAAAAGAGATCACTCTTTGAATTTCACTTAGGCTAAAAATAAGCAAGAAAAGGTGACTTGTAAAAGAAAGGGAACTGAGCTGGCAACATATTATGATGAAAAAGAAATTGACCTCGGGGTAGGCACCAACATTAGGGGGAAAACATCTACATCTGCTCACAATTTAAAAAACCACACACTTTTGGAGCCATAGGTCCCTCAAAAATTCTGCTGCCTACACATTCATCTCCTCAGTAATTTGCTTACTAAATAAAAAGCCTGCAAGCCAATTCACGATGGCACATGAAAGACAAACACGAATCCCTGCCTTAAAAAAAAAAAAAGGCAGCGTTTACAAAATGCTTTGTTAAAATTATTTTAGAAACTGCTCTACAGAGTTTATAGTTCAGCTAAATAAATCCACGCTGGATAGAACAATAGCCTAACACAACATCCTACCGGGAAAACAGTACCAATTGTCCTCGCAACAAAAAAACTACAGTTAACTCCTCAAAGATTATCCCCTTATTTGCAAAGGCTGCTAGAACACAATCGCACGTTTGTTTGTTTCACTCACTCCTTAGGCTCCAATGCTGCAGCTTATTCCAGCTAGGCAGACCTAGTCCTGCACAGAAAAACTGCAGGCTCAGGCCTTCATTTCTCCTAATTGTCTTGGGGAATTATGAACAGCAGTCAGAACACAAAAGCTCGGATATCTGGCTTTAGAACAACACAGAGTGACTGGCACACTTAATCCCTTTTTAATTTGAAGTACTCCTTAACCAAGGAAGAATCAAACCCTTCACATCACACCGATCTTCCCCCAGTCTACGTTTGCTTTTTTTGATCACATATTTTGGCACTGAGAAGGAACACAGAAACCATATACTATCATTATATTAACAATACTATTGATGTTAAGTAGATCTATGAACCAAGGGATGTTACTGAGGCATTCTCCCTGCCAATGAAGAGACTTGCACTCCCTGAAAACATGTGCCTTAACTTACTTTCCTTGGACATTACAGGAAGCAAAATTTCTATGGCAAAACTCACATGTTCCAAACCTCTACACAATTTATTTTCAGATGCCCTTAATGAGCCAAACAGGGGAGGAAAGAACTGCTGATCCAAAGGCTGACAACCAGACCTCCGTTCGCTTTGAGCAACCAGCAGGGAGAGATAAGCAAGCAAAAAGCACGATCATGCACGTGAACGCTACTGAACATGACTGGTTTAGCCACAGGAAACCACCCTTGTGAGGATGACAGTCATCCACCCACCATAACAAACCTCCAACTACAAAACTCTAATCACAACCACACTTTGCCTTATTTTTCTTCCCTACACTGAGCCACTAGTGCTACTTATCAAATCCATTCACTGAGGACAAGACTTCTAAATCTTCTAAAGCAATGCCTGTCTTTCAATCTGACGCATAGAGAGATAAGCATTCAAGGGGAAACATTCAGATTAAGGCACTAAAGAATGAATGCATCTTCCAAACAGCTTCTTAAAGTTTTTCCTAAAATACTCTATTCGCCAAACACATTTCCATTTATGATGCTTTGTACCCTTTTCTCTTAATCCCACCCCTTGTCGGAACGATTAAAGCCCATTTTACCTTCCGTCGGTAGAGGACAGCACAAACGGGTCACTTGAACTTTCTAAATCAGAGCCCTGCAAGTTCCTTATAAAACAGGCAAATATTCCTTCAGTGTTAATTTACAAGAGTCTTCTAAATTGGAACTCTGCAAGTTCCTTTAAAAACAAAACAAAACAAATACCCCTTCAGTTTAGAAGAAGCGCGTTAAAAACCCGAACAAACGCTGTAATCGTTCATAGAAAGCCGGGCGAGGAAAAACAAAAAGCGCTGAGTTTTTCCAGCTGCGGTTTGCTTTGGTTTTTTTTTTTTTTTTTTTTTTCTTTCTTTCCCCGACAAGCCGGGTACCTCAGTCAGGCTCCAGGAAGCCGGCGACAAAAGGGAAGGATAAACCGCACCACCACGATCCAGGAAAACAAAAAGAAAAAAAATCAGTAAGAACACACAGTGTTAAGGACATGCAGTAGGAGCCTTCCACAGGGCTGTGGGGAAAACTGGCTGGCGGCGACACAGAGCGCGGGTGAGGATCCCCACCCCAGCCCTGCTGCGGCGACAAGGACCCTCTCTCCGGCGCCCGCGCACGTGACGAGGGGGGAGCGGGAGGGGCAGAGTTGCGCCGCATCACGTGACTCGCCGGAGGGAGGCGGGAACGCGGAGCGGGGGGGGCTCCCTCTCGCCTTCCCTCTCTCCTCTCCTCCGCACGGGCACCGCCACCCTCGCAGCCCCGCACAGCCGCGGTGCCCGCCCGCTGCCCGCAGCGCCCTAGCAGGACGGCGAGGGGCGGGCGCTGCTCACCCGGTGCCCGCGGCAGCTCCCGGCGGGCTCCCGGCGCGCCCGGTTCGCGCGCTCCGTCACGTGGGCGGCCCCTCGCTCCCTATTGGGCGCCGCGGGTGCGCCTGGCGCGTGACCCGTGCCCTTCTCCGCTATTCCGCACAGCCCGGCGCGGGGCGTGGATGGTTGGGATAGGGGGCTGGAAATGGCCCCGGCATCATTCAGAGTCCAACCTCCGGCCGAACACCACCGTGTCAACCGGGCCATGGCACTGACTGCCACGTGCAGCCTTTCCTTACGCACCTCCAGGGACGGTGACTCCTCCACCACCCAGGGCAGCCCATTCCAATGCCCTGTCACTTTCTGAGAAGAAATTCCCTGGCGCAGCTTGAGGCTTTGTCCTGCTGTCCTGCCGCTAAATTACCTGGGAGAAGAGGCCGACCCCCACCTGGCTCCACCCTCCTGTCAGGGAGCCGCAGGGATCGATGAGGTTCCCCCCGAGCCGCCTTTTCTCCGGGCTGAGCGATCCCCTCATCCCTGAACTCCCTCACACGCCCTTCGTAAGGCTTCGCTCCAAACCCTTCCGCAGCCCCGCTGCCCTTCTCTGGAGCCACTGCAGCACCTCAGAGTCCTCCCTGAAGGGACGGCACTGCGTGCCCGCGCACCCTCAGCGGCGCGCAGCCGCGGTGGCCCGGCCAGGCTCCCTGCCCCGGGCCGGGGAGCAGAGCCCGCCTGAGGCAGGATCGCTGCTGGCTCTGCTGAGGTGCCAGCGAGGCCTGAGCTCGGGTGGATCCCAGAGACAGGGCTGAGGGTCTTCTGACACAGTCACTCAGCGACTTCTCTTCATTCAGAAGTGTTTAGGCAGCCTATAAACCCCTGCTAGACCTTAGCCTCGGCACAGTCTTGTCCCTTCACTGTTCCTGCACCTGCACATCAAGTAGGGAGGATCCAGGAAAGGGAAGATTGGAAACCGGCATTCCCAAGAGAAGTCTTTTGTTAAGACTAAGTTGTTGCCAGGAAATGGCTTCCTTCTTCCTCAAAATTTACTTTTTTTTCCTGACAGTGGGACAGAAGGCAGCTGGGGATTGCAGGGAGTGGAGAGTTAATGGATAAACATAAAGCAGTAAGATCAAGCCCACTGGAGATATAGAACTCTTTTGAGGGTGGTCAATTTCAGAAAAAGTTAAATTCAAAGAAGAAATTGTAATTAAAAAGAAAAAGAAAAAGAAAATAAAAGAAAACTCAATTTTGGGTTGTGTTTGTTTTTTGGTCTTTTTTGTAACCCAGGGATCAAAAAGTGTGGATGGGTTGCTCTGAAAGGGAATCGATGCTGGAGAAATTCTGCTCTGGAATACGAGGCAAGGAAAGCACAGTGGTAGGTCCTGGGTAGAAAGAGAATTTTCCTGCCAAGTTGCTGCTTGCTGTGCTGCCAGCATCAGGAAAGTACTGCTGAATACGTTGTGGGAATTCTGGAGCAACAGAAAGAAAAGGCATAAATAAGATACATGGAAAAGTGTCATCAGTGTCTCTGTGGGAGGCCCAAACGAGCCAGAAAGGGAACATACACAACGTTTGTTTTCAGGTTGTGTCTGTGGCTTCGCAAAGGAGTTGTCTGTCAGGAGCAGCTGCCTTTCCTGACATTGCTGGGACATGGTGCAAAGGTGGAGCTGCATAAACAAAACTGTGATTTTGGTTCTGCAGGACAGCCCTGCTTAGTTACCGTATGCAGAAACCCAGTTGTTTTAGCAAGCACCAGAACACAAGCTCCAAGTCAGGGGGTTTTTTTTATTCACATGGATTTATTTTTCTTCTTATTAGTTATCACTAGTCAGTTTTCACACTAATTTTGTCATGCAGTAAGTCCTTAAACAGCAGTTGCAGGCAGTTTATATTGTGTCTGAGCTTTACAAGCAGCTGAAACAGCTACAAAAGTGCTCAGTGTGGAGCAGAAATAATTTTATTGTCTTGCAAATAACTAGTTTCAGTTCTTTTTCTCTCAGTGTGGCTTTTTGCAGAAGCCAGCAAAAACAAAAAGCAACCTTCTTCTAACATTCCTTTTTCTACGAGGAAAAGGGTTATGAAACCTGATATCCCTCTTGGAAAAGTTATGACCGACTGGAAGTGTTATGAAAGCATTAAATAGGCCAACCAGGCAAAGCAATGCTATTCAGAGACAAGCTTTGTAGAGCAAAAGGAATTGTTCCCCAGGACACCACACAGATAATGTGTGCTGCTGGCCTTGGTGGGTCAGCTCAGGTGCTGATCCCTCTCTCTTACACCAACAGCCTCAATTTACATCTCTTGATAGCAGCCACAGGTGACTGTGAAGGCTTCCCTCAGGTGACCAAAATCGGACGCTAGAAATTCAAAATGGAGAATAGCTTGGCATGGAATTATACCCCAAACCCTAATGCAGCCTGATTCTGTAATTCCATTCCTAATGATGTGTTGTCAAACCTGGAGATCACAAAGGGGTGCAAAGTTATAGATAAACCCAAGTTCAGAGAATTTATGATCTTGTTAATTATGGATTTAAATGCTTGTTCTGTAAATGACCACGAACAGTGAAGTGTTGTGATGGCAACTGTCAGTGACCTGTTAAAGATATTAAAGGAAGACAATTCTTCAAAGTGTTTCTTGTTTTCTCCTCATTAAGCATCATTTTTTTCCATCAGTAGCTTAACTGTTTTCAGTCAAACTGTGGACTCCTAGGATATGATGCCAGCTAAATCTGATGTGAAAACAATCTGGAGTTAATGTGACTTGCATGGAGCTGACATCTCACTCCAGTTCTGTTCTGCAGCGCTCACCATCAGCTTCCTGTGGCACACCGAGCAAACCGACAGCTGCTGTTCAGCAAAACCTGTTTCAAAGTGATCCACCTGCAAAAGGGTGTCGAGGGCTTCCCCCTAAATCAAAGCAGGAGCTCTGACATCTGCTGTTTGGCAGGAGCTGATTCCGCTGGAGGCAGGCTCTCCATTGAGAAATGTGTGGGAAAACATTGACACTCTGTGGCCAGACAGATAAAATGCAACTTGTAAAATTTCGCGGGGTTTTGTCACTTTCTTCCATTTTACCAAACAGAAATGTAGTAAAGAACAGTTTGTAGCTTTTTTTTTCTTGTTGATAATTTCCAGTATCTTTTCAGTAAATTTTGTTTATTGGTATAAGATGTGCTAAACAGGCAAGCTAAGACAAATACTAAAAACAAACGATTAAACAAAACTTTGCATCCAAACCTCCTGAATCTAGGAGTGAGACTGCTGTTGCTCTGGAGCCTGTCAAGTTGCACAAAGCACATTTTCAGGTCCATGCTTGCACTGTCTTTTTAATCCCATTTTCTTCCTCTGGAACTGGAACAAGGGAAGGCTGCCTTAAAGGGAACTGGATTTCTATATCACAAAGTAGGATTTCCTCCAGACTAATCTGGAGAGGTTAATTTCAGCAGCATACCTCCAATGTATAAATTTTTACTTCCCATAGAAGTTACAGGTAAGATATTACCTGTATTATTTTTAGTGCAGGTAGGGAGCAGGGTTAAGCATCATTAGAGAGTCTCTTTTGGACTTCCTCTCGATAAAAACCAAAGGAATACTAAAAAAATGCCCCCAGAAAGCCAGTCCTTGTTTCCTGGATTTTGCATTCAACAGATGGAGAAGCAAATACTAGGATACAGGAGCCTTTTTTTGGCACACATAACACTGATGTTTTTGTAAGCATACACATTTTTTGCTCTTTTTTTTTTTTTCTCTCTTCAACTAGAAACATTAATAATAATAAAGAATTGAGCTTAAGGCCTCTCACAATAGTCAGAGCTGTATTTTAATTGGTTTCTAATGTGAAAATGGCTATGTGGCATAGATGAGTGTACGACCTAAGCTGGGATAGACACCAACTGTAAGAAGAAGAGATAATGAATAGCATCAGGAAAAGGAATGATGGTGTCAGGATAGGTAAGGATGCCAAAAAAGATTAGTTTTAAGCTTTGTCCTGAGGAGACAAAGCTAAGATGTTAGGGGTCAAGGAGGAAGAGATCTGCAAATTTAAGACATACAAAGAAGGACCTGGAATGACAGTTTCAGTGGCATAGAAGAGTACAGAGCACTGCCAATTTATGTGGGAAAAACTAAAACAGCTTGGGCAGCACTTGAATAAGTATGTCTAGAGAGAGGACTTCCATCCTGATAGAATTCTAAACAGCTTTGGAAATTATAAATTCAGATACTAGAGTAATAATATTTGTGAAAAATATTCTACAGTCATATACAAAAGATGTAGTAATTCAAACAGAAATCAAAGCAAGGCAAATAATTTTCCTTTCCATGTTATCCTGCTGTTGAAGCACCTGCCAGCTAAGGGATGAGAACATGAGGGAAAAAATTTTGCTCTGTGCCATATTTCTCCACATTCACCTTGTTGTCAGGGTGCAGTGCAGGGAGTTATGGCAGGGTCTGATGGTCAGGAGCTGTCCCACTGTCCCCAGCCAGGGAGCAGGCAGGCTTGGGGCACATGCAGGGGCACCACCAGCCCAGGCCATCAGGCATCTGTGTTGAGCAGGATCTCACACCCATGGGCATGTTTGTGTCCTCGTGGCTGCCATCCTCCGGCACAGGGATGTGCAGCAGGCCAGACAGGTGGGGACTGAGAACAGACACGGACCTCTTGGGAACTGTGACATGGCATCAGCGAGGGTGTAGCAGGTGAGCTTTTGTGCTTTCCAGCTAGAGTAATTTCCTACTGTAAAGAGTTAACTTTGGAAAGCACGAAGGTGATAACGTATCTGCTGCCAGTTATGCTACCAAAAATCATTTTCCTTCACCAAATGTTTGTCCCAGAAAGTGAGGCGAAAACAAGGACCACAGGATGAGCTGGACAGCAATGCCCTATTTCCAACCCCAGCAGGAGTCCCCTGGAGATGCCAGCACCTCTCAGAGTGCTTGATGGACACCTGAAGGACAAGTGCTTAACATCTGCTCTGCCTTTTGTTGTGTGAGTCTTGTCATTCTGAACTTTAAGGGCGTTGATTCAATTTTAAGCCATCATGTCTTGTCAAGAGACATCACTGCAGGCAGGCTTTTCTAGGGCATGTCGTAGCCTGTGGCTCTCTTGTGTAACTTTCAGACCATGCTAAGCCGTGTTTCAAGCCTCTGGGAGTTTGTCTCTGCTGGGAAGAAGCAGCTTGCCTTCAGCTGCCAGCTCTCACAGCTACCCGCTGACCCTGATGGAACAGGCAGCTTCCTGGGCACGTGCCAAGTGAACTGGCACGAGCCTGTTAGCAGGAGTGAGTTTCCTGCGGGCACACCAAAATCAGGGACGAGCAAGAGGAATGGAGCAGGCTGCAGGAAAGAAAAAGGCCAAACTTCTCTAAGTCTGAACCGTCGCATTTGGCTTTGCTGTGGTTTTAGTCTGGAGCCCTGGCTAGGTCAAATCCAGTGATCCCAGCAGGTGCACAAGGAACTCTCACAGGCCAAACACGGAGAAATCCCCTTCAAGGTGACAGCCAGCAGTGGACAGGTGGGCTCTGCAGGTCAAGACATCAGCCTGTGTCCAGGCCTCCTTCAGCTCCCAGCGGGCTTTCTCACCAGCTGCTGCTCTGAACATGCCCTCCATGGGTGGTGCTTTCATGTATGATCTAGTGAGGAGATCCTGCAGGAAACACAGGCAGGGCTGGGTGCATGGTGGCTTTGGTGGCCTTTCTCAGGGACACAAGCACGTCTAGATGGGGAAGCACACTCTGCCTTTGCTGGACTGAGATGTGCTTGTTGTTCCAAGCAGATGCCATTTGGATGTACACTCACAACAAGGAGCAGAACTACAGCTGCTGTTCCTGGCTCTGTGAAGGGTTGTCTCCCTGGAGCTGCCTTCCAAAGAGGTGGCAGAAGTTGGAACAAATGTGAGTTAATATAGTGATCAGGACAAAAATCCCTGTAATTGGAATATTTGGGGCATGGGAAGGAGGGGGGATTCTCTCCTATATTGCTAGTACTGATTATTGCTTTTTTTTGGGATGTGTATCTAGGAAGCAGAGAAATGCATGCCTAAAAAACCAGTAAACAAATAAATGGACTGAAATTCTGTGAAACTACAAATGGAATTAACATTGCTTCTGAGAATTCGGGGACATGACACACAAGACAAGAACATTTATTCTGTCCACAGAAGACGCAGCTTGAATAGAGGCTGTCCTTGTCTCTGAACACAATGTCTGAATTATTTAGTACCTGGCCTTTCTGTTCCAGCAATAGATGCACTCAGAACTCATCTTGTCTGCTTTTACTTTCTTTTCTTTCATTCTTTCTTAAACAGACTTGTAATTGCTCCTATGTATTATTTATTGGAAATACTATGCTTTTGTAACGTAGCTGTGGGCGGAACAGGCTCTGTGGGCACAGTTTGCACCCTGTATTTGGAATAATTGTCAGGAAGAAAGAAAATAGGTTCAATACATAGGTTATAAGCATGTGAAAAAATAAAAAGAACATAGAGCTTCCTCTATTTGCCCATGAATTACTGTAATCTGTGCCATAGAAAACCTGAAGGGAATCATCAGTAAAACTGTGCTTAGTTGCATCCTTTATTCTGGCTTTATTTCTTCTTTTTCCTTTTCCCTTTTTTCCCTTTCCCTTTTCCTTTCTTTTTGTTTTTTTAGAAGTAGTCTTCTTCTGTAGCATGTGAGTGGGCGATGCAAAGACTCCATCACATCATATTTCAAATGCCTAATTATTCACAGAATGGTAGAGTCTCTACCCCTGCTTCCCATACCTGTATTTTAATTTACTTGAAGGAAATTGTGGTACTATGAATGGTCAGATGAAACAGATGTGTGTCACCACTGCCTGCCAAGTCTCAGAGAGGATGAGCAGCAGCAAAGGCAGGAGAAATATGAAAAGATGAAGACACAATTCACTTGACCCACTGTTATGTCTAAAAATATCAACTATACTGATCTTAAAGGACAATGAAATATGGGAAGGTTATTCCAAAATGGTGAACAAGCAGATCAAGGATTTATTTGAAAAAGTGAAGAACATGGACAAAAGGATAACCCTCAGGCAGCAACACACAGTTCAGGGTGTGCAAGCAGTGCCCTGAAGGGCCAGAATCCACTGTGCATTACAGTTCTCTTTTCTTATCCACATCTAGGGAGCTTTCTGCCAATTTTGTACTTACAGACTGGTTTTAGAAAATATCACAATCACATGCTGCACAATTTTATTGTTGACTCTTGAGAAAAAAGGCTTATGAAAGTCCTGATCACCGTGTTCCAATATTTAAAGGGTGGTTACAAAGAAGATGGAGAATCCCTTTTTACAAGGGGTCTATGGAAAAAAATGAGCAGTAACGGGTACAATTTACTCCTGGGGAGATTCTGATTGTGCACAAGGGGATAACTTTTCACAATGAGAACAATCCACCACTGGAATAATCTCCCCAGGGAAGTGGTGTGTTCCTCAGCACCAGGGAACAGTTAAGATTTGGCTGGAGAGAGTGCTCATCTTCTTTTAGACCCTGCTTTTGCCTTGAAAGGTTGGCTGGACCAGATGATCCACGAGGTCCTTCCAGCCTGGTATTCCACAATTGCTAAAACCCATCTTACACATCCACAAGCTGCATAAATCTTGTGGAGGCTCTGGTGCCAACCAGCTGTGTGGGTTAACAATGGGAGAGAGATTTATCACAGAGCTATCTTGCAAAACATGGCCTGTTTTGCACTTCTTGCAATCCCATGCAGCCTAAGTGGGCTGGACTCCTTGTGTTCTTTTTTTTCTCATGCATCTTCCTTTCTGTAAAAGATGGAAAACTGAAGTATCTTGCCCCCAGAGGAAGAAATATGCCTCTCAGTGACCAGCTGACCAGGCAGTCCCTTCCACGTGCTGTGCTGAACTTCATCCCCAGCAATGCTTGCGACGTGGAGCTGTCATGTGGAGATTATTGCTGAGGAAACTGCATCTCCCAGAGATGTGTTAAAAATTCCCCTGTGGGCCCAGGCAAGCAGGGGTGACTCCCATTTCTTTCTCAGATAAATGTGGCTAGAGAGCAGCTCTGCCTTACTGCTGTGAGGTGAGCTCTGCACACCTCTAAGCAGCCTCTTAGGAGCAAAACCAGCCACTAAAGAAGGGAAATAAATCCTGGCTTTGCTGGGACTCTGCTGGCTGCCGTCAGCTGCTCTTGCACAAGCGAGTCTGGGAGTTGTTGCAGCAGCACATTTTTGCCTCTGGCATGTGAAGTGCAAGGGGTGCTGTCTTATTAAACAGTTTTCTGTTCTTTTAGGGGATTTTTGTACCCCCTCAGCCACAGAGGACTGACTTTGCTTCACTTAAAAAAGTTAAAATGTCGTAAATACTTTGATATAAAGAATTTTACGGATTTTTGCCCCAGGAATGGCATTTTGATTCATTGTGTTTCAGTAAGACTTTAAAAAAACATGCTTGTGTGCATTTTTTAAAATTGCTGCTGTTACCATTTGCACAAAAGGTAGTAAAAGCTGATGATACAGTGATTTGTTTTGTACTTTTTAACATAAGACTGGCAGAAAAATCGTCTTGTTGCTCAAGAGGCTTTAAATCCCCGCCCTTGAGCTGTGATTCAGCAAATTCCTGGAGTAACCCTGGTCTGAAGCCCGGGTTCCTCCTTGTCCTGTCCTGCCGGGGGTGGATTTCTCCTGTACAAGCCAATGAACGGAAGCTCATTTATTTATGTATGTGCTGAGGAGGAAACTTACTCCACAGTCTCCCCACCTCTTCCTGCAAAATGTTAGCTCTCTTTTGCACCAATCCCTTCGGGTCCTGAATGAAAAGAAGCGAGCAGCAGCGGAGCCGGGGTGCAGAAACTGCTGTTGTGAACATCACTCCTGGCTCTGCTGCACACCTCATAAATAATTGCTCTCACCTCATTTGAGCTACAGAGAGAAGCAAAAGCCGCCTGCCCGCATCTTCTTCAGCAAACCTAGGGTACTCTTTCGGAGAGGCAGGACTGAGCCCTCAGTTAATGACTGACATCATCCAGGAAACACGCTTGCTCGCTATTTTATTTTGTCTGCATTTCCCCCGCCACCGGCAGTATCTTGATGGGGAAGCTGATCTCCAAAGGCTGGCGGAAAAGAGATGCTCGAGTTATCATGCTGGGGCTCGACTTTGCTGGCAAATCCACCCTGCTGTACAAACTGAAGAGCGGCCAGGCTGTGGAGACCTGCCCCACGGTGGGATTCAACGTGGAGGCTCTGAAAACACCTTGCGGTGTATCCTTCACCCTCTGGGATGTGGGCGGACAGGACAGCCTGCGGGCCAGCTGGCCTAACTACCTGGAGGACATCAACACCCTCATCTTCGTGCTTGACAGCACAGACATGGCCCGGCTGGCCGAAGCCATGGCAGCGCTGGAGGAGGCCCTGAGCCACCCCGGCATGGCTGGCGTCCCTGTGCTCCTGCTGGCCAACAAGCAGGACGCGCCGGGAGCGCTGGCTCCTGCCGAGCTGGGGGAGATGCTGCGGCTGGGGGGGCTGGCGAGGCACCGCTGGATGCTCCGGGGCTGCAGTGCCCACACGGGCCGGGGCCTGCAAGAAGTCCTGGCCATCCTGGGAATGCTGCTGCGGGGCTCAGAGCACAGCTCCCTCTCCCAGGTGCAGCCCGTGACGGGGCTGGCAGAGAGGGGGCAAGATCCGGAGCAAACCTGAACCTCACATGGGCCCTTCCCGCTCACGGCTGCCAGCAGCTTTGTCACGGGGCATTCCAGCCTCCAGGCACCCCTACAAGGAGCTGCAGCTGGCACACTGTGAAACACCCAGCTCCTCACCACCGCAACCCACCAGGAGGATCTCTGAGCAAAACTCCCATCATGGAGCAGTTTTGGCCGCATCTCTTGGACTCTCATCTCTGGCTGCAGCTTGTCCCACTGTCCCCGTGTTCCACTCATCCACTGCACTTGTGTGTCCAGAGGTTCAGCAAGGATGCTTTTTAACATCTAAGAATTTTAACAGAGATGTGTGCAAGGAACAGAAGTTTTCTTCATTCTGCAGCTCTCAGCCCAGATACATCTATCCAGATGGGATGATCCTCGCACAGGGGGAGCTTGGATGTGCCCCATGCTCTCCTCTCTCAGCATGGATCACATGTTCATTGGAACACAGGAAAGCACTGAAAGGAATGGCTGAATGGGAGCAGTGTAAGCTCAGGACAACAAATGGCCAAGCTACTAATTTGTTTTAGTGTGGCATCTCCAGGTATAATAATCTTTAAGCCGTGGAAGCAAGTTGGGATTTGATGGTGTAATGCAGTTCGAGGATGTGTGTATATTAATTTATGCATTTCTTGTAATGGTTCTTTCTTTCTCCATTCATCATTTTTACCAAAGAATTATTTAATGAAAATGGTCCCTCATTTTCCTTGGATTATGTTTAAATATAAAGAAATCAGACGTGACTTTAAGATGCTTGGAAATACGTCACCATGGCTAGCCAACCTCTAAATATCCTCATGGTGGCCTGAAGAGCCAAGACAAAACCCTGTCTCAGACTTTTGAAACTGCATGAGACCACTCCACATGCATTGGTTGGTAACCATGGGCACCTCTGGGCACAGGCAGGTTGGTGACCAAAGGGCTCTCCACCCTCAGCTGTTTTCAGGGCAAATGAAAACACCCTTGGCAGCTCACAACAGGACCAGGTCCCACGTGGCAGTGATGGTCTTTGTCCAATCCTGCTCAATCTACCATTGGAAAGACCTCTAAAATGTCTAAAATGTCAAGATTCTGTGATTCAGAGTTAAAATTAAAATATTTCATAGTAGTCCCTGCTTCCTTATGAAATGACTGGGGGAAGAGGAGGGAGAGGATACAACATTTTTATTTCTATTTTCCATTTCTGTTTCTATTCAGAAATCAGCTGCTTTCAAATAACAGAATACTCAGCCTAGAAACACCAAGGAGAAATACATGGCAAATCCTCCTCTGTTCATACCAGAGCATTTTACAGTTGTTAAGGAATTAATTGTCCAGCTGCTCCAAAAAAAAGTTGTCCTAGTTGAGTTTGCTGGTGTTTTGGTCTTGTGTCTCATGTGGCACAAAACAGAGAATTGTGCATCAAGGTAAATTCAACAGAGACTGAAAGGCTGTTGTGGTGATGTCTTACACCTAAGTGCCCCTTGATGCCTGCATTTGATTCTACAGGATTGTCTGCTGGTAGTAAAAAGAGGAACTGAAATCTTCCCATTTTCCTCTGAGTGTTTTCTAAGCTCTTTAAAAAGATAAAAAATAGGCTTTTCTGGCAGCAAATAGAGGTAACCACTAGCCTTTGGCAGACATCACCAATTAAAAATGAAAACAGCAAGGTGGGAGGTGGGGAAGAAAGGGCGATGGGAATCCTGAGGGTCTGAAATTGATGAAGTAACGTTCCAGTTGCTGAAATTGTTCTCACTTCCCCTGAAGCAGTAATTTGGCAAAACACCCCATCTCATGGGGCATCATGTGATTTACCACCCTTGTTTTCTGGAATAAGGCTTTTCTGGACACTGGGTCACATTACTCAGCCCATTTATGCCATTGTTCAGAGACTGTCAGAGCAATGACGGGTCATAATATTTGAAAGAGCAACACAGAGTTTACTTCTAATGATTTCTCTTTTCTCCTGTGTTGGACAGCTGCTAAAACAAGTCAGTCTAATGAGCACTGCACTGCTCTAATCAAAGGCTTGCAGGACGCTCACCCAAAACAGCACTTAAATGTTTCGGTGTCAAAACTCCTGCCTGACTCAAAGGCAGTCTGCAGGACGCAGCCAGCTCTAGGGAGGGAAGTTTGTTACCTCTTTCCTGGCAATTCTGCGGGAAAGCCCCTGCCACATGGAGTGACATTAATCCCTAAAACATCTTTCCTCATGGATTTCAGCCAGGAGAGCACCCTCAAACTTAGTTTCCATCTTCCTGGGCTTGTGATAGGTGTCACAGTCTCAGCACTGATTTCTAAAAATAACACAGCTTCTCTCTGGATAGCAGGTAAAAGAAAAATCCGTAGAACTTTACCTCAGGTTCCTCACAAATTTGAAGCATCCTTCCACTTATTTGTCCCAGAGCCCACTCTGGTTGCTCAAGACCCTTTTTTAGAAACTTTGCTGGATGCACTCTGGTGTGTATTAACCTTTACAGGGACATACCCAGAATCCATAATTGTGCATTAACCTTCCCAGCCACCCCTCCACTGAGATGAGCCATACAGGTAATCATCTACCCTTGCTTGGAGCTGTCACAGCAGCCTCCCTGCCCAGGCCTATTAGCAATTCCAGCCCCTGGGCCTCCCATCCCATCTCTGTTTTGCAGGGATCACTGCAGTGGGAGTTAGCACCATGTCTTGCTGTTTTTTCAAGGACACCAAGACACTTCATTGCTCTTTCACACTGTTGATGAAAGGACATAGCTTATTCCTCACTGATTTACTAACTTTTCTGTGGGACCGGTTTTTAAAGCCACTTCCCGAGTATGAAACCAACACAGATTTATTTTTTCATTCTTATCAAGAATGAAAAATCCACCTCCAGAGAGCAGGAAAGCAGCAAACTGGGGGAGAAAAAAAAAACCCAAACAACCAACATTAAAACCAGGAAGGACGATTCATCTTTCCCTCTTCACCAGCACAGGAAGGCTGACTCACCTTTTCCCTGCTTTCTTCACAACTTCCATTTTTCAGCCAGTCCATGACACAAAACAGTTTCTGCTTGCACAGTAGCTGATTTCTGCTGCTGGCACTGTTGCTTTATTTTAGGTGGAGCTATGTGCCATTTGTCCTGCAGTTCCTGGTGGAGCTTCCCTGATGGGTTTCAGTATTGCTGAAGGGCTGGGGATCAGAGGGGAACCATGAGATCCCAGGGCTGCAGGGTGAGGGCATGGACGGCAGCCAAAAGTATTTAAAGAGGGAACAGGGTGCATGAGAGGGATCTGTGACCGGATGTAACACTGGGAGGAGAGTGTTTGGGCAGCAGCCAGAGACCTGGAAAATGCTTGGGGGAAGAAAGGTCAATAAGAATTTTTTGAAAGGCTAAGAAGAGCTTTCTTTTCAAATAAAATATGGAAAAAAAGCTTCCAATCCCCCTTTTTTGTTAGGAGACAGGCTGTATAATGCAGTGAAATGTCTTAATTTTTGCTTAATACACCTAACAGCTGTAATTTCTTCCTCTTGAAGAAACCCTGAAATGCCACGTATAAAGATTCTCCACAGGTAATTTACATACAAAAAACAAGGAGCAAAACCATGTGTGATGCCATCTCTTTAAAAAATCAAAACTGGTGTTAAATGCTACTAAAAGTCAGTCATGCAATAATGATTGAGACAAATTACAAACTACTGTTCAATACATCACAGGCTTCAAAGCTTTAATTAACTGGCCTTCATCTAAGCTTCCCCACACTTGATTTTTTTCATGATGCATTTGCTTGAGTTGAAGCCCTGAGTCTGCCATCTGGATATTGTTAAAAATGCCCGGTGAAGGGTGGGATTTGGGTTAAGAACTCAGTGATGCGTCCATTGCCAGGAGTGCATCATCCCCACATCTCATACTTCACACAGTGTGACTTGCATAAAATCCTGCCAAAAAGAAAAAAAAAAAAAGATAATTTAACCAACTGCTATGACCCAGACCTGACAAGTGTGTCCCCCTCTGCCTGTGCCTCTCTGTGGCCCGACCAGAAGCACAAACCTCTGCTCCAACCCAGCCTGGACTCTTCTCCCCTCCAAAATTCTAATGCTTTAAGCCAGACCAGCACCATCGATGTCTTGTCTGCTAATTCTGTGAGAAACAATCTCCCTGGAGCTCCTAGAGCTGACAAACTGTTCTTTAATTCTCCCTTACACCTCAGATTTTTATTAGGTTTTTTTTTTTTTGCCTGTGCTGGCTAAACACATTTGGATGTGGCAATGAGGGTTTTTTTCCAGCAGGCCACAAAAAAATGATTTGCACAAAAAATCCCTGCTTGGTGAACGGTGGCTCTGCAGCAACGCTTTGCCTTGGGCATGAGAGAAATATTTGCTTTTTAATCGAACAGTGGTGGGGTTACAAAGCCACTGGTTTCTGCACAGAGACAACAAAGTCACATGGGCCCATGTGAGGTTTGATAATGGTGGGAAAGGACTTTGGAATAACTAAACTGGGGGTTTCCTGGGGAAGAAAAATACCAGCTGGGAGGAAAGTAGTGGCCCTCATTTCCTGGGGCATCAGGGGACAGTCTGTTCTGCTCATAAAGACACAAAATTTACACCTCATGATTTTCTGGCTTTTGACAGCACTTAACAGTAATTCTTTTGTTTAATAATAGTGTGAATGAAGATCAGTGCTAAAAGTCCATCCTTCAACTAGGTGGGATTTTCAGAGACATGAGGTTTGGGTCAGTACAGGGCTGGAGCAGGGGTTCAGTGCTGCACCAGCTGAAAGGTGTCTGCACAATGCCCCTCAGGGTGGAGCTTGCACAAGGATGGAGAAGTAGCTTCTCCCTGTTCCTTGGGGAAGGCCAATACAGAGGCAAAACATGACAAACTGTTCCTGAGGATGCTCCATTTCTGCACGATGGGGTGGACCCATCACTAGCAAAGCAAGGGAAGCTCAGCCAGGAAGAGCAGGTTTTGGACTGGAAAGGTGGGAAAATAATCCTGCCAAGCTGCCCTGGGAAGAATGGGCATGATGTCTGCTGTGCTTCCAAGAAAAAGCAGCTCTGCAAAGACAGTGCCTGGGAATGACTTGGGAGGGTGGGGGACATGTCCTGCTGGAGATGGCTGCAGGCAACCCCAGGCCTTCAGCTGATACAGCCACCTTAGCCTGGCAGGAAGGTGCTGATTTGACCCCTTGGTTCCTCCAGGCTCTCTCCCTTGGAGAGACCTCTATTCTCCTGTATTTCCACCCTGGGAAGAGGCACTCATGATTTACTTCAATGAGATGCCACTCCATCTTAACTGAAAAATCCAGAGTCTATATTTTTGTTGTTCTTTTCTGCACCCTACCTTTCTTCCACACTACAAAGCCACTCACATTGCTATCTGTTCCCCCAGCACCATCAGCAGAGGTAACAAATGACCTTGTTGTACCCTCCCCTGGCAGTGCTGAAGACCCCATTGGCCACCTCCACCGCTGCATGGGATTTCACATGCTGCTGGAGGCAGGAAAATCACTGGAAACCAGATCCTTAGAGAATTAATTCCCTGGGAAAGATGAGGGCTTCAACCAGAGAGGGAGGCTGAAAATGCCACAGAATGGCTTCTGACAGGCTGTGCCTTTCTGCGCTCTCAGGGCTGGCCCTGCTCTTGCCTGTCACTTGGATCAGCAGCCTGTGGAAATGCGGCCCCTGACCGCCCCGTCCAGGCCATGCAGGAGCATCTCACAGTCTGTGCCATCTTCCTCCCAGGAGATGCATCCTCACTGAATTATTTCAGTCTCTTTGGTGCTGGAACTTAATGGATTTTCTTGCCATTTTCTTGAAGGCAATGCCCCAGGAAAGAGCTTTAGGTGACACGCCTGCTGTGACTTTTGAGACTGCATGTTATACCCATGAAAGAATATCAATATAAATAATACAGCTATTAAAAAACCCCAAACAAACAAACAAAACCCCCCACCAAAACAAACACCCAAACCCTAAAAAACAGGGATGGTGCAGGAAATTTCAGCTGGAAAACAAAAGCTAGGCAGCCTCAAGTCAGTGGTTCAGTTCCAGCCATCTGTTTCATAACCCTGAGCAACTACACGCTGAGTAAGGAGCAAATTATGTCCACACCAACTTTCTCTGGTGCAATGGAGGGGGACAGCCTGACTTGGGAAATCAATCCCCAGGCACAGAGCCTGCAGCTGGCACTGACACCCACCTAGCAAGGAGCTTTTGCTTCCAGGCCACCACTTTTAGCTCTCGCACACTCTTAGGTTGGAAGGAATATGGAAGCAGTTCAGCAGCCTGTTGTCTGATGATTCCCAGCGGGGGGAGAAGAGAGCCCCCAAGTCCTCAGTGGAAACACTTCAGTGCTTGCAGTGCTTCTCTTTGAGTAGGGGACTGGGTAAGAGCAAAGAAAGGCCCTGAGGAATACTTTTTGTATTCTTACAACTGGAAGCATGAGAAGCAGCTCCCAGGTTACATCAAGAAAAATAATGACCTCAGTAAATTTCCATTTCTAAACATGCAGGACTTACATTTGCAAATTTTCTTTCCCATCTTTAGGGGCCAACTCTTTCTTCTATTAAACTTAAACTAGTACATAACTGAGGCGAGTAGAACTCCTGCAAGAATTCAGGAGTTTAGATGTTGACTAAAACATCAAATACAGAGAAAACCGTGACCTTTACAAGAAGTGATTTTTTCCCTTTCCATCAGTTATTAATATTTCAAGAACAGACCTCTGGCTGAGGTCACATAAAAACACCTCCCTGGATAACAATAGCCACACAAAGCTCAGTGCAAACTCTTGGCTCTGTGCTGCTGACAGTGAGGTTGCATAAACCCCCAGCAGTTCGATGGCAGGGAGAAAGGCAGGCTGCTGCTGCAGGAGCAAGGTGCCACCTTGTTAATTGCTCCCCTGGGACTGGGCCCTTTTCTCACCAAAGGGTTAAATATTTCAGCACAGAGCCCTGAAATGTGAGAATCTGAGACTGAGATTACAGAGCTGGAAGTATTATTGCTAAGTATCCAGCACATCCAGCTTCCCGTATGCGATCACAAATGAGCCTTTTGGACAGAAATTTTTTCATGTGAGATGCAACATTTTAGCAGCAATTGAAACAAACACACCTTAAAAAGGTTGGGGGTTTAGCCTCCTTTTTCTAAAGCTTTTAATATTTGTTCTAAACCAGTAAAGGCAATGACTGAGAGATCTGAAACAACTGAAAGAGCACTTTTCTTTTGAAAAAGCAACACATTTTTTCTACATATGTGCTTTAAAATATGAGAATTTGACAAGTCCAAATGCTCCCTCTACACCCATCACCTTCAGAGATTTATGTGCTGCTGTGCTTAGCATGACAAAACCTAAGACCAGGCAAACCACCCCTAGAGAACCAGTGTCAAATAAATACTGTAACAATTACTGGGCCGGACCTCCTGCAAGCTGGGATCATCATGGCAAGAACAGAAGGAATTTATCCCTTATTTTCAATGTTATAACATGCAGGCAGTATGAAGATTTCAGAAAGCTCTACTGGGATATAAAGTATGAAATGCAGAGGAAACCAGCTGTGAACTGCATCAAACAGATAGAACAGTGATGAGTCTATTCTCAGGGCAAGAGCTGCAGCTTCCCTTGATCATTTCTCTGCACAAACCTAGAACTGACCTTGCTGAAGCCCACTGGCAAAATATTTCAATTTCATCCTCCTTCTTCGCGTACAAACAATTTTCTATGGGCGATCATCGGGCTCCAGGAATCAGGATTAAAGACAAGCAAATACAGCCACTAAAGATGATCAGCCTGCAAACAGCAGGTGCAGACGTGAGCTTCCTTACACTTCATTTCAGCACATTAAAAAAATCCCACCACCAGTTTTCCACAGGACCCTACTTAGGAAAGAGGATGGTTAATCCGTGTTCCACACCTTTGTGTGTCCCTGGAGCCTATTTAGTGTACAGAGCAAACGGACAATCAACTTTCTCCCACAGCTCCCCCACTGCATCCAGGGAAGAGCCTCCCTGCAGGGAATCTAAACTCTTCACAGAACTTGTCATTCTTCCTCTGAGGCTGTGTGGTGACATTCACCTATTCTACTGCTACAGGTGAAGGCAGAGAGCAGCCTAAAGGCTCCAACCTTCATTTTAAAACAAAAGAATCATCTTACTAACATTTTTAGGTGTGATACACAAGATTTCGATCTCTCCAACGTTAAAACGTTACAAACTAAGGTTGAAAAAAAAAAATCAGCTTTTAAGTTGCTTGACAAACCGGGACGCTGCTCAAGAAAGCTGTATCACGAGTGCATTTGAACACAAAGCTGCCCGTGTGCCTGCAGCAGCAGCTGGAGAGCTCCAGGCCAAGCCAGCAGCACGGAGCAGACCTGCCCATTGCTGTTTCTGTGGCAGGATGCTGCACACACAAAGCGGGATCAGGGAAGCAGAAAGCTGCTCCAGCTCCTAACTCTGCATCTTGACACGAGGCAGTTTTCCTGAGCAGCATCAAGTAATGTCCCAGCCTGAAGCAGACCAAACCTGTGCGTCTCAGGCAGCTCCAGCTCACGCTGCTGCCAAGGTGACAGTGACAATCGTAACAAACCCCTGCAGCAAAACCTCCCAAGGCTTTGCCTGCTGGAGCCCACAGTTTTCTACTGATTGGGTTTTTATCCTTTTCTTCCTGAAAACGGCTTTCTAATGGCTTGGCATAATTTGTTGTCCTACATATGTTTGAATAGAAGTATAATTATGCCACAAAAAGGAATACTTTTTATGCAACAAAATAGAAGGAACACAACACACTGCATTTGGTGGAAAGGACTAGTTTGAACGACATTCAGAATCTAGAGGGCATTAGAGAAGAGCAGAATAACAAAGTGGGCCGCAGCTATCACTGAGCTTAAAAAAATCAATAAACATCTGCCTGTCAGTGGCTCTTCTTACTTATTTCTGTTTAGCAGATCAAGCAAACAAAATGGAAGTGTCTGTACTTTTACAAGCATGGGGAACATTAAGATATCATCTACATTTTACTCTTTCTAAACAAGACATGTCTTAAAATAATGCATTATTTATTCCAATGTAGCGTCTTTCAAGTCCTCCAGATAGGATCTAGAGGATAATTATCAGCTTGCAAAAACCCAACACAGTTCAGTTTGTCAACTGAAAGCTGAAGGAACCAAAGGGATTAAACAGCTTTTGAAAATGGGAATTAGGTTCTTATAAAATCTTTTTCCTTTATATCCCCATGGACCAACATTTGTAAAGACTTAAATACAGCACTGGAAGCTCTTCTCCATTTCCCACCCATGGAGACAGGGGTTTCACCAGGTGGCTCAGCCAGCTGACACAGAGAAAGGATGGCAAAGTCACAGCTGCAGTCACAGGCACCTTTCAAACAGTTCAAGTGGTCTCTCCTTCCACTGGTGCTGTCCTGTAATTAAAGCAGGACTGTACTAATTAGGAGGCTGCTGGACAGTGCAAGTCTCTGACACTTCCAAGCTGTTCCCAAGCACGCCCCAATGCGGTCACTTGTGCCAGGGGGAGGGATACTGGCCATGAAAGGCTGTCCAGCCCAAGGCCAGTTTTGGTGCACGCTCCCTCCCAACCCACACTGGGCAGGAGTTGGGCCCCCTTGTGCAGCAGCCTGAGCTTAAATTAACGCTGAATCAGCAATCAGCCTTGCACCAGGAGCCTGAAAGGCTGTTTCTGGAGGTAGGAGACGACTGTGGAAGTTCCTTGACACTCCTGGTCCACCTTCAAGCCCTTGAACTGAAGTCACTATTTCAATAATTACGTGGAACAGCTGCAGCCCACTTACCACAGCCGCCTGTACACACCTGGGAAACATCTCCATACACAGTATAAAACTCTGTATCCAAAGTTTCAGAGATGACTGCATTAGCTTACTTTATTCATACTTGTAACATACTTCAAACTTTGATGCGGAGTTCTGCTAACTAATATCTAGTCAAAGACAAAAACCCCTAAGTCAATCCATGAAGTCTAAGCAGTTCCATAACCTTCAAAATAAGTTCTTGAATGTTTTATAGTATTTGATAGCAGCTTTTTATTGGTTACAAAACCTAAGCCCATATACAAAATTAGGAACACATTTAGATGCCTCTTTGAAAGAACGTTTTAGTCTATTTTAACTGATAGTTTAAAAAAATAATAAAAACAATGCAATTTTAAACACTGTTCTGAAAACGTAAAAGTGCAGCAATATACTTTGTTTCCTTTATTAACTATGAAATGGTGCAATCCCAATCAAAAGCTGATAAGGTCACAGCAGAAAGAACTGAGCAAGCACTTTGACCTGCCTTACCCAGTTCTCCGATGTTCACTTTTATTGTAATGCATTGAGTGCAAGAAAAGGATCGGATCTTGACAGCAGAGGAAAACTGTTGTTTCAGCATCAATTTGTATGTAATCTCTAGAACAACGGTGAGCGTAGGCTGAACCGGGTATGCATCAGTCTGTACGGCGTACAGGAGACTAGACTGAATTAGAAGGGGGGAAATATTTGTTCACAATAACGTCTGCTGGAACTCTAATTTCACAAAAACTTTGTGACCTTACCTAACTTTGACTTTTTATTGTTTAGTTTTTTAGCGAACACCACACAGTTTCAAGATTTTAGACTATAGTGTGTGAATAGGATGCAGTTACCATATGAAGCTTCAACTCAACTTCTGGGAAAAGAAAAAAGGCACAATGAACTTCAACTCAATTTTATGTGCACAAGAGTTGAAAAATCTGAGCCACCTTAAAGAGAAATTGATTCTAAAATTTATAAAACCTATAAATAATCAGAGGCCAAACCACTATATTAAAACAGATTATCTAGCAAGTAAAAATCTTGCAGTTTAAACATACGCTTGTATCCAGCTGAGATACAAGACAACTCACTCTTTAAAGTGGCTCCACCTTGGCAGATATATATTTAATGAATGCACACCTGCTATGTGTTGTTCATCAGTGGAAAAACAGCTGATCCACAAAGCTCTGATGGCATCTGTCCTTATCTTCATCACAGTAAATACAACCCACATCCAATAACTAAATTAGTTTAGATTTTTCTATCCCTTCACATCAATGCATTGGGAAATTACACCCAGTAAACAACAGCAACAAAACCAGTTTGTGTGACAGCTTACAGAATTTCAAAATTACCGATCTTCGCCCCAGCAATACCAAAATCCCTTTGAAAGTGACTGGGTCAGGCGATTTTCCAAAAGCAATGACTTCACATACCTTATAGAAAGTTATTTAATGTGCGCTGCACATCAGGTTTATGCTGAGTAACGGCAGCTTCGATACAGCCTCACACATCAACCAGTTTGCATGTTTTTAATCACATGAATAAGATTTGAGACTAACTTGTGAATTATTCTTCCAATACTCCAAGAATGAAGCTTTTATGACGCTTCTAAGTAGTTGCTGGTTTGTTGCCAACCACATCATCATAAGCACTGGTTACTAAGTAAAAAATAGTTTAAGACTAAATTACAGTAAACATGAAAGCTCCACAGTTTAAACCCAATATAAATCAACCATATCCAATTATCAATTTAAAACAGAAGATATTGACTACTGAAAGTTGAAAGCAAGATTCTTTTTAACTACTACATTTTTGGACAGAATTTTTTTCTACAGTCTGGGACTCTTGCTTTCAGCTTAAACAGAAGTTCAAGTCCATAACAGGTTGTAGCTCAGGTAAAATACCATGCACAGCATTTGATTACTTCAAAACAGCAGGAACACACAGGCTGAAGTGAGTGGTCAAATAGGGCTCGCTGTTCTCAAAAATTAGGTATAATGGCAAAAGCTTTACCAGTCCAAATCTACAGTTCATTCTCCAACCCTGGTTTCTGAGGCAGTTAATGAACACACATCAATTACTGACAGCTGAAGTAGTTTTTTTGTTTCTTTTAAACTTAAGTGTTTAATCAATTGCCAAGTGTTGTGTTTCTATAAGTTACTTTTATTTCAGTTTCACCAATGAAATTCATTTGGCTTGCATTTTTGAATCTATTCTTCCACATCAAGTTTATGAAAATATGTTTGTGGAGGACGATGATGGAGGCTCAGAGCAAACTGGGCCCCTGTAAAGTCTTCCAAAATGTATGCATCATACCAAAGTGTCTTGATCCACAGCGCACCATTTTCCAAAGAAGCTACTTTTCCGTGGAAAGCCAATGTGCCACCACTATGGAATATTCTTAACAAAACTGCAGATTGCGGTTGTCAGCATGTGGCACCAGGAAAAAGGCAAAAAAAGGTAGTTGGGACTGTTAAAAAGAATTCTGAAACAGTTTAAGAGATCATGCATATGCATTTACAGTCCATGTGATAGTGATGTTTGGCAACTGCAAAGTGACCAATACATGGCTTGCTTTAGAAGCATCAAAATGAAGAGGCATGTGTGTCTTGGAGCCTTTTGTTTCTTCACTTGGTAGCCATCTGGTGGTGCTTCGTACTGGTGTGGGACAAGAGAAGCTGCACTTTTTTTGAACTTAAAAATTAAATTCTTTTGTTTGAAGGTTGGCCGTTGGGTCGAAGTTGTAAGTACCTCCTTGAGTGGCTTCAGGAATGAGACTGGGGTCTTCATCGATCTACAAAACACAACAGCAGGAACACATGAGAGGCGAATTCCCTGCATGACTGGGTACACAGAGAAGAAATTCACAATCGTTCATGTTTTCTTTTTTTTTTAAGTATTATCACTGTAAAATTAGATCCGTTTTTCCAATTCAACTCCCCAAATATGTTTAAAAAGAACAACACATTAACTCTGTTCTAATACCATGAGGGAAACAGAAAATTGTAATGGTTAGGGACAGTGCTGCTGTTTGGTCAAAGCAGTTGCTATTTTAGCTGTGCAGTTCAATTTTCAGTGCCAATTTTTAGTACTTCTGGAGTTGGCTAATCACTAGTTGTGCATTCTAAAATTAGTTTTGTATTTTCTCCCATTTTCTTTCAACAAGAAAATATATTTTTATCAGTAGCTGATAGAAATACTTATATAAAGCTTAAAAGACTTCTTAATATCTCCTATCAGAATGTGAAGGACTTAGAACTCATTTCAGAGCAGTTTTATATAGGTCTCATAAGCACAATCTGAATTTGGTTTTACATCAACAGTACTTCATTGCTCTATGGTTACAGAGTGAAAGGCATCAGCAGGCAACTTCATCCAGCTTCCTCTGAGCTGTTAGAATTTGGTATTTACAGCCTCAAGGAATAGCAAATAACATGGTCAGTAGCAACAAAATGCACAGCTTCAAACCCTACCCATCCTCCTGCAGATCACCAGCTGCACAGTTCTCTGAGCCTCATTGGAGATCGTGTGTCATTCTGAAGCAGGAAAGGGCCCTAGTGTGGGAGGTCTGAACAGCTTTCTGACACCTGGCCTTGCAGTAGTGCACACATCAGAACTGACTCATCTAAAATCTTTCTCTTTACTTTGGGTGACACTGTCTGAACTGGGGGGGAAGAAACTGAGGCCTTTCGTGACCACAACAATCTGCACGTCATGCCCACATGAAGACTGAGTCTGGTTTCAGAATGTTTCACAAAACATTTTTGTTTCTGATAAATTAGCACTTCTGCCTTCTGCAGGGATACTACAGAGTAACCCCACCTAAGCACACCTGCCTTTAACACAAAAAACTGAAGTCAGGAAGTGCTGGTTCTAAAGTACAGGCTGTGCACTTTTCAGGGCTCAGCAAAGGAACAGATGGGATTAGCAATGAAGGGACATCAAGCAGCTAGCAACATCTCATGAGAATACTGAAGCTCCTGAAGTGACAGAAGGCAAGAAAACTCCTGGACAGTCCATCGTAACACTGCCAGTCAGGCTACCATAACCAATCTCTTGTCTCCCTGGAGCATTTATGGAATTCCTACAATTCTGAGTTTCAGAGGCTCCAGAAAACATAGTAACAACATAATAATAATCTGAAGTAAAGTCCCGCTCTTGAGTAAAGCAGGCATATTCAGCCCATCAGGCACAGATTAAATTGTGTTAATGTAAAAAGTAAATGCACAGAGTGAGTACTAACCTCAACACAGATGTTTTTCCACCCACCTCAACCAGACTGTGCTCTTCAGTTAGACACAGAAATTTTACAGTCTCTGTGGAGACTCTAGAATCACTACAGGCATAGGAAACTTCTCACATATCTTAACCTCTGGTGAGTAACTTCCCAATCATATGGTGGGCCCAAGAATTGAAAATTATTGAGTCCTGAAGTTAGAGCTGGCATTTAGAGAGGTCAATTTAAGAAAAGTACCAAAAACATAGTTCTACTAGGCTGTAGAATTACAGCCTGGAAAGCCTAGAAAAGATAATTTGTCTTCAAACTGCATGTTGAAGTGCTCCTCAGGAACTCACAGGCAGCCAGTAGCAGGAGGAGCTAGAATCACAGGGTCAAAATACCTAACCTGGGTGCAACAAAATATTGGATGGTCTAGATCAAACAGCTGCAGGAAGTGTTAATAGTTTTGATAACTCTTTTCACTGCAGAATCCAGACTGAGCAAATACAGAGTTGAAACACAAAAATTTATCTGAAAGTAAGGATCTGCTGCCCCTTTCAAGACTGATGGATGAGAAAATAAAAAGGAGAGCCAGAGAACTGTTTAGATTCTAATCACAAGTAATTACATGTCAATCTGACAAAATTAAGTGAGCATTGATCAATTTGTTAGGCAAAACTAGAGTAGTCCTCTAGATTTTGCTGAAGAAAAGTCCTGGTATTGAGAAACTCTTCAAAGACTTTAAATTGAGGGAAACTGTACTGAACAAGGACCAGGAAAATCGACTTGGGAGATAATGTATGTTCGTGACCACTGGAGCTGAGGAACAGTGACAATGTACTTACTAAGCTAAGAGCACAATGCATATACTTTTCCATCTTTAGCATACTTACATCATCACCAGAGAAATATTGATCTATAATTTCAAATGCTAGTTTATAAATGTCTTCATTCTCATGCTGTTGCAAGGCTTCGATTTTCTCTAATCCTGAATAAAAGAAAATGGAGAAGAGTTTTGTAAGATTAAACCAGAGTGACTGACTACTTTAAAAAATAAGAAAAATAATTAAACATTAGTACTGAAACACACTAGATAAGATGTAGGTCAGTTTGAAAATACTATCTACACAGCAGCCATCTTTGTCTCTAAGAGGAATGAGAAGTAGGTTGTGAACTTTATATGCCAGGGAATATTCCATTTTATGAGCAATGGATAAGGGAGTCTTATCTTTGTTTAGATAAAACTCTTTATTTTTTAAAACTTCTGTCTACTACATAACCTTTGGATTAGTCGCTGTGCTTTTTATGCATCCCCAAAAAGAAGTGGCTACATTTGTGTGTTGCCTGTAAATTTCAAACAGCAAGGTGACAAAGCAGCTAAAACACTAGTTCCATTTTCAAACTGGACATGGAATAACACAAGGGAAAAGCTTCCAGTGCATTATGTTCTTCAGTATCTCTTTATTATAATACATTAATTAGCATACATTACAACTTGGACTGTGATATTGAAAAGACTCCTCATCCTGCTTTGCTCTGTAATGAAATTCTGATCTTAAAACTGCTTCCAAGGCAATGAACTAGAGCAAGAATTGTGTGTTTTACCACAGGACAAAGTATGTGCAATTATCAAATTCTCATTGAAACCTAAAAAATACCTATGCTACAGAAAGCTCCTTCAACATTTGCCTCTACACAGCCATCTCCAAACTGAAATAAACAGAAAAAAAAGGTAATGTCTCTCATTAAAAAGTCTCCCTTGTTTACTCAAATAGCCCATGTTAAATAACACTACAGTAAACATCAACAGCAGCAAGGGGAAGACAGAATAACAGCCAGCCAATTAAATTTTTTAAAAGCCTAGTAAGCTCTTACCTCCACACTCTTCTATAATTTCAGCTATTGTGCTAGCCTCATCACCAGCCATTATCAGGATGTTTTTCAGGCCATCCAGCACCACCTGCACCACTTGAGAATCCTTTACTGAGAGTAGATTGCAGAACGGTGGGATTACATTTTGTTGTACAAGGTATTCAACCTAAATAATTAAAAACAAAAAAAAATTTTCAACATTGTGCTTCTTACATAAATGGCTGCATATGCAACATTTCAGTGACAGCTTGAAATCTTGCTACACATACCTGATCTTTTCTCCCACTTATTGTCAAATTGCTAATTGCCCAAGCAGCTTCCTTTTGTGTCCCGAAGTCCCCCTGAAAAATAAAATTAATAGCTCATTAAAATCAGCATGGAAACATCTGTCAAACTTATTAAAAATCACAAACTCCTCATGTCAGATTTATAAAAAGAGGATGACAACTCGCATAGCTGATAGCTTGACTGACCTTAGCCAGCTGGTGTATGATCATGGGGATTAGCCCAGCATCTATTACAGCCTGAACTTGTTGCTGGTTTCCTGCTGTGATATTGGAAAGGAACCAAACTGCTTCCTACAATGGGATAAAGCAAAAAAGCAAAGCACTTTTAAAAACTAGTCAGCAGATGAAAAAAATAACTCAACCAAACCTGATCACCTCAAAACCTAAAATCATACAACGAGCAATCACTAAACAGACCTCCTCCTCCTCAGCAGCACTTCTAGCACACAAACTTTTATTGCACTATGAAAGACAACAGGGAGTCAATGTAAAATTAATATGATTGATTTACAGGGCCAGATTCTCTCTCACACAAGAAGTGTCTCCATACATCAGGAGATGTATGCCTTATATCCACTTTGCACTGCTGGACTCACAGACAGGCTTTAAACTTTCCATCAGTCTTATGATGAATATAAGAAAACTGGTAAAGCATCAGAAAAAAAAGGACTTGTCCTGTAATCCTACTACTGAGAGCTCAGTAGTACCTTTCTGCTATGATAAAAGAAGACTCCACCTCCCATTTTCTTCGTGTAACGTGAAGTGGTGTCCACAAAACTCATTCAAGTATCACATATGACACTGTCCTGTGACCTTGCTCAGCAGTTACTCCTTCAGGAGGTTCATCCAGATAGCTACCACCTCTCTGATGGCAGTTATAAATTCCCAGTTACAAAGGGGGATACTTGTTGTAACAATCCACAACATCTTAAAAGGCTCTAATCTTAAGTAAAAGATGTGGCAAGAAGGCAATTATGAAGCACTGCAGGAAAAAAACCCATGGGTTTCCACTTTTTTAGGGATGTGTATCTTGCTTTTATTTCTGTTTGCCTCTCACAATATAGACTTGAAACAAAACTCAAAGCATTTCTGGACTTTTTTTTTTTTGTACAAAAATAATACCCTGGCCTTCAAAAGAGCTCTTCATCACTCTTTCTTGAGAGTTAAGAGGGCAGGCAAAAATAAACCACATCAGTTTGACTGTCAAAGATAACTTCTTCAGAGATCTTCACAGCTGACAGGGCCTGAAGAAACAGAGATTCCTCACAAATAAGATTTCTCCTCAATGATACACTATCTGGGGGAATTACATAATCTAAACAAAAAAGCCTTCTCAGCCAGACTATCTCTACAATGGAAGAGGGCACAATGACTAAAAATCCCCAAATAACATGAAATACAGCTCTGGAAAAGGAGGCACTGATCACTTTCATCAAACTCTCCCTATTCCACCCAATCCTTGCAGCAGTGCAGTTATTTCTGCCAAAAGGAAGGAGATGAAATGCAGAGATAATTTTCACGAAAGGACAGTGGCACACCCTCCTTCTTTGAAGGTGAAGATGAACAAGTGAACAAACTTCACTATGAAAAGCTGAAGTGGAAAAACTGGATCAGTCTTATGCAACTCAGTGGACTCAACTAAAATTATGAAAAACTGTAAATGAAGTTAGCCAGTTACTTTGCAAATGAAAAGAAAAAGTATCTCACTCCAAAGCAAAACCCTTCAGTCCTCCCAGAAAGCACAAGGCATCAACACCAATACATGGATACTCACTATGGCTGTTTGGTTTCAGTCCTAATTAAGCACCAGCCTCAAAGGCTGCATCTTTATATAAAATTGCTCACATGCCGGAAATAACAGCTGCAGGAAATTCTTCTGTAATATTCCACAGGCTACTGTTTTATTTTTAAAAAAAAATACTAAGTTAGGATGAAGCAAATCATACCTTGTTTATCTTCTCTTTTGGATGCGTCAGAAGATGTGGGAAATAAGACAAAACATCACAATTGAGAACAACTTGTGTCTGCTCATCAGTACCAGTTACTATGTTGCCTACTGCTCTCAGTGCTGCTGTCTGAATATCCAAAGTGGGAAGGAAAAAAAATTGCATGTTAAAGACATTGCTGTTACTTACGCTATAACAAACAGCATTTTAAGATACCTCTTTATAAAAACACTTTGCAAAATACAATTTAGCACTTCACCCTCTGAGCTACATCAGAAAAATGGATACTGGTTCAGCAAAAGACAGTACATCACAAAATAAATGCACTGCAGCTCAACTCAAAGAGTGCAAAGATTAGAAATTAAAAGAATATTAAAACCTTAGAATATTAGTTCATAATGTACGTGATCTGTGTTACAATTCCAACCACAGCTTCTAGGCTCTATGCCTGCTGAGGTTGCTCAATTCTCCATTCAGCTCCCCACTAGGGCATTCAAAACCTCACAACTACTTACTGAGTCTCAGGTGATTTTAGAAATGGACTTTACATCTTTATGTATTGGTCAGTAAATGCTTTACAAGTGACAGAACACTGGAGAGACTTCTTTCATCAAGTGAACCAGTCTGACAAATTTCAAGACAGCCAAATCTCATCCAAAGTACAAACTAAACAAAGGTGTCAAATGCACAGATATACAGAAGATATCCATATTACAGCAGATGGGTCATAAAAAACCCAGTACACATTAACTAGATTTTAGTTTCATATTGTCTTTAAAATTAACCAAGTAAGCTCAGTTAACCTTTCACAGCTAATTACAAATTTATTTTACTAAAAGGACTCAGCATTTGCAAATATTTCCATACTCTAAAGGTTCCGAAATACTGATTTCCATGAACTATTCAGATAGAACACGCACAATCATGTATGCAACACCAGAAAGAGTGCATATTACTTGGATTCTGGAAAATATAAGATCTGCTGTCATTAAATATTTTAGAACTACAAAAGGAAGGCACCCCTAGTAATCACATAACATAAGTTAATGTTTAACCTGTCACTACTTAAAACTGTGTTAGTAGTGTTTTGCTTGAGTTTTCTCTTTTTAACATTTTTTTCCCAGTGTAGATAATATTTTTTCTTCATTTTACCTACACAAAATGTAGCTATAAATGTTCATCTCACTAACTCCACTAAGAAATACTGTAAGGCACATTTTTTTAGCAAACAGTATACAAAGGACTATTCAAACACAACTGAATCAGACTTACTTGAACTTTAACCTCCTGATGACTCAGAAGGGGAACTAGAAAAGGTACAACTCCCGAATCAATCACCATTTGTATCTGTTCATTTCCACCATCTGTTAAGTAGGACAAAGCCCAAACAGTGTCCACAAGAATCTACAAATTGGAGAGAACATGGTTTACACGTTGAACAGAAAAATCCGTATAATGAAGGCTTAATTTAGTGAACAACATTCTACTTATCTGGGGGTGGAGAGGGGAAAACATGCAATTTAGTTATAGGAAAAACTTAAAACATGATTGTGATGAGACCTAATCAGTAATATGTTAGATTATTATATACAACTATGAAAATCAGGGCCATTTGTTCCATTGGAGTAATTTCTGCATGTCCTCTCAAATTCCTTTTTAATTAAATACCACATTTTGGTGCATAACGTGACAGTATACATCATCTCACAAAGGTAAACTGTTGGGCTTGATTTGCATTTCCAAGATACACAGCCAGCTCAGGTAAGTAGTTGTGCTAGTAACTTTCCGAAGAAAATACCAATACAGCTTCCTTAGTATAGCTGTAATTTGTTAGCTGTTATATCTTATGATTATGGAGTATATAAATTCCCTTAAGTCTCTAATCCATCAAACACCTTAGCATTTCTGATCCATAGTGCCGTTCTGAAGTGAAACTACAAACAAGTCTGGATGTATGCCTTTTCCTGCCTTCATATCAAGAACAAAAAACATAGCAAAGGAATTCTTATACTAACTAAAGGACTGGCAACTATTGTAATGTGGCAACTGTTGAAGTGTTCAAGCAAAGCAAAACCCACAGAGAAATGCCTATCATGCAGGGCCATCTAAGAATCTTAAAAGAAAAAAAGTCACTGATGACTTGATAAGGATGATTAGAAAGCCCTCAAAAATAGACAGGTACAAAAGTTAGTCATTGAAAGGTAGTACCTAAAGCAGAAACAAAGCCAGCAGAGAGAGATATCGCATCACACAGAGATGGTGTTAGGAAGTGCAGGAAAAGAAATCTAGACCCTACTAGGGACATAATCTGTTGAGGTGCCTAGATCTAGCCTACTTTTAAAACAGATACCCATTTAAAATTTCCAGCTATGAGAACAGCTGAATACTGCAGTACTAGGAACACAGGAAGAACGTCAGAGTCCTGACCCAGCTGCAGCCACCCAGCTCTGGATGCCAGCCAGCACAGCCTGCTGCTGCCCTCACCTCCTGCGCCGCAGGGACAGCAGAACGTGCTGCAGTGGAGCCACTATGGCAGCAGAAGCAGTGAGAGATGGTGCCTCACCAGTTTGCTGTCCCACAGCCCTGCTGGTGACGAGAGCAGCAGCCGCCAGAAGCGCTCACAGGACTGTGGGCTGACCTACCTGCATCACTGACTCATCTCCAAAGATAGGTTTGCTGCTCCAGTACGGAGAGGCTGGGACCACACTGGTACCTCCAAACTAGCACCTGACTCTCAGGAGCAAAATGATGGACACCCTAATTGAGATCAGTCAAAACCTGGCATCACAGTCTCATACCTACATCAATAAGCTCTCATACAATCACTGCTTTCAAAAAGCTTTAAAATTTGGCAGAGAAAAAGAGCCTACAGGTTAGAAGTATATTTAGTTTTGCAATGAATTCCGTTCAGCTTTGTCCAAATTACTCATTGAGAAGTCACCATGTGCTGTCTCCCACTCACATTACACTGGGAAAATCCTGGCAAAATCCCAGCTTAAACTGTACAAATATTTTGTGGAGACAAGCCCACTTCACCATTAAAAAAGCAGCAGAAACACCACTACTACAGTGTTGAACTAACAAATGACAGTCTCACTGATCTCACGCTTTATTTTATCCCCAAACCCAACACAAGGGTTCAATTCCTTCTTCCCTAAACTAAAGGATCACTACAGGGATTACAAAGTCCTGAAAGAAGGAGGAGAAAAACAGCTTAATAACCCTCAGTTACACAGATCTCTTTTCTGAAGTCACAATATATAAGGTTTCATGAGGCAAATCCACTCCCTAAGACACTGGAAAAACACAGATAAACTCATGATTCAGGAATGTGGGAAGTACTGAAGGTTTAGTATTAAAAACATGAAGGTTGTCAAAGGTGCCACAAAACAATAGTTTATTGCTGTCTGTTTAAATATATTTTCCTATGCGATTTATTTAATTAAATGTTGTAAAGTCAGGCACCCAACAGGTTACAGAAGTCAGGTTTACCCTTATGATCACAATATTTGACTGGAGTGAAATACAGAATTACATGTAATTCTTTTACATATATTACATATCATCTATGCAAAATTATAAACTGGGGCAGAATGAAAGTGCTGCTGATGGTAAAGCTGACACTAATTTTCTAGTGCTCTATTCAAGATAGGATTTTTTAAAGCTATTTCAAATGTACAGGATAAAAAATACCATCTTCTACAAAAGGTATTTCAGAAATGGTATTTGCACTTTCTTTTTCATGCTCTGAATAGCCACAATCACATTAGTCTTCATATTTAATTATGCATTTATGACTTAATTATACATAAATTAAAACACGAACCCAAGTTTACTACTTTAACAAAATCCTGCAGCATTATCTTTCTAGAGAAAACAAAGAATCTAAATATCTAAAACTTTAGAAATTACTTACATTTATATCTGTATGGTAAATGAGAACACACAATGCTGGCAAAATCTGAAAAGAAGTTCATCAGTCATTATAGTAGAACAAAATTGGTGGTAAAATTATGAATCCAAGTATTGCAATCACAAAGCTTAGCTTGAGTCTACTTTAATATATTGTAATCACACACTTTGCAGCAGCTGGTCATTCCCTCAAAGTATGCATAAAAATATCTGTATTATCTGTATTTCAAATATGTAAAAATATGAGACAGTACTATACTCCAGACACAGAATGTAGACTGTATTTTGAGGGAAAACAAGCAAATAACAGAGATAAGACACCCTACCACTATTTAAAAAGCTTTATTATCACACACAATAAAAATTATTATCCTAATATCAGTATTATAAACCTCTTAGATTAAATCACAAATCACAGAATAATGACAAATGGAGAAAACATAAAACTGGGCTGTGATAAAACTGCTTTGAACAGTGTTTTATTTAGTAAAGTATTACTTGAAAAAGTTTCCCTGTTTCTCTGCTTCATTTAAAAAATTTCATTAAAGTTTAGCTGTTAACAGTAATATACTTCACATGGCTTCAAAAACTGTATCCACACTTTTGAATTTATCTTAAAATCAAGAACTTTAATTACATTTACAATTCTAGCCAAATAGTTCCATTTTACTAACTGTTCCAACTATCAATGGAGCATTTGCTCTGTTCACCAGTTTAAAAGGATTTCTGCTTAGGTTGGGACTTGGCACTGACTGCATGTGCACGCTGAGTCAAAACACAAACCACACTACATGCCACAGTTTACACTTCCTCTTGCTGAAAATAATTACATTTGAATTCTTCTAGGTACAGAATCATACTTTTTTTTTTTTAATGAAAACATGTAATGCTGAGTATTTTAATGCTTTCTAGTGTGTTAATGTTTTTGTTGTGTAGCTCATCACTTTGGTCTCATCACTCAGTTTCAGACATTACAAATACCTTTATTACAGCTGTAGCAAGAACCACCAAATTGGTCAAATTATTTCATCTAACATTACGATAGAGTGGCACTACACATGTGCAGTGACAGAAAACATGCAAGAATTCATAGTATGACAATGTAAAACATTTGGCCTCCAACCCAGAGTATAAAACATTATCTGTCTCATAATTCTTTATTTACCTCCTGAACTGTCTCCATAGGCGGTGGGGGGTCCTTATTCCTGCAGAGATTTACAATGACCCATGTGACGTTCCGAAGGAAGGTGATGGGAATGGAGGGATTGATGAAGGACAGAAGAGGTTTGACAACTCCCAGTGATATGACATAATCTCTACACTGAGGACCATCACCTACAGAAATGAAAATTGTTGCAAAAGAAATTACATTAAAAATGAAAAATCTTGAAATGTATGCAATGACATGTTGGGATACTGAAATTCTATGTTTCCTCACCAATAATCTACTACTAAAAAGATAATATTTAATTAAATATACATACGTAAACTTATGTATGTATATTTTAGGAAACACAAAATTTATCCTGTTAATATTTTGTATAGTAAGTGATAATATTATTTAGAAAAAAAACCAGGAGGTACATATGTAATTCTGGCCATATTATATACTTTAAAAAAAATTGTATCAAGACACTGAATTCAGAGGAAACATAGTCTCTTATGATAATGCCAGTGTTCAAAAAGTTAAGTTCTAAAATGAAATGTTCCCTGAATTGAATTCATTAAAACAAGTTACCTATAATATTTCCCAGAGCCCAGACAGCTTGCTCACAAACATTCTGGTGTGGTGAATGAAGTAGTCTCAAGAAGAGGGGTACTGCATCTGCAGAATGCAAAGATTAGATTTGTTTAATGCTGCATCTTGGTATATGAACAACATGTTCACTGATTTACACAAAACACATTCTCCACCACGCTTTATAAATGTTTCTATTATGAAGGGTGCACAAAACCTGAGTTGAACATTTCTATATGTATCTAGAGAAGGGAAAAATAGAGAACAGAACAGAAAAATTGAGAACAGAATTATTAATCAACAATGCTCCCCACATTTAAACATTTCCCCATATTTCTCAAAGCGACAGGCAGACCCTCAAGTATGCAGGTATGAGGTTTCATGTCCCGGTAATTCAGATTTCCAGTTATCCAGGATCACAACACATACCAAGCAGAATGACATGCCTACTTGTGCAAACGTGCTTTATATCCTGACTTTAAGAAAATAGCTTCCTCCCAAGAGGTGGCTATAGTTAGTTTCCATATGCAGTGAAGATTTACATCCATCTGCCAGTCCCAAGACACGTTTTAATTTGCTCTTATATAATGCCAGCAACATACCAAATTAAGGAAGTGGTACTGATTTTAGGTATCATTCTCTTTGGAATTAAATATATTTGATTGAGCTAAGTAACCATCCCACTACCATCCCCCTGCACTGGTTTCCTTCAGAGAAGCCATACTGTTTGAAAGACAGTAACTAATGCAGCAATTTTTTAAATCTATATATGATCATACGCATCCTATAGTCTGAATAAACTAGATCAATTTATATACTGTTAAAGAGTATTTTTCTTGCAGAAACAGCTTCACAAATTTTTTTACAGTGCAACAGAGTTTGTGAGCAACTGTGAATCAATATTGTGTTGATAATGTTAAGTGATAATAAGCCAAAAAACTCTGATGTATTTCCCTGAAAAACACAGGGCCATGAAGAACAAAGACAACCTAAAATTCCCTTCCCCACCCCAGAGGAGTGATTCAGCCATTGCCTATAAGTGACAGGCAGGGACAGCAACACACTGTTGCTTAAGAACACTCACTCTTGTAATAAAATCACCCCACTTCCATTAGCTCAAGTGGAATATTTGAGCTTCCTTCTCAGCAATTACTGAGATTACAATTCAGCATACATGCATTCAACATCTTTTGGAGAAGAGGGTCAACTATGTAGTTTATATTACACTGCAATCCTGGTATGCTTTCAAAACCAGGAATGAAGTTATTTCATAATAGCACTCAGGCAGGAGGACAACCTGAGACAGCATGAATTGAAGTTATCTGACCTACCACTCCCAAAAAATTCATTATTCCTGCTCCAAACTGGCATCTGCCAAGAGCTATTCTGTGCATATAGTACTTCTCCTCTTTTGCTGAGCCTTCCAAGTACCATCTGTCCCTCCTGACTGCAGGAGGCTGCCTTCTTTTGTATTAAGGCAGCATCAGCCTCTTATGTAGCTGCAAGGGTCTACTGCTTTGTTTCCTCAAACCCTTCCTCATCTAAAGGGAGAAGAGCTGGGAGACTGTTTTCCCTTGGTCATCTCCCAGTCAAAGCAGCAAGACTTTCAGACTAAACTTCACCCATTTTCTCTTCATGAGTAAAATGCTTTTTGATTCTCTGAAGTCATTTAGCACATTTTCTTCTTTTCAAGCATTAGCTAAACAGATTTTGGGAGAAATATGTCCCAACTTGAACTTCTAGTAATTGTTCAGATAACAATAATGTTTTTAGTTGTGCTGAACATACTTTTATTCTACTTTTAATTTTTACTTTGAAATATTTGCCTCAGAGCTAATACTATAAACATCCTTTCTGTTAGCTTCATTCAAACAGGACGACATTGTGGGACATGAAAAAGAAAGAAAACAATGACTAACCAACGAACAAGCTGAGAAGGAAGAAAAAACTTGGGAGTAGATTTTCTAAGGTAATTAGACACCAGAAAAGCAATCTAAAAACAGAGGTGCCCAAATCGCATCAGAAATTTTTGAAACAAATTCAAGATATTGATTTTTTTGTTTTAATGCCTTTGGATTTTTATCCAAAGCTCATTTTTGTAAGATCATTTAATCCAAATCTTATCTTGGATAATAATAATAGTAATAATAACAACAATAACAATAATATTGCTCCAATACCTTAAATATACAGAATCTAATAATTATTCAGTTATTTTATTAGCCATGAAAACATACAAACCAGCATTTTAGTATGAAAGACAGGTTCATACACTAAAAAAAATTCAAATAACTAACTCACCACTTTCCCATATAAAAATGAGAATATGAGTAAGTCAGGATATCTTATTATATATTTGCTTATCCATAATCTTGTGTTTAATGACAACATATTATATTTAGCACAATGGTGATCTTTTAAGATAAGAATGCTGATCCATAAAAGCTATAGATATAATCCTGAAAAAATTATTTGATTAATTTATCTTCATTTTGACTTTAGAGTTTCTTTCCTTTCTCACTGTCTGGTTAAACAAGAAATGACAGCAGCTCAACAAACTTGTGTGTACAGGAGATACTAATCATACAGACAAGGAAAGGATGATAATTTTCTTAACAATGTGTTCAAATGTGCAACCTTACATAACTGTATGTATTTAACAACTTTAATAAGATTTATGAACACACCTTTGAGGCAGAAAGAATTGATTCCTAACTTAAGTGTTAGCCACAGAGCAATTAATGGTACATGATTTCAGAAATCAAACCAAGAATGAGAAAGGACTTAAATTTTTGTCATAGTTATTGTATCATCTGTCATTCTCTATCTTCTCGATGGGAAATCCTGTCTGGCATCCTTAACATTAACTGTTAGTGACAAGCAGATTTATGTTTAAGAGCAAATGTAGAAATCTTTCAGAAATCTTCACTAAATCTTTAGGACAAGCATGTATTTATTACTTTAATGGTATTGATAAGAAATTGCATTCATTATCTAAATACTTTCTTTTCCCATAATATCCACCCCCACTGCCTCCTCCCCAAAAAACCCAAAGTTGTAATACTTACTTGACTGTACAACAGCTTGAGTCTGTGCAGAAGTGCCTGATGCTATGTTAGTCAATGCCCATGCAGCTTCAAATTGTAATGAAGGACTGTAATGAAAGAATTTTATACTAGTAAATTGAAACATGATCTGAAGACTGTTTTATGGTTCATTTCAATACTGCTAGCCATATCCACATTAAATACTCTACATTTAGGCAGTACCAGTGGGCTAAAATTTAAAAGAACTCCAACATCTAAGCCTGGACTTTCCAGGGGAAAAGCTGTAAGAAAAAAGAAATCTTGCATTCTGTGACCCTCTGTAAACTATCCATCACTCTGAATTAATATTAGTAACAAAAAACCCACCCACACAACCAATTAAACTTGATTCTTCCAACATTACATTCCAGATCAAGTGCAAGCTGGTATATTTGGATACAGACTTTTTTCTGCACCATCACTGACAGGTGAAATATCGAGAATCAGTATGAAAAGACAGCATCACACCTGTCTTATTAAATACAGATACAATTAGTTACAAATGTCATGAAAGTTGGGACAACATCTCTTCCAAGACGTCTGTCAACTGTTGTCTATGCCAACAGCAGTTCAGTAAAACAGTTTGTACGAAAACTGCTGTTTAAGCAAATACTAAAAGTTATGAGTTCTACAAGCTACATGAGTATACAGCCCATGGTCATTAGCACAACTCTAAGTGTCTGGATTTAGGAAGAACAGAGAATATTTACTGTTAGGTGACTGTTTCATTTCCATAGGTTTTGTGTCTTTATCAGTCATGTTTTATACATAGTTGTAAGTACCTGCTTCTTTTAAACTTTTTTTTATTAATTTCCAAAGCAATTTGAGGTTTTAAGGGGGATGAGATTGCAAAAGAATTAAACAGGAGGTAAAAACAAATCACACCTGTCAGCAGTTACCTACAAACCCTTAAATTTTAGGATCAAGTGTATTCAAACTCTTTTAGGTTAGTCCCTTTTTTCTTTCTCTCATGCTAAGCTTTCAAGTATAAAATGAACAACAGCTTTAAAGATTTGTTGTGCAAAGTCTTTTCAGAGTTTAACTCTGCTAAATATTATATAGCAATCACAATTAAAAGGACTGCTTAAAAAAACGTTGAGTTCAATTTTGAAAGACTTATTAAACATTTACAAGGGTAAATCATACAAAAACTAGCAGAAGACTCATATTAAAAAGAATTTTCAAAGCACTGAACCATCTCCTTCTACAGCAGACAAGCGTTCATGACCCATTTTAAAATTCTTTCCTGATTTGAATGTTATTGTCAGCTGCCTTCTAAGCAACTGTTTTGTTAAACAAGCTAGGAAAAAACCCTACTTATAGTTAGTAGTTTTGCAGCCATCAAAATATACCAAAAATACCACAACATATTTTCGAAGTTCCTAGCTCGCATAGCTGCAGAAATAACATTGAAAATGGAAATACTATATACATTCATGTCTGCCTGAGATCAAAGACAGGCTAAAATATTTACCTCAATTGTGTTAATCACTACCTGTCCGAATCAGGGGCTCAAGCTTTGTTGAATATGGCACGTTTTGTTTCTTACATGTCATTAAACGCCTGCAGCTATATGCTCAGTGCTCTCTATGTTCTTTACTCAAGTTCTTTGTTTTCCAATAAAGACTAAGAGAGCATGTTCTACCATCACATAAGAGAGCAGCAGAGAGCCAGAAGGAAACACACCTTGCAGTGAGAAGAAACTAGAAACTTCAGCTAACAATCTTAATGGGAAAGACAAATGTATTCTGGAAAAAAACCCTGTTCACAACCAGGTGTGCTCTCTGCCTTCACACAAATACACACAACTCTGTGGCAGGTTTCTTAAAAAAAGCTGGTAAAAGGCTGAAATATTCAAAACCAATGAGAAATGTAGTAAGGTTTTCTCCATTAGCTGGATGTGCTCAAAAATGCTCTAAAAAATTAAATGACATTTCAGCAGCAGAATAAATTTTCCTGGAGAACCTGTGATTTATCATCACGGAATGTGATCCATTGTGTCAGATTACATGGTGCTGGAATCCTCAGTTTTGTTTCAAATAATGATTGTTTTAAAAATGCAAATTTCCAGTAACAGTGAAGATTTTTAAGAATACTTACTTATCATCCCTTTCTAGGCATTTTACCAGAATTGGTAAAATTCCAGATTTTATTAAGTCATCAATAGGTGGATTTCTGTCACTGGATAGGAGTTTCCTGTGAAATTGAAAATAAAAGTAAGTAACTTTTATAACAAAAAATGTGTATAAATTATGTTTCTGTATCTTTATCTTTACCTTGCAGCTTGGACAGCACTCAGTTGGATCACTGGGTTGTCACTTGTGGCGTTCTGAAAAAAATAATTAAAAACACAGTGAAAATTAAAAGTGCATAGAACACACCCTTCTAGTTAAAAAAAAAAAAAAAGTTAAATGTAACATACCTGCAGTATAGCTTCTAGTGTTACATTTTGCTTGAAAAGAAAAAAAATAGTTTTAGTAATTTTGCTGATAAATTATAACCTTCTTAAACATTTAATACAAGAAAACTTATTTTAACAGTGTATCAGTTCATAAATTTACTTTCAAATAACTGCAAGATAACAGAATATATTGTTTAGAGACATCACCAAAGTTTTAAAAAGAATTCCAGAATCAAGGAACTCACTGCTTTGAAGTCAGCATCAACATCAGAATCTTCTAAGCTTTCTTCTTGAGGAACATTTCTTTTTTTCAAAAGATGTTCATCTCTTTTGTTCTGTTAAGAAATGACAAAAAATAAAGCCACTTTTAATGCTTATTAGTACAGGGTGATGCACAATGGACCCTTTCAACATTTAAATATAGATAAGGTTGCCTTTTTTAAAAGCATTTGTAACTGCAAATAGAATTTGCAGTATTTTAGCTGTAATAATCTGGCAGCTTGCTAATCAGTCAGATCTACAACAATCCATGACATTTGAATTAATTAAAACTCGCACACTGGGGATCAGTTTTCTAACAGGCATTCACAATACTCATAGCTCTGCATGATATTAACATTTAGCCACACGTAACAGAAATTTGTTTTCAGTGTAAGATTATTTTTCAGTTAAACCTGTTTTGAAGCTCCCTGGTCATATCTATTTGCATTTTCTGTGTAAAGTAGCATGCTCCATGCACACTGGCACTTGCAGTATTTCCCACTCATGCTGTTAGCCTAATTTCTGACAAAAAACAAGACACCCTCCAGTCTTAGTTCCTTTAAGGAATTACAAAAGAATAAAATTATCTTTTCAGTAGTAAAGTAACCATTTAACATTTCATTTTAACATTCCTAATTTAATGAATTTGAAGACATAAAGACAGTAATTTAAAAAGAAAGAAAACAAATCATCAATTGCATGTTTTTACAAATTTAAAATGTATTAAAAGTATTATACCAAAACTATGAAATGGTCTCTTCTAAATTTTAGACTTCATATTTTGTTTGGTACGTCTAGAGGTACAAAGACAGAAGGGGCAATAGAAGATGATGACACAGTATACATATCTGAACACCTTCTTATGTTTGGTTTTGGGTTTTTTATAAGTTAATTAAGATTTAATTCTTTAATGATGCAAAATGTTGAAAAAGAGTAAGAGCTAGCTCTAACATCTAGAAGAAATCTAGTATAGTAGCAAGGAAAGGCAGGCTTTTCAGTCTCCAATTATCTGATAACCACAATACTCATTAAAGAGATTTTGTTACACCACACCTGGTCTGTAATATCTATAAAAGCCTCTAAACAGAATGATGTGTTGAAGGGTCCCAATACTTTATTTTATGCTATAAAAAACAGCAATTCCAGGCCCAAAATTTCTGGGACTTGTTTACTTTTCAGACACCTTAGAAATAACTTAAAACAAGTTTGAAATCCTCCCAGTCAGTATATATGTAATTTTTTTCAGATAAAACAAAGCTAGAACTACAAACAAGCACGAGAATAACCCTTTAATGCAGAAAACAACACCCCACAGACTTAGCATAGTTTAATTTTAGTCAAGTTGTAAGTACAGAAACTAGATCCTCAAAGAGTGCACAAGACCACCTAGCCATGCAGTAACAGCTGCATACATGGAGCACATCAATACAGACAAACACCACAGGCAGTTTGTTGGCAAGTGGATCTGGAGAGAAGGAAGATGGAAAGGAGCAGGCAGCTGAACACCAAGAAAGCAGTGTTATGCAGACAAACTGCATCAGGCAGGAACACATTAACTGATGGTTTCACCGGAAAGATCTGTAATGTATTTACCTGAATTTCCCACACCAGTCACTGAGCTGAACAAAAACCTCTGATGTTCCAGTAAGGCTTCTATAGCTGCACACATAACTATCCAATCCTTTGGCACCATCAGCATACCTCCGAGAATGCCTCCTACTATTAACCTTAACCAAAACAAGTACGAGTACATATTCTATGGCCAAGATATTACACCCCCATAAGAGAGAGAAAGAAACTCCACAGGATGTAACTGACCACAGAATAATGCTACAATTTTTGTGAGTGCAGGCAATGTCTTCAGGCTATCAGTCATATGGTGTGATAGGTTCCAGAAAAAAAATACCTCAGGTAAGGAAAGAAAGGAGCTACAATGCTCCTGTAGCTACTCACTGTTTGCAGGTGGCTGAATTGAAAAACAACTGTCACAACCAATACAGAAGAGTTTCCACAGCAGCCTGAGGCAGAGAGGCTAGTACTTACTGAGAAGCACTAAAAGTTTATATTCTATTTAGCATTTCTTATAAAGTCAAAGAGTTCACAAAAACTTTCAGTCCTAAACAGTGTATCTAAGGCTATTCGAAATAGTGCTGTCCATCTGCAAAAGTGTCCAATCCCTGGACAGCTAAACTGCTCTCTCCAGTAATTTGACAGGCCAATCACTCTGCTACAAAAGGTAAAAGAAGATGATTTGCAGCCTGCCATGGCTTTAAAATGCTTGTATTTTGACATATATTGTAGCAAACTCAGAAAGATTTTGCCTAAATCAAAGCACCAGCCTCTTCTGCAGGCTCCTGCGGTGAAAATGAAGACCAATGAACAGACCTGGATAGAGCTGTCCTGTTCAAAGCCTGGAGAGAGAGCCCTTTCAAAGGTAGAAGCATCAGAGTAGAATGTCTGATGAAGGGTAAAACCTTGTCACAAACAAAATGCAGCAAGTCTCCTTCTAAAGGGAAGATCCTCAACACTGCCTGAACCATGTGTACTATGTACAGTAAGTATGGAAGCTCATAAACAGCTGCTGACTGCTGGTTGTAAGTATTGCCAACATTCTGGTAGAGATCCCACTACAGCAGCCTACCAAGATTTCTGTACAAACAAAAGGCATTGGTAAACATGCCAAATGAATAGATAACAGTAATGATACCAGGAGTGCACTTTCTTGTCCAGTTCTTAAGACACATGCCCATCATTTGCTTCATTGACAGTGGGATGGTCAAGCTACTGAACAGTAAGTAAGTCCTGAAGACTCTGGTACTTCTTTTGTTTATCTTCTTAGAAGATGGCCATAGGATTAAAAAATACATAGACTAATGCAAGTAAGTTTCAAATGTTCAAAAACACCATTTAACAGAAGACTCCTTGTAGGTAAAGGGAACATCCTAAAAGCTCTGTGCTACACTGCACTTAGTACTAGGGGACATGGCCAATGAGATGCTCCAACAGAACTGTGAAAGATGTCAAATACTAGTTTCTACATACTTTTCAGCACTGGACACACAGGAAAGCTCTGTGAAGAGTGCCAACTGTTGTGAGGTTCCAAGATTAAAAGGGAAAAGAAATTAACAAGAAAATCTTTGTCTGCAGGTAACAAATACCATTACAAAATGTTCCTTCAGATCAGGGGAAAGTTTAGTAGGAGCTTAGTAGCCAGCAGAAGTTCTTGAGGCACAGAAGTTAACATAATTAACTTCAAGAACATTTCAACATTAGAAACTGGAGTTCCTAATGCTAGCCAGTATTAGACATGCTCACAGACGACAACAAGCAGCTCTTGCCCCTCCAATTAGATTCAAGGAAAGACAGTTCAAGCCAGTGATGGAGGTAGATTCAGGTTTTCTGAACAGCCCTTTTAAGCTAGCACTGACCCCAAGTCAGATTCCAAGATTCTTCTTCAGATAAAGATTTAGCTACAGATACACAGTTAGAAGATGTAGACAACTTTCCTACATTTGAGTTCTGCTAATTCACCTTTGTGACAACAGAGAGCAACCATAATGTTCCTGTTTGGTTAGTGCTCATCTGTCTCAGAAGAGGAGAAATTGACTAAAAATAAGTAGATAGCAGTGTATGGCCTAAGCACGGATTGCAAAGATTGAGACCTCTTAAGTCAGGAAACAGCAAGATCTCACCCAAATGGATTCAAGCAAATCTCCAAAGAATTTCTTCATAGCCCTTTTCAACTAAGCCTCTGAAAGAATCCATTAGGAATGTAATTTTCCTCTTCGGGTATTTTTTTTAAAAATGAATCAGTTGAGGCAGGGTAAACGCAAATTCTTTTCCAAGAATTTGTGCTACTAACAGTTGATAGGGAAGCCTCCAGAAGAACATACTAATAGTGCTTCAGTGTCCCTGTCATTGTAGTCATTCTTCAAACTGGTAGACTTGTATTATGTACTAAAATGTTGTTTACAGTGAACAATAAACTACATACACACTGAACTGGAAAAGACACTTAACTGATTTAAGTTTTACTATCCTGAAACTAAGTATTTTCTTTTTCTTTTGGATTTTCAGACTTACTGAGAATCAGAAAAAGATTTTTTTCCACCCTAGCACTCCCAGCAACATAAAAAACAGATTCCTTTCTTCAAAGAGTCTTCTACTTCATTTAGGAGCTATCATGGACATAAGCAATCTTATTTAAGAAATATCAGAGTAGAAACAACAACAGCATGCCAGAGAAAGAGGTAAAAAAAGACATATGCCCCTGACTCTTTAATCCACCACTTATTTAGCAAATAATTGCATTGCCTTGCACCAAACTTAATTGGCAATTAGAGCTTTCATGTGCTCATGTCTATGAGCTCTCAGGGGCAGCTGAGTTTGCCAAGAAAGCCAAAAATAAACCTTGTGAGAGATCATGGAAGTTCTTAGGATTCCAGTTAGCGGGACAGTATCCTGTGTTTCTGCTGAAGTTAGGAGTGCTAAGGCTTCCTTTGAAGGGTGACATCTAACTCAATGACCGTATCACTGACCTGGCTAAGGACTACCTTTCTTTAGGCACAAAAGTGGCCCAAGCCAAACTTCATCTTCAAAGAAAGCCAAGAACCCAAAATCAGAGGATGTCAGGGCAATGGAGTTACAGGATTCATTCAGATATAGAACCTTAAACTGAATTCTAACCATTGCTCATCCACCATGCCCCCTATATTGAGACTAACAGACTAACCCAATTAATTCCAGGATCCCTGTTACTAACAGAGCAGCCTTCAGGTATCTGGGATGCTGAAACCAAGTGATAAACGCTCTGAATCAGACTTCACCAAGACATTGCACCGAAGAGATTTATATTCTGAATTCTGATGCAGTCCCCATCACCTGACACTTAAGAGTGTCAAAACTGACACTGTTATCTGTCAGGAAAGGGAGATGGCTATTGTTCAAGCTCTCAGACCTGTTGCTGTACAAACAAAATAATCAGAGACCAAGATTATCTTTCCAGAAATGTAGTAGATCCATTCTCAAAATGTATAGAACTCAAAGCCAATATGGAATCAGGAGAAGGGCACCTGACCATGAGGAGTGTCGTCTGACTGGCTCATGATGCCGACCCATGCCTCAATGTGGAATCTGCCAGACTACCGCTACCTTTTCATGTCAGATAGCTTTGTTAATCTTTGTCAATTAAATTCCTAAACAAATAATAAGTGATTGAGAAATTAAAAATAGGGGGAAAATAGTTTCTTCCTGAATACGAGCTGTGGTGTGAAGATAGTGAATAGAGATAATATATTCTTGAAACACAGAATGTGTTTCAAATGCACCTTGATGTCTGTAATTTCAAGAGAATAAACACTTCACACTGATGCATGCAGAAATTGTTTACTACTGTTCAAAGCCGTGATTTTTTATTTATTCCATCTTACTAAAGAGAGATGTGCGCAATTTCATCAGATCCATTCATTTAATATTTATATCCACATTGATTCAAAAGATAAACCCATGACTGTGTAGTGCTTCAACGTACAGATAAGAATACACTCAATTTGTCTCTTCTCCGAAGCCAGGTGTACATGCAGCATCTGGGTAGCTGGGATGAAGAGAAGACATCCCTTTCCTTTGAAGAGGCACCGGTGGATTACTAAGGTCACACCAAAAATTTCCTGAATTTGGCATACTCATGCTAGAGCAGCAGTGTTAACTGTAAAGACTGAAACAATGATATTACAATTTAGCCTTTATGCTGCTGGAACTTGATAAAATATATCCCTTAACATTTCAGTCTCAATTCTGTACCACAAGCAATGGTACAGAATCTCATCTGCCACAGAGTTCCCACTGCAAACTAGTTGCCCACCAGCACCAGCTGAGTTGACACATACTGAATTTATTATTAAGGCAGATTTCTTCTGGTCTCTGCAGTGAAGATGTTTAACCAACACTCAAGAACACCAATTCCTGCATTTAAGAGTGCTGCAGCTGCTGTTCACTCTTGATTTACAGTCTGACCTAGATCCAGTGCTCAGGCTTCTCCTCTAAATGTGTAATTGATCTTTGCATGTGCAGTTTTCAGTGAGAAGTCACTGGCAGCTCATAGGCTTCCTCCTCATTTTCACTCACATATTACTGGCACATGCTGGATTCCTTCCACACAGGATAATATCTTGCCTTAATGTCTGACTTGCTCCCCACCACGCTTCTATAATAAACTGGCCTTGAAATTGTGACCTGTTACAAAAACAAGTTATAAGAATTAATTTAAAATTAAAATTCTCACTTTGCACTGCAAAGTTCTCTCCAAAGATTGCACTGGAATGCTCACTTGTTCCATCTCAATTTAACAAGATGTATAAGGATATGCTGCATTAGTCAAGCCACCTTTTACTGGTTTGCTTTGCTTGCAGGAACTTGCTACCCAAGTTCTATGAATGACTCTTCCCAGTTCAGATTTTCACAGTTACACAGCAAGTTTTACACCAGTTCTGAACAAAGAGGACCTCCAACATGCCAGTATAAACTTCCATTGCTGATCATTTTCCAGTCATCTGGGTCAAATTAGATTTCTTTGACTAATTTTTACAGTCTCAGGATGAATCTTAGAAATATTTACAGTTTATACTGTAATGAGATAGAGAAGTTTTTCTGTAAGACCTGAAAAAACAAAGTCCCTTCTTCCAAGGGAAACAGAAGGATCCCAGGAAAATACTAGCCCAAGATTTTTTTGGCTGCTCCTACACAATCAGGTGATAAGTGCAGACAAAATTTCTCAAAAACAAGTCAAGCTAATTTCTATCAACATAGTTTCTATTTACAAACCCTTCACTTTGATTTTAGCAAGGATTTTGTCTTCTCAGTTTGCAAATAATGAAAACAAGAAGATGGAATTTGGTAGGTGTGCACTCCGAAACAAGAACCACTCAAACTGTCAAGGATTCAACTGGCAAACTGGAGATAAGCATCAAATAGGAGACCAAAAGGAGCTTGGGCTATACTGAGAATATTCAAACCAAACACTTATCATGTCATTAATGAAAATAATAGAAAATACAGGTTATACCAAGCTGGAGAAGCCAGAAAACATACTGGGGAACAGAATGGGAAAGCCTGCAAAAAGCAGATGCAATTCAGAAGACAGAAGTCAAATGTAAAAAAAAAAAAAAAAAAAAAAAAAAATTTATTCAACTATGCAAACAAACAACTACATTTGCTTTGTGGTAGTCTAAGTGTAAAAAGCATACACAGTCTGTGTGCCTCTCAACAACATACTTAGTATAAAGAGGAATACTGTATTGGGAACTGTTTTACCCTATTCCATTTAAAAATCAGCTGCAGACTGCATAATTTCAGATTTCCACACTTCCAGAAAAATACAGGTAATTTGGATCTGAGAAGCAGCAACAAGTCAAATCTAGGAAAGAGAATCTTCAAGAAAAAGGTGAAGCACTGAAGGTGTCTCAATAGGATAAAGGTAAAGGGGCAGTATGAAGTCCTCAAATACACTGAAGGTACTCAAAAGCAAATAAAAGTTTACCCTTTCTCTTTGAGGTGCCGAGAGAGGCAGTTGGAAGAGTTATGAAAGATGAAAGATGAGGGTGTAACAAATGCTCTAATTATGCAGAGTAGTAAACTAGATCAGCTCTCATACTCATGATCTTCCCAGCCATACTGACATTTACCCAATACAGCCAAAATCTGACCCGCAAGTTAACTCCCTTTACAGTACGGAAGCAATAATTTTCAGAAAACAAGACAAATGGACAACCTCACTCTCTAGGTGCTAAAACTCTCCCTTTTCCCATTCAGAGATTTTAAACATTTGAACAGCTGAGAGCTCCACTGTAATAACTGGTACAGAAACTGAATATGGATTATTTCCAAGTGATACACTGGAGTAACGCAGTACTGTTCTGCTGTACTGAGCTTCACAAATTGGAGAAGAAAAATAAATTAGAATCCACAGTTATAATTTAACAAATTTACACCTTTTCTATGTATGTTTAGGGCTATAAAGCAAAGCTTATGGAAAAATATGTAGTTAAGACACCAGAGCACTTTTAGCAAAGTAACACAGTTGATAAACAAAAGCAGACTCACCTTCCGCAATTCAATTGTAACTTCATTTCTGTGTCTTCTCATAGTCTGTTAAAAAAAAAAAATAAGTCAGTCAAGAAAGTAGTATTCTGTTTTGGAATCAGCTGTTTCTAGGTAAAAAAGGTGCAGTTATTCATCAAAATATATGGAAAACTGTGCAAAATTTATAGCTCAATATTTTCTAGGAGAATGCACATGTTTTTTGTGATGTTTGGCTTTAGTTGGGTTTTTTTTGTTTGGTTGGTTCATTCTCTTTTTTTTTTTAATCATACACCTTACAGATAGCTTTGTCATAAACCACAGGAAGTATCCCATAGGTACATAATATCAACCTCCCCTTGGAGTTTCACTAGAACGATTCTCCAGGTGTTTATATGTGCAGACCATAGGCAGCAGTTAATCCAGGTTAGACAACCTCATATTCCCATATAATCACATTCACAACCTAAACACATAATCTATACCAGTTCCCCGGCCAAAATCAATCATGACTGACAGAAGATGACTCAGCTCAATGCAACAAGACCCATCAGGCTTGCAGAAAAAGAAAACAAAGTAGTACAGTAGTACTGAATCTCCTTAGGATCTGTAGCCTAAACACTGTAAAGGAAACAAGCCCATAAACATCTCAGCTCCTTAAAGATATTGGGCACTCAGAACGCATTCCTGACAACGCTGCTGGCACCTCTCAGATAAGAGAGACCAGAAGACTGAAAAAGAATTTTAGCCTACTGAAGGCAATCTCCTTAGGTTCATTCAACTATCAGTGGAAAAGACATGTACCATGAGAATGCAATTCAAAGCAGAACAGGACTGGATGACTGCTGGCAATCCAGCAAGATCACCCACACTAACTAAAATTAGCCTTTTAAAATACTTTCTATGTCCTATCCTTGCTACTGACCTTCACTGCCACTACCACGTTCCTTTTGAGTTAGGGCAAATAATTCCCTGAGCAAAAAAGTTACCAGTGAAGACTAGCAATATACAGTAAACATCAGTGCTTCCCATCAGCCATCTAAGAAAACACCAAACATGGTAAAGATGAAACACAGATAGAAAAAACGAGCGGATCTCACACCATGAATATATACATGACAAAACTACAACAGCTTCACTGTTCTCAGCCTGTTTGCACAGCAGTGCCATGGGCAGGGGTGCCACTCACTAGACCAGGTTGCTCAGAGCCCCATCCAGCCTGCCCTTGAACACTGCCAGGGATGAGGCATTGGCAACTTCTCTGGACAACCTGTGCCTGTGCCTCACCACTCCCTCAGTAAAGAATTTCTTCCTGACATCTAATCTAAACCTACCCTCTTTCAGTTTAAAAACATTGTCCCTTGTCCTCTCACTATCTGCCCATATAAACAGCCTCTCTCCCTCCTTTTTGTCAGCCCCCTTAAGGTACTGGAAGGCTGCAATGAGATCTCCCTGAAGCTGTCTCATCTCCATTATGAAATTCATTACAAGTAGGCTTGTCTTCCTGCCCACTGCTTGATTAACCAGCTCACTCATGTAAACATGGACAAAATTCTCCTTTTAGATCAGGCATTGGCAACTTCTCTGGACAACCTGTGCCTGTGCCTCACCACTCCCTCAGTAAAGAATTTCTTCCTGACATCTAATCTAAACCTACCCTCTTTCAGTTTAAAAACATTGTCCCTTGTCCTCTCACTATCTGCCCATATAAACAGCCTCTCTCCCTCCTTTTTGTCAGCCCCCTTAAGGTACTGGAAGGCTGCAATGAGATCTCCCTGAAGCTGTCTCATCTCCATTATGAAATTCATTACAAGTAGGCTTGTCTTCCTGCCCACTGCTTGATTAACCAGCTCACTCATGTAAACATGGACAAAATTCTCCTTTTAGATCAACAGGGTTGAACTCTACTACTTTAAACAAAACACGTCCTTGTTACAGTAAGAGGACACCAGCACTACAGCATCCACCAGAACTGCATGTTCTTTCCCCCTCTCATCATTTTGGTAAACCATTTGATACTTGTGACCATCTGAACCTGCTGCAACAGCTCAGTATGACAGGGACTGGATAGCTGGGGAATGGGAGGGCATTGCACAGGTTCATTAGTCTGAACAAACGAAGAACCCAAGAAGTCATCACATGCAACTAGCAAGACCAGTCATTCAAATTTCTTGTTTTATTAGAACTTTATACGTGAATCATCTTAATAACTGTGCCAAATTTAAGGACACCATATAGCCTGAGGTTTTTCAACACTTCTTCCCCGTGACAGCTGCCTTCCAGTATTAAAGGGACTTTTTACCAGAGCACGGAGTGACAGGGTAAGGGGGAATGGCTTTCAGCTCCAAGAGGGCAGGTTTAGACTAGACATTTAGAGAAATTCTTTACTGTGAGGTGCTAAGGCAGTGGCACGGGCTTCCCAGAAAAGTTGTGAATGTTCCAACCCTGAAATTTTTCAAGACCAAGTCGGATGAGGTTCTGAACAACCTGAACTTCTGGAAGATATCCTTGCCCATGGCAGGAGGGTTAGAACTGGATCTCCAAGGCCCCTTTCCATTCACGTCATTCTATGGTTCTGTAACTCTGCATTTCAATAAAAATGTAACTAACCAATGCTGTTAAGTCTCCTTTTCTTGATTATTCTGTGTTCTAGACACCAAAACTCTTTACTGAACTTTTCACTAGCAACACCATCCCACCTTCCCCTAAAATCCCACCTTTTATTCCTACTTTAATTTTGAGGTGTACTGCATCATAATCAGTCAACTTGAGTGTCCACTAGAATTTTCCTCTCCAAAATCCAATATTGTACATGCCAAATTTGAAGTCTCAGTGATTTAACTGATGCAAGCCACAATTTACTTTTAGATTTGCTCCCTACCTACAATTTACTCATTTATCTATGCAGGAATACTCTAGAACACTTATATTAAACAGAAAAACTAGACTAAATCTGAAGTTCTTTAGAAGACAATGATAACATTTATCACCTACCGCTCTTCTGGAAGCAGGGCAGATTTAAGGAACACTATATGCTGTGCTCAACAGTTCAGCTGCTTGCTATTTCTGGTTTAGAAAAAACCCAAATACAGAGAGTCCCAGGCAAGACATTACCACCCATTTCATCAATTTACTCTAAAACCTTCTCTAACAATACTTCGACTAAAGACAGTTACTCAGAGTCAGCCATCCATGAAGTCTCTACTGGGAAGACTCCAAGCTTCTTTCTAAGGGCATACAATTCACTCAGATTTTCCATTAGGGTTTCATCTTTGTGTCATGCTTCCATTACTTTAGCCTGTCTGATCCTACCCTATTACAAACCTGTCTCAATATTTTTTTACTCTTCCTTGTTTTTTATCAAGCTGATCTTCAAAATATTTCACTACTCCATTATGGTTTTTACATTTAATGTACAAAAATCTCCCATATTTTCCTCATTTAGAGAGTGACCACTCTTTAGAAAGATTCATAACAAAGGTTATTACCTCTGCAGACATTTTTGCTGTCCAGCGCCACATATTTTCTGAGCTCTAATACCCTTTAGGCAATCTCCATATTACCTGGGTTTTATCCTTTTAGCTGTTATTTTGTATTTCATTTTAAACTTACGAGTGTTTTCTCTTTAAAGCAGCTCTGGTACATTTTCTTTTTACCTTCCTCCTTTAAAAGGCAGTACAGGTTGATAACTGGGATATCAGTTTTAACTCCATGGAGCCAATGACTGTTACAGAACAGTTTAGTGCCCCCTACTAAACCAAGGACTCCCAGTCTTAGTGCTCCCAGGGCTCTCCTGCTGGCACAGGAGATTTAAAAAAAAAAAAAAAAAAAAAATCAGTTTATCAGGGTCATCAGGATCACCCAGAATCAGTGATGCAATGTTGGGGCTAGAGGCTTCCTACAAACACATGGGAATGAAGTTCCCAAAGAGCCTGTGGTGCATTATGGCAGCTAAACTTGGTTGCCATGGCTGGATCATGATCAGTGCTCCTTGCTTGAAGTCTGCTGACACTATTTCTAACACACTTTGTGTTCCTGACACATGAGATGACCACTGCATATCCGTGTGTTTAAAGACCATGGATTCCACTTAATTCATACTTGCCAATTGTGGCAAGTACAGACTGTACATGAAAAACACAAATTCACTTCACATTGGCTTGATTACCTAATTTTATTTATGCTTCTTACTGAGGATTTCTGCAGACTGTCACCCAGCTTGATTTTCTCCTCTTTACCATTGGAGCTGATACACCAGGGACAGACTGCTCTGTGGTAAGACTCTGAATGTCCACAGTTTAAATCATCCTTGAAAGACCTAAAATGTGTATCAACTTCATCCAATTACAAGAAATGCAGGTACACATATAGCACCATATTCTGCATACTCTTGCTGGACTTTTGGAAGCTTTATTTTAAAACTTGCAGACCAAAAGGCACAATTTCCAATCCTATCTGGTGGGGTGAGGTGGGGAGAGTGGGACAGGATAGGACTGGAAGATTGACAAAGCCCAGATTTTACTCCCCAAAAAACAGACCTAAATGATTCAGATAATTTTTGTCCTGATTTGCCATTTCTTGAAAGTATTTAAAGCTTGTGTTTCAGATGAACCATTTTAGAAATACAGCAGGTCATCAGCACCTTCCTACAGCCTCAGAAGAGACACATATATTATAATGCAATAGCATATAAAAGTAGTCTTAAGTACCACTGCTAGCCTCCCTTCAAGGAATCATTACCACTGTAAGCAGAATAACACGCTTTTACACAATCTGCAAGACCCAGCATGTAGGTGACTGATAGGTATTTACAAGGGATTTACAATCTAGTAGAAAGGCTAAACATTTTCCCCAGCTAATACAGGTCAGATAAGACAGAGAAAAGAGATGTAATTATTCTGCGCCTTAACCCAGGATTCATTCCCAGGTTCCAGGTTGGGAGGACATCTGCTGAAGTCTATAGATACCACACCAGCTGAAGCCTAGCAAGAGGTTGCCAATGGATCTAATAGAGGGTTTGACATCCACAGCTTCTGACTACAATCACATCTCAACATAACATGCTCAAACAACTAACTTCATGGAACACTGCAACAGCACATCTCACACTAACCCCCAAGCCAAGGCTGAACTGTTTCACTGCATAAAAAAATAACAGTCTCCAAATCGCAGAGAGGGAAAACACGGCACAGGCAAAATCCTACGAATCACAAAACAATGACAGCTGCAGCAACTGAACAATGAGGACACCCCCAAACACAAGGTATTAATGCACCGTGCACCAAGTGCAAACAGTAAAAATGAGTAACTGCCAGCCAGCATTAAGAAATAAGAACACAACACTTACCAAGCTGTGCTACAACATTACACCTCAATTGTTATACATGACTCAAGGCAGACTTAAGTTCATAAAGCTTTTGTAACATGAGATTTCTTCTCCCCAGTTCACCATATGTAAGGAGCAATTATTTAGCAGTATGTTTGAAAAGGCTGACATGACCACAGTAATGCACCAAGTACTGTAAATCTTGTTACAAGTCAAAAGTAGATGTTGAGCAGTAATGCTAGTTTCAAGTTTCCAAGCATTTTGTTATTTTATAAAATAAAGCATAAAAAAACCCCAAAAGATCTGCTAGATGTTGTTGGATAAATCAGTGTTTCACTTCTACCCTGAATTTCTGAATATTCTTCCAAAGTCAGACACAAACAGTTACCCATGAAGAATCACTCCTTATCACCTTCCACTTGAAGGAAAAATAATTCCTAGTTCCCTCAAATAATTCCTAGTTCCCTCAAATCAGAAATTTTTTTCTTCCCTCAAATCAGAAATTAATTTCATATGCCAAAGAAGAAAATCACTGCACACATTAAGGTTGCTGTGTTAAGGGCTGCAAGGGAACTTTGTTTCACTGTGATACAAAACACAAAAATGCTAAGCTGACAAAAGACAAAGATATTTAAGAGACACTAGACCTTGGGGGAAAAAAAAAAAGAGGAAAAGAATGCTACAGTCCCTGTAACACTGCCTTTGACGCACTCAGTGGGCAGAAGGAACACAGAATACAGCTGTACTCATCAGCTCAGTGTTTCAGATCTCTCAACAAGGGTGGCATCTCTCTCAACAAGATGACAAGAAACTCAAAAGTTCAGTTTCAGCCACCTGAGGTGAAGGAAAATGTCTTATTTTTCAGTTGATACTTGTTTTATGACTGAACACAAAACTGCATCAAACTCTTGATATCAAAAAGCAATGGCCTCTGAAATTCTGAATTATCAGCATAAGCTGTACCACCAGCAATACAAATAATTATTTTTCAGTGACCAAATGTTTGGAAACCTTTCACTGAACCACACACACTGCACAAGTACCATTTGTTAAACTGCATATGAGGGTGCGCAGGAGGTACGTGCTCGCTGTGTGTTAAAGAGCCAATACCACTCCTATCACACTGCCACTTGGTGCCTTACCATGATCCATGCAGACTTTTCTGGAAAAAAAAGGATTACTTTGAAGTGTTGAATAACATTGAGATTCTATGGAGGTAAGTCTAACAAGCTTTTCAAGCCTTTATTTAACATAAAAAACATTTAACTGCATAATGCATTAAACTACTTGAAAAGGCAACCCATATAGCTTCTGCAGACTAAAAAAATTAATAAAATTATTAAAATAATAAAATTATTAAAAATAATAAAAGGAACTTGTACATGAGAACAAGATTACATTTTTCAAAATCCTCTGTAGCAAATACATGAAGTGGTGTACTGGGACAGGGGGTTAGGGTGGGTACAAAAACCCAAACCCTACTATAGTTACACAAGGCTGCAGGAAAAAAAGTATCAAGCTAATCCAAAAGGATAAAAATCACACCTTAGACAAAGCAGTCAGAATAGTCATGTGTTTATGAAAGAATGTTTTAAAACAATATTAATACTTTAAGCAAGCTCAATCTCATTCACAATTAAACATCAGAACTAGTCTTAGGGTTTCTGTTACTTTTAAGTTTCTACTTCATATCTAAAAATCAATCTTAATTTACTATAAACACTTTGAAGTTCCTTAAGTATATCACTTTTGGAGCCACAGAATTCTGGACACTTGGTAAGATTACTTAATCCCCAGTTACAGTACAAATCAGCAAACCAAAACTATTTAAATGGGTGAGTGATACAAAATGAAATGTAATGACCTGACCTTCTGACTAGTTGTATGCTGGGATACAGGATCCTTAAACAAAATTAAAAATTAAGTTTCATGTACAGGGTGCTTAATAATGTAGATTTGCTGCACAGAAAAAATAATCAGATGCTGCAAGTGGTATGAATTTCAATAATTTTAACTACTTTTAGCTATATCAATCGTGTCAGAAGGAAGATTAAAGCATAACCAGAATCTAAGAACTAAAGATCTATCTACCATTGTAACAACAACATAGGCAGCTCAGTGTGGTGCTCATCCTGAGCACCCACCTCATTAAATGGGATACCTCAGCAGTGTCAACTTTTAATCAACACATTTAGACCACTTCCATTACAACTTGAGCAAGCAAGTCCACAAACCATGAGAAATTAAGAGGGAGGAAAAGGATGTTTTTCTGCAGGCAGCACGGCAATACTGCCAGCTGCCCCACATCCAGCCAGCTGCCTACCCCCACTCTCATGCAAGCCAGCCAGCAACATCAGCCTCGAGCTAGCCCATGGCAGTGGGAAAGCCAGCATCATCTTGACGAGACTGATGCCTTAAGTTTTAGCTTTCGTATTTTTCATATTCTGTACTGCTCTAGTACATAACTCTGAACTTCATATAAAGCGTTAGCAAGTTCTTCTCACATGAACACCACAGCCCAGTGTCAGCTTTGGCTATCCTGTGGATACACCAGTTATGTTTCCAAGAACTTTAGTAAAGGCGTGCATTCAATTCCTTTAAAAATTCAGCTCTTAAGTGGAGAGAACAAATTCACTGATCAATTCTAATTTCTCTGAATCTACAAACATCATTAAATTCTTTATTTCTGCTTCTGTCTCTCAACATTACGGAAACAGGTCTCGTAAAACGAGAAGTTCTATGCTTAGAGGAAAGAGCTACCCTGAACACATAGCTGGGTTAGTAAAGCAGCTTGATTAAACATACAGGGAGCCCAACCAGCTTAGCATTTGCAAGTCAATTCTAGACTACTTCCACCTGCCTAACTGAAAGAAAAATCTGGCCCAGTTCCAACAGCTGGATTGGATTTAACCAATGCCTTCCCTCTTGCATATGAGCATATTCTTGGGTACAATTTTTATATTTCACAACACAGGTGAGGGTGCAAGACAGTAAAAGGTGATGTTTGCATATATTAAGTAAACACTGATCTTCCCTAGAAATTGCTTTACTGGCCTTTTTTCCCTATTCCTTCCCTGACACCACTTCAAAAGTATGAAATACTGCTATGCACATGAAAATGCAGAAGCCTCAGGAGCCAGGTTGGTTTGGGGCAGAAAAAAACCCCATCAAAATGTTTGTTTGTATACAACTGATGAGATGATTAAGATTGTCAGCTGCCTATCTTTGGTTAACATCAGAAGAGAAATATTCCTAATTTGCATAGGCATATAATTAGTATGTGTAAAGTTGAGGCTTAAACTGATGATATTCTACTTGTTCTGATAACAGCTGGCTTCAGATAAAATCCAAGTCTAAGAACACTGACAGGAGGAGACACTGCTGTTCTACCTGTTCACACTTTCAAAGTGTATATCCCTTACTCCAAGAATTGCAAGTATCTCACAATACAGGAGAGAAGAATTCTGGGACTGCATCATGATGATCTGAATGTAACTACTTAATCACAAATGGAGGAATTAAAAACAATGATGCTCTGTACACCAATCCCATCTAATTCTTTTGGACATGCAAAAAGATTTGACATTCATGCCAAAGTAAACCAAATGTTTAGTCCAACGTAACCCTTCTAGCTAGGTTTATTCCCTTACTCACCAGCATCATGGATTATTACCCATCTTTTCTCCCCTAACCAGGGTATGTTCTAGGCAGATTCTTCTCTTCTTCCCCAAGCCTAATTTTGAGACTCACCTAATTACCAAGTGCACTCATATAAAATTCCAAATTGTCTGTCTAAGAAAAAAAAAGGGATTTTTTTTTCCCCAGTTGTATAGACTACAAAGTTAGGACAATTTCACTTCTGGCTTTGTTATCATAGCTCCACATTAAATTATGCTGACCCAGTTAAAAATGCAGGCAGAGGGCATGGATTCCACAGTACAAAGCAGCCAAACAAACTTGAAATGTGTCTGTACCTTGATCTGATACCCCAAGACAGTTTTATTTAATTTGATTACTATTTGACCTAAAAGGTATTCACTCCTCTTTTAGGTAAACATTCCATTATTTTGCAGAAGGTATTAAAACTTAGTTGAGATTCCCAGTGTGCTGCAGGACCACAATATTTTAAATCTTCCTTTTGGATTGTAACATTTAACACAGTACTAGGTACATTAAGAGCAGAGTGCAGTATTTATACTACTGTATCCTATGCCATGATTTGTCTGGGACCTATGTTCCTCAGGGTTAATAAAGACCACTAAAAGAAAACTAGCTCTTTTGCAGTTGGAGCTGCCACAGTTTTTGGGGTTTTTTTTAATCCCCAGTTTGGGGTCCCTGAAATTAAGCCCAGCTGCCTTCTGTTAACTAGTCTGTGGAAAGATAATTCAAGTATCTGAACTTGGCTAGCCTCAGCAAACTGGATGAATGAGAGATCTACTGTAACTCTTTTACTTAGTGGTGGGTAATGACTCACTGAAGTCAGATTCCCATGCCAAAATGGAAAGCCACAAACCTCCAATTATTACTGCTCATGATGCTGATCCACCTGAAAGCCCTGTGGAAGCAGACAGAGCTGCCCATCGCACATTATCTGCTTCTGCTGCTCCAAAAGATCTTAGCAGAAAAGCAATTGCTATGTTTATTTCTTACCAGCTCTTTTTAATGATATTCTTCGAGGTCCTGATATCCTCTCTGCAACTCTTCAACCTCCATACTGAGCTACTATCAGCAGAGAAGAGAGAAGCAAGCACTCCTATTTTCACTCCCATATACCAATTATCCAGTTTACAAGTACAAACCTATCAAACAACCCTCAGGAGACTGGACTCAAAGCAAGTTGGCTGCATTCAACCAAATTGCACCGATACTGGAATACAATGAACATGTTATCTCCCGGTTTGATATAGAATAAAAGAGCTGGAATTCTCTATTCAACATCAAAACTCAAGGAAGGAATACAAAATCTAGTCCATTTCCAGTTACTACTGTTGTGTGAATCAAGGACATTATATCCTGTCAAAAGTTTTACAGGACTTCTATTCAGATATAGATCTTAACACTGTTAATCACACCTTTACTGACATCAGACCAAAGACCACATCACACCCATTTGGACTCCACCTGAAGGCAAAATCAAGTTTCCAGGTAATTCAACAGCATCCCAAGACAAACTCACCACTGTGCAACAGGTGGTCTGCACAAACCAACAGCTGGCAGCAAGGATCACCAACTAATTCCAAGTACTACTTTTGACTGGTGGTCCTAAATGGGCAAGGAACCTCTCCACAGAATGTCACAAAAAGTAGTGGCAATGCAATCACTTGCCATTGTCACATCTCCATTTTCACACAAGGTCTATCTTGAAAAACTTAACTGCAGTGTTTGGTCATTTATGCTGCAGCCCAAAAGAAACTGATGGATGCATCAAGTTTTTCTTCTCCTCTTGAATCTTTTGGAAAGAGAAGGGCATACTGAATTTCACAAACGTGCCAGCCCTGCCTTATGTGAATACTGTAATACAAGTGATTCCTATTCATACTTTTGAAAGTGAGAAGATTAAGGCTTCTTGACACATTAAATAAGTACAAGGATTTGAGATTTGGTACTTTTATGTTAAAGGAATCTGCTTTTGCCAGTACACAAACTTCTAAAAAGGCAATTATTTATTTCACTATATTGCATGAGCAGTATAGTAAATGCTTTAGAGTTTCCTGGAAAGAGAAGCTTAACCTGTCCTTGAGGGAGAACAAATGAAATATCTACACAGCTCCTTGGTCTTGCCTAAGACATGACGCCCCTTCTATCCTCTCCTAAAGTTTCTCAGCAAGCATCCCTCCCATCCCTTTGGAGCAGGGAAAGCAGCAGACTTGTCTAGCCAGGTGGAAAAACCTGACTGCCTCCACAAAAGACAAGGAAGCCCCTTCCCCTTCCACAGTCCAGAAGACGAGTCTGAAGAAGAGTCTAGAAGACCAACTCAGGTACAGTTTCATTTTTTTACTAGTAGATGTTGCCAGAAACCAAACCTACCATCTAATGCCATTTCACAGACAAAATACCATATTCACTTGTGTACAGGACATCAAAGCAGCAAAGCAAAATTAGGACCTTTCACAGTAACTAGGTGCAAACAACTGCCTAAAATTATGATCTTCAGATCAACATAAAGATTTAAATACTTTCAAATGTAAAAACTTATATGAAATTGTAGATAACCACTTTCAAGAAACTCATTACAAAATTAAGTGTTTGGTCAAAAAGACTTCACAGATTTCTGGGGCAAACATCAGAAGATCAGAGATTCTTAAGCATGCCAAATATTTATACTAGTTTCCCTTAGAAAGAAAGAAAAAAAAAAACAAACAAAACATACAAGGCTAAATACTAGCCAGATACCTTCTTGTGCAATCTGTGTTTGAATAAAGACACTCCCTTTTCAGATACTTAAACAGTCTTCAATTGTAATACCAAAGTACGTGAGATGATCATTCTATGAATCCATGATATATTTATAAACACCTCCCTGTGAAGTGGGAAAAAAGTTTTGTTATTCCATCTATAAAATGGAAAATAATTGCAATTTGCATACATTCACAGGGTGCCATGAAAAAAAAAAAAACCAATAAATCAAGTCCCTAGAGAACTAGGCTATACTCAACCACAGCAGACTTTTTTGGTATAATGGTATATTACATGGCTCAAATGAAACCAGATTTTCTTTGCTGTTTTTTGAAAGATATAATCAAAAGGCAAAAAAAAAAAAAAAATTAAACATGTGCTAGCTGCCTAATTAAATCTAAGAGATCATTCTGCTCAAGATACAAGAGAAAACAACAAACCCAGCTGACAACACAGGAAGAAGATGGACCATTAGGAATTAGAAAATACACTCTAGCAACATCCCACAATCTTATGAACCTTGTCAGCTGCCCTTTTGATTTAATCATTTCAGTATCCTGAATTCTAGATGCTTCTACTTCACTTTTTAATGTGACAGAATCATGGAGTCAGTGTGCTTACATTACTTGAACATTTTGGGCATCATACTGTTCTCCTTGAGGATTCCTTCAGTTTCTTAAAATTCCAATTTATACATCCTTCTATTAAAAAAAAAAAAAAAAGATGCTGTCACATTGATTGCACGTCAGTGCTCCTTTAATGCCTCTTCTTGTCCGGAAGGTTTCTCCTCAGTGCTGTTTGATCAGTGCTATGAACACTACAGATTCTTCTTGCACACCTGGCAAACAGTGGTTAACAGGATCCTGATGAATCACTGCAGGGCTCTCATTTCAGGACCCCCTCCTGATGTGGAAAGCCTTCTGTATCTGGCTGAAAGTCAGATTTTTATTGCAGAGAAATGACTACCACTGACTTTGCACCTAATATTACATGTGCATGAAAAGAAATGAGAGGTCCTGATGCCAAAAAGCTGCATGCAAAGAGTATCTGTTGGTTAGGGGTGACTTCAGTTACCTCAGCAAGACACAACATCTCTCCACAGAATTTCATCAACCTTCAGACTTACACTGTAGCTAACTAAGAAAAGGCAAGGACTGGCACTCCAAGAACTGCAAACCTGAAATCTGACACTGTACCTGCGCAGGAGCCCCCTACTGCACCTCTGAAAACCTGGGCACACGCCATGTTAGCACCCTATGTGACTGACCACCTTCTCCTCATACAGATGAGCTCTATGTTCCACACCAGCAAGTTTGCAGTGAGGCTTGAACACTCAATAAAACACATCTCCATCAAGGCTTACAAGTCTTGAAAGGAAGCTGTTTCTCCAAACGGATTTTGAGAATCACTTACTCTATCACCACCTCCAAAGTCCACCTGTTACTGAATCTGACAATAACAAAGGTTAAAAACGCTCAAGAAGAGGTCCTCAGCTGATGAGACATGACAGAGTATGAGGGAAATGAGTAATTCAGTAACAGGTGTTTGAATGAAGAAGATACAAATTTGTCTCCTGTTCTGCAGACACTAGTACATTATATATTCCTATTTTGTACTTGCTGTACTTTTTAAATACACACAAAATCAAGTTCAAAGCTGACTGCAACGTTTGCTTAGCCTGAGAAAGATAAGTGTTAGGTGAGCCTGAGGAGCCTCCCCAGCAGATTTAATGGTGTTTATCTGTGAAGGGATAACAATCCAACAGTTAAATACCACTAGACAAGATATACCTTCTCCCCTTCACACTGACCTCTTTGAGCCACCACTGGTCTTCTCCAGATGTGAAAGGCTGGCTCAGGAAGCTAAGAGAGCAGAAAATTAAAGAAACATGAAGAGCTTTGCAACTAGCTCACTCCAAGGCACAGACAGTTCTGATGCAGGACCAACTTTTTTGAAGATACCAGTGCTTTTGAGTACCCACATCAAATTTTGTGAAATGGAATACAAAGCCCGGTTTCCACTATTATATTAGTAAGCAGGAACGTCAATTCAGTATCAGAGTTTCCCACATCAGGTATTTTGGAAACAACTGACAGACTCTAATATTGGAAAAGATACAGATTTTGGATTTCTTTTTCAAATCAGGTCAGTTGATATTTTGTCTTTACTACTTGATGACACAACCCATTATCTACTAGTTCATTGCCTCCTCTAGCCTGTTATAAATTAGATGCCTCATTCCACTTCTAATCCCACAACAAATACAAATCTGCTCAGTTACTTGTAGCTGCTGCATCTTCCTAATTGTTGTCTTTTCATACAATGCAGTTTTAAAGGACAAAACATCCTGCTTAGATATGCGCTGGAACTGTACAATTATAAAAGCCGCAAAGAATTTATGTAAAAAATAGTTAAAGAGCTCTTTAAAACTAGTCTGACTGTTACACTGCTACCATCTGTGACCAGACTTCAATATTCTACAAATTAAAAATCAATCCTTTCATAAAAGAAGCTTTAGAGATGCCAGTGCCACTGCTATAGTGTTAGAAATACACAAGAACGAAGAAAAACAAATTCTGTAATTACAGGAAGACTACCAGAGGCTTGGTGTATCACAACAGCAAACAGCAATAATTGGGCCTCAATACAGCAAGCACAGATCCCAATCAGCTTATGAAGCTTATGTTCATCACAAGATACCATCTCCAAATGGCATTCTCCACAGGTATTTTAGAAATAAACAATGATTTCATAATGTATCTGTGTATTTTAATCTTTTAAATGCAATGCATTCAACTGATTTTGAACCTCATGAAAACACTACCCTAAATGGACTTATCAGGTGTTTGCTTTCTGCCAAGAGTCACAAACATTTCACAGTGTTGAACTACTTACTTGCAGACTAAAGCCTGGAAAATTCTGCAGCAATAGCAACCGAAAAGGCTTCCCACACCTGTACCTTACTTCCTACCTATGTAATTCTTTCCAAGGTACAAACATGTACACTTTTATTCTCCCAAGAGTATATATATTTGGTTTAAAGGGTAATAAAGAAGCAGCTGAAGTTAAAAAACTCTGCATGAGAGTACTGGATCTTGTATTACATCTAGTTCCCAACAGGAAGTTACCTGACACCTATGTTTTCACTTTACCTACTGAGACTCAACAAGCCAGTGAACCTTACAGCAGGACCACAGTACCTTAAACCCACCTAAAGCAGCTGTTAAATCCCTACTCCCTTCTGGTATCCTTTCCTGCATCCAAGTGAAATGCAGAGAGCTGACCAATCTGTACTGTGAAATTTTGAAAGAAACTGCATTGGTACAAAGTAGCTGGGAGTAACAGGATTTCTGGGACTGCTACAATGCCTGTTTCACAAAGCCTTGGAGAGGAATACAGGGAGACAGCAACTTAGTGCACAGCACAGCACCCAGAAATGAGCTGGCAGCAGCATGTCCACTCATTCGCTAAGATTGTGCAGGTATGGAACCTCCACTGCAAAAAGCTTTTGACACTTGATAGGAACACGGCTTTAAGCCAACCTGTACCTCTTCCCAGATGCCCAGAGACTGCACAGATTTGGCCTCCCCACAACAACGTTCCTCTGCTCACAAAAAATTGAAGGCAGCATGATAGAAAAATGGGGCTGAATTCAAGCATCCACAAAAACTAGATCCTCACTGTTAGCAACACAGGAGCAGTAAATACACTGAATCTGCCTGAGCTGATGACGGAGATCTCGGCTAAACCCACTTTCGTTCTCTGCCTCATTTGGGGTGAGAATGCTGAAGGGACAGAATAAAAATGTATCCTTCAAAGTTCCTGATCCCAAAGGTGATACAGACTTAACGATCACACAACTGTCTGTAACTGGGAAAAAGACATGAGTGACCAAGACTTTAGAAACTAAAAATCAAATAGAGCAGGAGTACGTGATGACAGAGTGGCTGTATTTCCTTCTGGTAAATGGCCCTCAACAAATCTCAGAAGGATAACCCCACAGCCTAACCAGCAAAAGATCAAGGACTAGTCTTCTTTTGACTTATGACTAAGGGTATGACAAGTATACAAAAAAGAAATTCTAATACCAGTCATTGATGTGTTTTTACATAAAGTTAATCAGTTTATAACATGCTAAGTCCCTTCCAGGTTTTGGGTTTCTTTCTCTCCTTGGTTGGTTTTCTTTTAAATGAGAGCACAAAGAGTTTTAATTTAGTATGCACTTTGCTAATTTCATTTTTAGACCACACAGTCTCATTATATCACACACAAAAAACACCAGCAAGTTATATGCAGACAGCCCTACAAATTATAACACCTCTGCTCATCAAGACTTTTTCCTCAGTTTTAGTCAGGGATGCTGACTAATTCTGGCAGAAAGAAATGGGCTGATTGTTTGATCCATCACCTTAAACATCAGAACTGTGAGTCAACAAATGGGTGCCTGCTACTGTAATAAAGAATAAGCAACATTTCTAATCCAAAATATGGAAGGAGCAAATAATGCTAGGAAGGATGTTACTAAGCAAAGAATGAAGCTGAAGAACTGCAAAAACCAAAAGGTTCAAATTAGGTTTTCTAATAGCTAGGCTAGCTTAGATACCAATATAAACAAATAAACAGTTACAATGAGTGTCACAAATTAAGTGACTGCAACTGTTTAATTTTGTCCTGTGAAACCTCAACTGTACTGGAATAATTAGTGCTGGATATTTAGGGGAAAAAAAACCATCACTGAGACTTAAGACTCATGTCCCTAATCAACACAGAAAAGCCTTCTCATTTTATGTGCAACAATTCAAAAACTTCTTTCACATCTCAGGAGAACACAGAATTCAGAAGACTGTGAGGAGAGAACTGGCAGTTGTTTGTCCAGATGAAGCCATGAGTGTCTTGGCTCCTTATTGATCAGTTCTGCAGGTTGAGGTTAACCTTATCTGCTGCTAATCACATGTCAGTACCTATAAAAATAGAAAAATCTCACTAATTAAAGAAAGAACAGAAACTCATATTAAACACTTAATTTGTGGCATTTGATACTGCTGTTATCCCTTTTGAGGACTAAGTATTTTTTTCAATATTAATACCCCAAAATCGAAATTCCAGGTCAATATCAACAACTTTACCTCCCTAAAAGAGGAAGACAACAAAGAGGTTGGAACTTCCACCCAAACTTGAAATTAGAAAAAGGAGAATGAACCTGTACAGGTTGAGTTCCCACACAGATTCTTTGATTTCTGCTCAACAGATCTGTTCCTCTGCTCTTAGAAAATCACAGTGAGAAGTTGCATGGGGTACACAGCAAAATCCAAAAGTACTTACTCATCTTTTGTTTCCTTTAAAGTTGCATTAAGAAAAAGCAAAGAAAATTATATGCCCCAGCAAACCTAGTAATAAAATATGAGTTAAGTACAAATTAAAGGAGTAAGTATTTTGGTCTGCCAGAAGAGTCTGTACCCAGAGGGGATCAATAGTAACTCTCAAGTACTTAATAGCAGTCAAATGAAGATTACTAAAGAATGTGTTCAAAGGCAATGACTGTTTCCAGGCAGAAGGTGACTCAAGTGCCACTGTTTTCAAACTGAAGCTGAGACTGTACAGCTTTGAATATTTTAAATTTTCCAGAGGATATAATCTAGATATCAGACCATGATTTATTATGCCATCATTCTAAATACTTCATTTCTCTTTGGTGGAATTTGACGAAATGAGAATGTGTAGATCAATGCCAATGAAAGCACTGATGCCTCCTGATTTCCAAAGCTGAGTACAGAAAACTGGAGGCAGGATCTCTACGTCAAACTCTTTATTGCAGTACAGGGAGCAAACCAAGTGTATTTAATTGCTGACAGTTGGGAATTAGGTATATTTGATTTAGAAAACAAATACTTTGTGAAGAGCCAATAACTTTCACTACACAGAGACAATCTGTGCAATCAGCAGGTCAGTCTGTGTACCAGCTCCTCAAGAGAGGCACAGTAACTAATGGCAATTATATAGCTCTGCTGTGCTCATTCATTCTCCACTCTAAACTTAACTTACATTGTTTTACTTTTAGAGGCTTAAGTTAGATAAAGTTTACTCCAGAAGTGTATTTCTAACATGAACTTTTAAATACTCGGATCAGAAAAGAGTCAAAAAGGAGGTTTAGTAGAAAATCTCAGACATTTAATACAAGTTAAGCTGTTTTGAAAGACACTGAAACACTTCCAATCTTTAAAAGTCCTTTAAATGAACCTAAATTTCATTTTAGCATATCTCCATGGGTATACAACTTTAAAATACCTCTGCATTTCATCTACTTGTTAGTGCAAAAGAAACATGTTACCTAGATTTTAACCCTTTTCAAAAGCAGATTGACAGCTTTAACTACATTACCATTACTGGAGCTCTGCACCAGTCTTAGGCTCAGCCACAGAAAGGAAATCACTCAGCACACTGGAAGACAACCCTAGGGATATACTTCTCCATAAGAGCAAATACACTACTCCAAAATAATTACTCCCCTTCAGGGGAGAGCTAAGACTACCTTAGCTGGTCTGGCAGAAGTAATCTCAGCAAAGCTTAGGCAGTCCATTCCCTCCTTCCTCCCCATGGAGGCAGACATTCAATTCCCCTAGTCTTGGGCATGCTATAATATAAGCAAGCGTGGATGACAGATCAGTTCACACTAGGCATGAACATACCTAACCTTTCCCTGTTTAGAGCTCTGATGGATTCAGGCCAGTGACCGAGAAAGCAGCAACAAAGCCGGTAACCAATACGGAGAGATGAGACAAGGACAAAATGAATGAGGAGCAGCAGGAAGAGCCTCACTGGATGAGAAGGGGAAAAAGAAATGCACCACGCCCCCTCCTTACCCTGAGAAGCAACTGCTAAACAGAAGGATGGGCAATTTTTAGTTACTTTCTAACATTTACTAATGTTAGCCAGAAGTGTTGAAGTTATCATACTCTTTACATGCAAGATTTTCTGTAAGAAAGATTCACTGTTGCAGACTTAAATAAACATTAAAGATTACTTTACACGGTGAATGTCATCTTAAAGACACTGCTGCTGCTAAACCTGACCTGCATAAAATTGTCTCCACCCAAACAATAGCAGCAGAAGTGTGAATTCTGCTAAAATACAAAATGGGTTTTCAGAGGACTAAAATTCCAGTCTACTGATTACAAAAGTTAAGTGATAAAATCACCAGTAGCATGGAAAACACCCTCAGGTGAAGTCAAAGTAATCTGACACATATTTAGGTTTTCACTCTAGCGAATCCTAAGCCGATTTCAATCCTAGCCTGATTTCAGAGCTCCCTCCCCCTTCCTTTCCCATTACAGAAACTTAAACACGAGATTTGGGATTTCCTCTTTCAATTGCGAGTAGAACTGAAGATGCGTCCGATAATGACAGGCAGATTCGAAGACCTCTGGAACATCTCTAAGGAATAAGCTCCCAATAACCCTGAAACTCTCAAATTCGGGGGAATGAACTACTACCCCATTAGCCTTACCGAGCACCGCACTCCTTCCACATATGGTTTGCAGACGCCCAGCAAACCATTACTGATGTGCCTACCAGCATTTAAAAATAAAACATAAAAACTGAAAAGAAAAAAGAGGCTGATACACGGTAGGACAAGGAACAAAATGGGCCAGCACAGCACACTGTAACCAGGCTCACCAGAGCGTGGGAGCGGTCCCCGGCACCAGCACAGGCCTCGGCGAGCGGCAGCGGCACCGCGGGGCGAGGGCAGGGCAGCCCCGAGCCCCGGCGGAAGGGCCGCCACCGCCCCGGGGGGCGGCACAAAAGGCGGCCGGCACCATTGTCCGAGGCCCCATCCGAGCCCCGGGCACGGGGAAGGCGGCAAGACGGGGAGGTCGCCGGGGTGGGAGCGGGAGGAGAAGGAGCCGCATCCCGCCGGCCCTGCCCGGGCCCCGGCGAGCCGGGCAGGCGGCGGAGGGGCCCGCGGGCGGCCCGGCCGCGCCAACCCTTCCCCCCGCCGCCGCCTCCGCCCCCGGCCGGCCGCGCCCGCCCGCATGACGGCGAAGAAAAAACCCCCCTCGGGCGTTCCCCCCGCCGCCTCCTCCCGCCGCGAGCGCGGCCCAGCCCGGCCCGGCCCCTCCTCTGGCGGCCGCCGGCGGAGGCCGGGCCCGGCCGGGGCCCCGCCGGCCCCACACGCACCTCCGCGTCGCGGCCCTTGTTCTTGAAGCTCTTGATGCGGTGGCTCTCCAGGCCGGTGGCGGCGGCGTTCTCGGCCATGGCGGCTCCCGGCGGCTCCTGCGAGGCGGCTCCGGCGGCTCCCGGCGGCGGCTCGCGCGAGGGGCGGAGGGAAGCGGGACGCGCTCCGTGACGAGCGCGAGGGGGGGAAAACGGGCGGGGAGGGGGAAGGGGGGGCGCTGGCGCGCGCGCGCCGTTGCTGAGTGACTGGGAGAGGGGTGCGGGGCGGAGAACGGGCGGCGCTAGCGCACGTGACGCGAAGGGCGGGCGGACGCCGTCCAATCGCGGTGCGGCCTCGCGGTTGTGGTCCCGCCCCCTCACCACCCCGGTCCCGCCCCTGCCGCGCGTGGCATTCTGGGGCGTGTAGTGCCGGCGGGCGGCGGGTGCGCACGTGGAGCGGCGGCCCGGCCGCGCGGTTCCGGCTCGACGCCGGGCGCTCCGGGAGAAGCGAGGGCCTGACGGCACTGTGCGCACACAGCCGCACAACACGTCAGGTTGGAAGGGACTGCAGTGGGACGTCTGGTCCCATCTCCCTGCTCAGGCAGGGCTAGTGGATAGCACATGGCGCAGGATCGTGTCCAAAGGGTTCTTGATATCTCCAGTAAAGGAGACTCCACAGTCTCCTCTCCGGGCAAACTGTTCCAGTGGGTGGTCACTCACACTGCAAAGAAGTTTTTTCTCATGTTCAGGTGGAGCTTCCTGTGCATCAATTTCTGCCCATTGCCTCTTTCCCTGTTGCTCAGCACCACCAAGCAGAGCCTGGCTCCATCCTCTTGGCACCTCTCTTCACTTACAGACATTGATGAGATCTCCCACCCATCTCTTCTCAGGGCTGCACAGGCCCAGCTCCCTCAGCCTTTCCTCACAGGAGAGATGCTCCAGTCCCTTCATCCTCTCTGTAGCTCTCCACTGGGCCTGCTCCGGGAGCTCCGTGTCTCTCTTGTGCTGAGGAGCCCAGAACTGGACACAGCACCCCAGAAGTGGACTCAGCAGGCCTGAGTAGAAGGGCAGGATCACCTCCTTCCACCTGCTGGCAATGCTCTTCCTAATGCATCCCAGGATTCCACTGCTCTTGTTAGCTGTGGGTTTGTCCCCCCAAATGCACCCCGGGGTGACCCCACTGTCACAGCTCATGCACAAAGTGGCCTCAGGCAGCTCTTCCAGCCAAGGCTGTGTTGTGGGTCTGCTCTGCACCTCCCTCTGCTCCTCATGACTGCTCTGACATCGCTGTATGCAGCCTGGGAAATGCTGCATAGGAAGCACCTAAGAAATCCAGTTGTTTTGGGAAGCTTCGAGTCCCCTTTGGTGGGTCTGCCATGCCAGCAAGCCCTGCCTGGAAAAAGCAAATCCAGCGCTTTGCCGACACGCCCTTCATACCACACGTGCACGTGGCAGCTGGGCCACATACCTGCTGTAATGCAGGGCACAAAGAGGCTCTGCCAGCCCAACAAACTGTCCCCAAACTGTCCCAATTATTGCAGCACGACTCCCCGCGTGCAGCTCTGGGAGCGTGCAGACAGACCCAGCACCTCCCGATTGGTGGTAGCCTGGGCACAGCACTTTGGGTCAAATGCAGCGCCATGAAGTCACACCTGGAATTTTCATGGTAGAAAAGAGGATGTTGTGGGTGATGTAGTTGTAGTCAGTGGTAAGCAGTGATCTAACACCTTGCATAAAGCACAGTATTATCCAAAAAAACCAAAACCCCAAGATAATGAATACATGTAACGTTCAAATTTAGCTCATCTTACTCTACATCAGGGTCTGCAACAGATCCTTATAGCTATATTTAAATTTTTCACAGCCCTCTTTCAGAGGTCTCTAATTGACAGCTCAGCTTTTTATTTGCCTTCTCCCAACCCCTCCTTGGATCATTCAAGTGACTGTGACTTGTACCTCACAGCTCTGGCAAAACAAGGCTTGCAGCCTGATGGAGATGAGTAAAAATCTGGAAGACGAATGTTCTTCCTCACCATCATTGAGCTGCATGCCAAATGTTCTTATCTGATGGATCAATACAGCATTTCCATCTCTCTCGTTTCCAAGTAGTTTCGACTCCCAATACGCTTCCCTCCGTGCCTTTTCCCAACAGCTTTATCCGGGTGTGCTGCACCATTGTTGCTAGGAGTGCAAGAGAAGGAGTCAGAAGCAGGCAAAGCCAAAAAGGCACCACCAGTGTGGCTGGCGTTTGTCATAGATGGCTTCTAGACTCTGTCACCTGGATGTTTGAAGGAAAATTGGCTCCAGCTGTCCAGCTGTCTTCAGGAGAGCTCCTAAAGCAGATTCAGCAGCTGAGAGCTTTGTTTTACCCCCCTCCCTGAGGAAGGTGGCTGTAGCTGCCAGCTGTGGCTGCGTCAGGCCTGGTAGGACAGCTGAGCAATGCTGATGTGATCCCTGCTAGGCAGGATCTGTTCTCCTCTGGAGGAATTGGCCGCCTTTACCATGAACAAAAGATTATTGTTCAACACCACTCAGTGTAAACTGAGAGGTAAAAGGAAAACTTGCAACTAAATATCAAGTGTCTCCAGGTTGGGATAACTCAGTTTACCAATCCATAAATCTATACCCATTCCCCTAGATAGGATTTATAAATTCATTGGTTTTTTTCTTTCCCATTTATTCCTTGATATAAGCCCTTCAGAGTTTCTGTAGTGCATTTCATTAGTCCTGGTAGACACTCAGGAGTTGAACACTTCTTAGACAAAGCTACATGGGAGTTTGCTTGGCTTTACTGCCTGAATAAAACTTTGTGGTGAAGCTCTTGATTTGGCAGTTGAAGTTGCATCAGAGAAAACATTCTGATGCAGTTAAGCAAATACTACTTTTTGGCACAGTAATTAACAGACGCTACTAAAATACAAGGAATTTGTATTTTAGGAATTTGTAGTTTAGGAACTACTCAAGGAATGAGTAGTTTGCTGCTTTAAAAACAGAACAAGCCACGTGGATCTGGGTGGCTGTTCTTCATCACCACGAGTTTCATATCAATGTGTTCATGTTGCCAAGACCTGCAAGATATGTGTCAGGGCCATGAGCACATTTAAAGGATTCACTGACCCTGAGCAGCCTCCCCATGCTCCATTTCCCTCCCTTGCCCCAGTGATGCTGCAGTGGTGCCAGTCTCAAGCTCCATTGCAGCCCTGGCCCAAATGTGGGCACTGGGTGTCCTGGCTGGATGATGGGAAAGGGTGAGGGGGAGCAAAAGAGGACCACCAAGGTCTGTGGGTGCCTTCAGAGCCCTGACAACATAAACTCTGTAGCTTAAAGGGCTATGAGGAAGAAAGATCTTTCATAATTCAAAGAGAGGGGCAATAAGAACTTTTCAGGTGTCCCATTACTGGATAAGTTGAGTAGTGCTTGTTTCTGGGATGACCTGTTGGCTCCAGCAAAACTGGATGAACCCAGTGAATATTGCTGCATTTTGGGAAGAGCACATGGTCAGCTCAGTGCAGTGTCAGAGTCAGAGGCCACTCACCCTGTGGTTGCCAGTCACTTGTTCTTTTGCAGTCAGTGATTTTGTCTGTATCCACCAGTCAACAGAGCTGCAAGGAAACCAGCATGTAAAAAAAATGTAATGAACCTGAGTCATGTTCTTGCTGACAATCCCTTCAAGAAGGACTGGGGAGGTTTAGGTGCAGTGCTTTGAGATGCAGTCCCACCCTGCTAATGGATATTAGAAGGCGAGGCAGGAGAGACAAATAAAACGTGTCAGCTCCTCACTCTCTGTTCACAGCCATGAGCAGCTGAAGCCAAGACTTTAGGGTGGAGGAGGTATGGATGCCTCCCCAGGAGAGGAGAGGGATGGCTGGCAAGGTGGGATCATCTTGAAACATTGCTGCTCACTTGGCTACAAACCACATGTCAAGAATGGTCTGTAAAATTGTGCAACTTGTACGGGAAGGTACAGGGATTGCTACAGGAGCTTAAGCTGTTACCTAAAGCACCCATGGGTCTCGTGCCTTGCTTTCCCACCTCAGAATGGGATACCCAAGCACCTCTGACCTGGGATGCACGGCAGCTGTCACCACATGTTACCACTGGCACAGCAAAGCGAGAGAAAGCCTTTTTGCCCTATAAAATCTGCACTGTTCATGTGCTCTCTAACTCTCAGCAGATGTTAACTTTCATGCCTTGCCTTCTAGTACCTCTAGAGACTGGGGCAGGCTCAGACCCTTGCATGGCTGGGGTCCCTGCCCAGACCCTCTGTGGCTGCCCTGCCATACCTACAGCTCTCCAGCAGCTGGCTGGGCAGTGTTTTGGGCGTTGCTCTCTTACAAAAAGGGATGAGTAACACATGAAGTAAATGAAAGCAATGCCTCTGACACTCATTTTCCCTTAAGGTACATGTATTGTTTTGGTGAGACCATTAATGCGTGTTTGCAGTTCTCTCCATCACTGAGGTAAAAAATTTGTCTTCATAGGAAAAGAGTTTCTTACCTCATTGTAACTGTGGCTTAGTAATGACAGTGAGCTAGATCCTGGTAGACACTGCAGCTTTGTCAAAGGCTGCCAACAAATGCTGTGTGAGCTAAGAGGTAACACGCACTCCAGGAGACATGAGATAGATCCACTGAAGAGAAGCCCATGGTGAGTTGCTGTGTAGAAAGATTCACAACCCCCAGGTCAGGAAATCCCTACGCTGAAAACAGTTGAAATACTGGGAAAGTGCTGGGGGGAGCATCACTTTTTTTCTTGTTCTTATGCTTTTCTTGAAACATCCATTTACTGGTGACTGTTAGAGATGCAACAGTCTTACTGAATTCTTATTCAGACATGCTTTGGGTCTGACCCACAATAGTTCTTATATTCACAGCAGATAATTAGTGCCCAGTGAACCATGTCAGTGTGAATTTGATACCCAAGTAGTCCCAGAGTGCAGTGTGGTCCTCCAGTTTCAAAGCAGGTGGTTATGGGTGTCACCTGGTTGTCCTGTTGCTGCTTTGTCCCTTCTCTGGTCACCCACCCTGGAGACAGCTTACCTTGTGCCAGACTGCAGTCTGGGGTGAAAACAGCTGCTTTTTTGGAAGAAAGCTCCAGTCACAGGTTTGGATGATGCTCACAAGGAAACACACTCTCTGGCTGCAGTGGGGCTGTGCATCTCATCAAATTGGCTCCCTGATGTTGTTTCCCAGTCTTTCAACAGTGTCTCAGTAGACCTGGCAGTCTGAAATACTTTTCTGCAGCAGAGCACTACCCATGGGCAGCATGGTCAATGGCACCTTGCAAAAACAAGCAGCTCCAGTGGGCTCTCAGGAGCTGTGCAGACTGGTAAAGGGCTCAGGGAAATGAGGGCCCTCCTCAGTGTCTCTGTGCCAGGACCAGTCCCAGAGAGCTGCTCTTTCTGCTGGAAGAAGTCACTTCTGGGGGCAACACAAAGAGCTGGTGAGGGAGCTGGCATGAGTCTGGCTTTGGGAGAACCAGTGAACAGCCCAGGGTCAGGATTAACAAATGCCTCATTATCTGCAGACGAGGAACAGAAGCATTGAGGGAGCAGCTGGATAGTCTGCTAGCATCTTCAGAATCTGGGGAACATTGTCAATGAAGAAGGAACCATAAAACCTCTGGTTATTCATAGGTTCTCTGTGTTCTGTCTGAGCCAAGTTGCTGTCTCAGCATTTTTGTCCACGCTTTAACTGGGAGAAGAGGTTCTGCTCCTTCTGTATACTTCAGAGTATCACTTTCCTTCTCTGCTATGCTCAGAGGAAATCCCAGAGTCTGCAGTATTTCCTCATCTTCTGTTGTTCCCTCTTTTTAGGCAGCTCCACAAAAGAGCTGGTGAGCTGCTGTTGGGGGATGACAGCAAGACGGGCATGAAATAGGGGCTTCATGGGCAAAGATCTTCTACCATGGTACCCAAGCAAGAAGAGCTGAGGCAGGTCCCAGGTTATGCCAGGTCCAGACCAGAGAGTTATATGGCCAGGTACAGGGATAGCTGCAATGTAGCTCAGGCAGAAACCAAGGGCAAAAGCCCTACTTAAAAACAGTGCCTGAGATAAGGGGAGTGAGTCCTTGCCAAGGCTCCTCACAGCTTGTTCTCAAACAGCTCTTTGATTCAAGGCCAGGCAGCTGCGCTGTCAAAGCTGGCCCTGGGCCCAGGCAGCCCAAGCCCCAGGAGGAGGGGGATGTGCTGAGGGCCCGGGCACCCACCTGGAGCTGGAGACATCCCTTTCTCCAGATGTCTGAGCTCCGGGCAGCCACCAAAACTTGATGGGTCACGGATAGTCACAGCAGCTTTTCCAAATTTAAGTTAGATGATGGTCAGGAGCCAGAATGTCATCCTGCCCAGAGGATCCAAGCAGGGCTTCTGAGATACTCTTTGCAGAACCATGGATCCACCAACCTCTTGGCTTTGGCCTTGAGATGCAGGTGCTCAGGAGGCTGGGCTGGGCTGTGCCACAAACAGCAAAGCCTGATGGGCTAGTGTTTTTTTCTATAAAAAACAGTCTGTGGAAATGGCTCTGGGCGGTCCTCCCCATGGCCCAGAGACTTTGGCACAGGCAGCCCGGAAATGCACTGGTCGAAGCCCTGTTCCGGAGCCAAAAAGGGCCAGGAAATCTCTGGCACAGGCGATGTTGTAGCTGAAGGAGATATTAAAGGAATGCAATTTACAGGAAAGGTCCCTGAGGATCTGGGAGTGACTGTGCGCAGGATGACTGTTAATTTATATTTCAAAGTGGATAATTCAATTGGCATAATTGGGAGTTTTGTCTTATTGTCATGGCCTTGCACCTGCAAGCCCTGCTGTGATGCTCTCCCATGAGACAAGATGGCCACCAGTGTGAGAATCACTATCTTTTGACATCTCTCTTCCTATTCCCTGTCTCGCTACATCTTCTGGGCAGAAGGACTCCTCAAAGTCTTCATGCAAGCTGTGGAAACTGTGGCAAGTGGAGAATGTCACAGTAGTTGAGGGAAAGCCTGTCTTGGGAGCTGTGGGACTCCCAGCAGCTACCCAAAGCCCTGTACTCCATCGTGCAAGAGTCATGGGCCAGATGAAGATTACTGCTCTCCATCTATGAGGAGGTGGCCGCTGGAATCATGGAGACAACTGTCAGCATCACTTGCAGCAGGGTGCTGGTGTTGCACGTCTGTGTGGTCACAGTGTGTGCACAAGATGGACAGTTCAGAGCTGGGTGTGCTGCTGTTGGTGACTTTGAGCTGGGATGGCAGCTCTGTTCTCACAGCCCACTCCTGACAGCTGGCAGGACACATGCCCATGGCCTGTCCTCCCCAGAACTGTTGAAGCTTCTGCAAACCAGCCTGTACAGCCACCTCAGGGCTTCAGTTCAACCATTAAACACAGGAGAGCCCTGGTTGGCTCTGGCTGGTCACTCAAAGAGGATCCAGACAGGACAACCTCATTTTAGTGAACAAATAAAGTCTCTGGAGTGCTGTGAGGTCAGATCTCAACTTGCAAACTCCCTTATGCTGACAACCCCAAGCAATGAGAAGTTTCATAGAACCATGGAATATCCTGAGTTGGAACAGACCCACAAGTATCATCAAGTCAGGTCTTGGCCCTGCATATCAGACAAGGCCTTGTATTTTGGCAGCACAAGGGAAAAGGATGTTTTTTTCTCTTGTAGCCTGATTTGGTGGCACTGAAGGATCCCTTCTGAAATAAACTAACTGCAGGTTTGGAGCTCTGTGGGTGAGGTGACCTTCATCAGCTCCAGAACGATAACGAGAAGCCATGCTGACAGCTTCCTAAACACCACGGTGCTGGGACACGGATGCTTTGAAGAGGTGATGAGTGATACACAATAGCCAAGACAGAGATAGGAGAGAGTATTTTGATCAACCATAGTCAGTGGTGTTTAGCTAGTGCAGATGTGAAGAGCCAGCACATTTCCATCTGTGCTGGGCTTCCATGGCAGGATTTCGGCAGCAGGGCGGCTACAGGGGTGGCTGATGTGAGAAGCTTCCAGAAGCTTCCCCCGTGTCCTACAGAGCCAACGCCAGCCGGCTCCAAGATGGACCCAGCCATCAAGGGCGGGTGGGGGGAAGGTGTTTAAAGATTTGGTTTTATTTTTCATTACTCTGCTCTGATTTGATTTGCAATAAATTAATTTCTCTGAGTTGAGTCTGTTGTTGCCCACAGTAATTGGTGAGTGATTCCTCCCTGTCCTTAATTCAACTCATGAGTATTTGTTGTCTTTTTCTCCCCATATCCTGCTGAGAAGGGAGAGTTATAAAGTGACTTGGTGGGCACTTAGGGTCCAGCCAGGGTCAACCCACCACACCATCACAAAACATGATGACCTGTTTCAGATTTTGGTACATGTTAGCAATATACTCTTTCCCCTAAACACAGTTGCTGAGAGCTGAAGAACTTAATCTGCACTGCAGAATAAAGACAGAAGTATCTCAAAAGTGGAATTGCAGTGACACCAAAGCCTTCACTTGGATTTGATCTGATTTCACTAACTCAGACTAAGAATTTCTTTGTGTGTAAGCAAAGGCAATTTGTTGACAATAATTATGACAAAAAAGGCAAAGATTTACTGAGGTGGATCTGGGGGTGCTTCTGGTTCCACCCCACCCCCCTCCTTTAATCCCAGCAACACAAGATGGATTTGCACAGTGTGTGCATGTTGTGCAACCAGTGCCTCCCTGCACCCTGGCAGAGCAGGCTGTTTCTGTCCCTGGTTAATGCAGCTCTGATTACAGCATCCTTGGAAAGGCGGATTTTCTTTCATGTTCTCATATCCAAGTATTAACCTGCCCTGACATCGCTTCATTTACCAGAGCTGATAGCACAGCTTGAGATTGCTTCACTGCAGAGATTACACAGAAGTAGAGGCAGATTCCAGCGACTTGTGTTCTGCAAAACAAGTTCTAGTTTCTGCTCCACTATAAGTTAATACATATATATTTTTATATATATATTTTATACATAGTTTTATACATATACATATTCTCTCTCTCTCTCTCTCTCTCTCTCTCTCTCTCTCTCTGTGTGTGTGTGTGTGTGTGTATGTGTGTAATAGCTTGTCTTCCTGCTGAGATAAGAAGGTCACAAGTGCAGTTCTATGTGAATCTGGAACAAGATCTTGTCTCTGTGTTCCTTGATGGAAAAAAATTCAGCTGGAGTTATGGTTATGGTACCAACACAAACCCTCTACAGCTGGCTACTGCCATCTCCTTCTCCTTTGAGGAGACATTCTGTATATTTAATCCTGAAAATGCATTTGGTACCAGGCTGCTATGAACAATATAGAATATCCTTCTTGTTTCAGTAACTATGATTTGTATGGAGTCACCAAGGTTGTGAGTCTCTGTGCTTACACATCGAAGCTGGTTTCACATGATTATTGGCACAAGTGGCAATTTTATTTTAAAACCTCCTGTGATCTGATCTCAGGATCTATTTGGATCTTCAGTCCCCATGGCAATAGCTTCTCAAAGCCTGAAAATAACAATGTGCACAGCTATTTTGACTGAATAAACCAGATGCCACGTATGCATAAAGCTAAGTGTAACAGTGTGTGCTTGTGGGGTGAGTTTCATTTCAGTCATGAAAGTAAACAGCAATTTTCCATGTGCACATGAAGATATGCTTTGCTTGGTCAGATGTGTCAAGTGAGAGAGTGGCATTTTTATATTGTCACTTTTTAAACCAGATCTGCATTCACCCCTTTGAATGGCTTTCTAATGATGTGGCTTATGTGCACTGGGAACCCGTAAGGCATCACTCTTCCCAGGGAAGAACCACTGGAATGGTGTCACAGAAGAGGAAAGGGAGAAAAATATGTTCTAGCTTAATTTTGGATGACCATATGTTCCCCCATTGAACTGGAGCTGTTAATCAAAATGGCAAGCCTTGTGAGTTGTTTTAGTTAAGAATAGAAATCTGTTTTCATCTTTGGTGCTGCCTTAGGTGTTGGAAGATAACGTGGAATGAAGGAAGAACCAATTACACAGTAAGTTTCTTTACTCACTCTGAGTAAAGAATGGCTTTCTGCCATCCTGATGGACCTTCATTTAGTCCTTTGAGGGTGCTCCAGCAGGACTGTGACTGGATTAATCTCTCCCTGCAGGCCACCAGGTAACACATGGACTTTCTCTCCTGGCTGCCCAACTCTGCATCACTTCTGGATCCTGCCTCCTGTGTTATCTATGCAGGAATGCCAGGAGCTGCCAGGCACAGAGTCCCTCAGGAAGCTGAGCACTATTTACCAGTGGTGCTCACTTGCTGGCTGGTATTCAGCTGCTGGCAGTCTCACCCAGGTTGTTGTGCAGAGGATGCTGAGACAGCTGGACCCACACAGAGCTTTATTCACAGGGTCTGTAGCTGCGACAGGCATTGACTTCAGAGATAACAGCTACTCTTTGGAAAAGGTAAAAAAATGAAAGGAGAGAAACAAGGGAAAGGAAAGCTCACCCCCATGACCACCTGGGAGGAGAAGGTCTTCAGAGGAGAGTCCTCCCCTAAGCATCCTCTCTGCTGACATCTGCCACCTCTCTGCAGACAAATTTCCCATGGTAAGTATATAGGGATTTGGGGGAGCTTTTTGACCCACTCAAACTTACTGCTGGTTGGACTCAATGATCTTAGAGGTCTTTTCCAATCTAAATTATTTCATGATTCTATAAATCATTATATGATTCTATGATTTTGTTGTGTTCTGTAATGTAAGCTGAGAGCAAGAGCCCAGGAGTAGGCAGAGAGATGGAAAAGGAGGGTGATTCTCATGCTGGTGGCCATTACTTTTCACGGCAGACTGTCGTAACAGGGCTTGCAGGTGCAGGGCTGTGGCAATAAGACAAAACCAGTGTGGATTGCATGGGGGTCCAAAAGATCCCAGCAGCATGGCAGGGAGCAGTGAGGAGCCTGCAGAGCTCCAGACAGGAGCTTTTCATGTCACACAGGCTGAGGCACTTCAAGCTCTGCTCAACCCAGAGCAAAGCTGTGGCGTGGCTGAGAAGCACACACAGCTGGGAAACACTCCCAGTTGGAGCTGTACAACTCTAAATTGTCTCTTTTTATTATCACAACCAGCAGAGCGGGTGATGACAACTTCTCGCTACGATGACATCTCGCCAGCTGCGAGCGAGCTTGCTTAAAGGCAAGTGTCCTCAGCCCCTTGCTTGACTCTCACAGGCCAGCGAACAAGGGCATTCCCAAGCATCCCATGGGACTTGGATGAGGTGACTGAGGCCTCATGGCTCACTGGCCAGCATGGGGCAATGCCAGGTGCTGCAATGGACTTGCCAGGCCCCTGCTGGAGAAGATTGGGGCCCATTAACTCTGAGCTTGGCAGGGGACGCATCACTGCAGATGACTGCCATTCCTATCTCCGGCATCCACCAATGGATGCTGTCATCCTGGGCAGGGACATCCAGCCCACTGGTAAAACAGATTCACCAGCTGCTGTTTACCAGGGATTGAGCTAAGCCAGTCCTGAGTTTGGCTTTGTCTTCAGGGTGAGCCCAGGAGGGATTTTTAACCTTTCTTCAGCAGTGCAAGGAAAAGGGAGGAGTAAGGAGCAAGCAAGGAATGAAAATCAAGGCAAAAGAAAAATCAGGCAGAGGCAATAAAAGGCAGGAAAATAATAGGTAAGGGGAGAGGAGAGGAGAGGAGAGGGAAAAAAAGGGCAAAAGGAAACTAATGAGTGCTGTAGTTCCTACTTCACTGCTTGTCTCAAACAGTGGATTTAAAGTGCAACCTCAAGCAGTATGAGAGTTGGCAATGCTCTATCTAAGCTAAAACATGACAATGACAACATAGCAGGAGCAAAAAATGTGAGTGTGGCCTATTTGAGAGGGGAGGGAGCCTTTTGTAAGCAATTGTTTGCAGATAGTTTTACGATGATTCAACGCAGTTGATGTAAAATCTGGCTCAGTTGAACTGGGTGTCAGCCAGCCTGGTGTGGCTACTAAAATTTAGCTCAAATTGGTATTTTACACCAATTGTTTTAGGTGAGGAGAGTGGTGCTGCCTTTTGGGCTGGCATCCCTCCTGCCAACCCAGGCACAAGGGCTGGTTCTGCTCCACAAGGCCCCTGCCATGTGCCAGTATGGGTGGTTGGCAGGCTTGTCAAGAATCAGGTCAGAGAACTGATCCATGGGAAAAGAGAAAAAGGGAGAGAGGTGTTTGTGGTGGTCTTTTTTCTTTTCCCAGGCTGTTTTTCCTGCCCCCAGCTAGCTACTAAGTAAGAAACCACCAGGGCCTCCCAGAAACCCTCCAGCAAACCTTCAGCAACATGGATCACTATTTCCCCAGCTGCCAAGGTAAATACAAGCAGTGAGGGAAAACAACAGCGGTAAACCCAAACCCCTGCAAGCCTCCTTCATTCACTTTGAAAACTGGTAGTGACAGGGGACTCTGTTTGGGGGCAATGCTGGGTGGGTCCCCTCAGAAACCCTCTTGGCAGACCCATGTGCTCCCTCCTGCCCCTCGGCGGGAGTGCTGCTCGCTTTATGAAATGCTGAGCTGCACATCACCATGTCCCTTGTCAGCACTCAGCAAGCTCATATTAAAACAAGAGGGAGGCCAAGTGGATGAGAAACTGAAAGCCTCCCTGCTGGCTACGGGGAATTCCTTCCCTGGCAGAAAATCATTGCCAGATCTACCAAAATTCCTGCCAGATTTCTTCCACATAATAAATCGTAGTTCAGATAATTGTCTCAGTGCCACAGATTTTAATTTTTTTTAAGTTTTTTTTAAGAAAATACTTGGTGAGTCCCTGGCATTGCTCTGTCAGTGTAAAAGGAATAGGGCTTCCTTGTGTTTGAAGAGATAACAGTGCTCCAGGCTACAGAAGATAACTGTGCTTTTTAATTTAATCTTACAGCCATGACAGCAGTGCAGGGGGTCTCTGCTGCAAGTATGCTCAACCTGCATTGACTGATGGCTGTAATATCTGAAACCTGGTAGGTTGCTTTGGGGAAAGTGCCAGAATAAGCATCTTTTGCTTACTACCTCAGAACCTCAGAAGACTGAGATGCAGTCAGATGTAAATACCTGGTTTGGTAGATAATACATTTGTGGTTCTGTTCAGACTCTCACTAGGTGCTGGTGGTGGTTTGCTAATAATTACAGTTACATTTTTGAGTGGTATCAAACACTGGGAGATACATTTGGGTTATAAAGCTGGAGGGGAAATCCCTGCAGATTATGAGGAGGAAAGAAGACCAATCACTTTTCATCTTCCTTTTACATTTAACTTTTACATTTAACAGTTAAGGCAGAAATGTCAAGATTTCTGTGCAGATCATTAGAAACCTGTATTGGTAGGGACCAAAGTAAAACATTATTACATTTTTAAAATCTAGTAGAAATGCAATGCAGGACAACAAATGCAGCTAATAAAACTTTACCTCTTAAACATATTTGACAATATACATGTTATTTAGAGCTATAGTTTTTGGATGTTACTTATAGCATTAAAAAAGTAATAAATCCCTCATAGTGAGTATTATTTAGCATCTATATTTCAGTTCACTCCACAAAAGGATGCCAAGAAATAAAACAATTAATTAGAGGGCAGATGCTTTTTATCAAGTGTCCTTAATTGCTACCCAGGTTGCATTTCTGGCAGATGGGCTGGAGACCTCTGCAAAGGGCAATCACGGTGATGAAAGATGCCACAGTGATTGGCACGTGAAACACCAGCAGCAACCTGGGTAACTCTCACAAGCACAGGTCCAAACCAGTCTATTGCAGCAGTGATTTTTCAAAGTGCCAGCTGTGCCCATGGCCCAAGGAACAGCTTTTTAACTCACCTGTGAGAAGCTAAAATATGGGGAGGAGACCCACAGTAGATGCCTGCTGCTAACAAAGCAGGGGCCACAAGTTGGACTGCTTCAGACCTAAATTGCCTGCCACCTTTTCTTTCCTACATACCCTTCAAAATAAGAGGTAATGCTGTGTCAGTTCCCTTTCTGAACGCTGCCCCATGGGTTTAATTACAGTTTGTCTCTGAAGGCACAGTATCTGCTCTGCTCCTCGATCTGCTGTGAACTTAGTGACACCAGGGACCCTTTTTTGTCACCTTGGCAGACCCCACACACTCACCATTCTCATCTACAGTGTGATTTTTTGCAGGATTCAGCAAACTCATGCCCTGGTCCTACAAATTGCTTCTCAAGGAGCAGGGAGCCAACACAGGGAAGTGCAAAGAATCCAATTAGGGAATGAGTAATTAATTTTCCAAACATCTTCTTCTGTCTTTAGATTTACCAGGTCTTGTAAAGGGTAGGGGCAGCCAGTTTAGTTGTACTTGGGTGTCTTCAGGGTGAATTTGGCTGGTGTGGGGTTTTTTATGGACCACTCTGATGGGTCCCCATAGCAATTTTCTCCAGTAAATACAGGACTGGCTTTGTCACCACTGGATTGTTGCTTTTCCCTTGTGCACCTTTCCTTTCTCCAAGTTCTCCCTGAAATGATGCGGGCTATATGTAAGAAATCACATGCTTTGGCATAAAAATACCTGATCTCAACTGAGCTTACCCAGATCAGAAGCAGATTTAAGACAAATCACAAGAGAATCCCCTCTGCTTTTGGTATTGATTTAAACTAGGGAGAAAGTAGGAAGATTTAAGATTAAATGGTCTCTCTTAGCCACTGCCAGCCTGCCTGAGCAAGGAGCATGGGTGGTATGGGCTGCACCCATCACCTTCAGCCTTCTAACACGGACACACACACTCTGGGGTCAAAGACTTTTAAAATATCCTTGACCCAGCAGAAAAGCACACATAAACCATGAAATTATTGGCCATGAATCACAAATCCATTATTTGAAAGACAAGTATCCTTGGAAATTGCTGAGGGATGCAGGTCATCATCTTAAAATTCTCCGTGGCTCTTGGCACAACACGGGATGGAAATGTGAAGGGAGCGGCGACTCTCGCTGGATTATGCACCAAGGCGGCCTCACAACAGGTGCCCCAGGGTCTCCTGGTGACAGACACAGCAGAATTACAGAATCACAGAATATTCTGAGCTGGAAGGGGCCCACAAGGATCATCGAGTCCAGCTCTCAAGAGAGTGACCCATCACTCGGATCCAACCCACAACCTTGGAGTTATTAGTGCCATGCTTCAACCAGCTGAGCTAATCTCAGGGAAGACATTGGGAAGCAGGTCTTGTTTCTGGCGCACAGCAAACACCAGCATGTCTGGGATAGAAAGCAGGAGAAGCTACAGTATGTTTGCACCACTTCTTTGGGTGACAAAAAACCAAAGTAATACAGAAATCACACCAGTTTACTCTAATTTGATACCTATGCTATCTCTTATCTTCAATAAGCTGAGAACTTGTGGTTTATCCGAAAGAAAAGGATTTTCTCCAGGTTTCCACACTGCCATGGATTAACATCCTTCTTCAGATGCTGCCCTAGAAAGCATTGCCTTCTCCTCTCAAGTTTTCTCCCCATGAGCACTGGTGCCTCTGCCCAGGCAATGGCTCCAACTGCCCAGGTCACCAGGCAGGACATGGATCATGGAGCCCATCCCAGGTCCCCAGCAAAGTTACCCTGCTGTCAGAAGGGATGCATGCATCTCTCATTTGCCTGGATAAGCCTATCAGCTCAGAGTTGTGTAATGTGTTTCCTTGATGGATCACTATAAAATCACCAAGAGATCCTGAGGCAGCCTGACACCTGTAATTGGCTAGAGGAGCAGATACTGCTTTGGAAGGCAACTTGGCAGGGGAAGGCAGGGTATTTTTCCCTCACACTTTTTCTCTCTACCTGGCCACAGCAGGTTAAGTTACAATTGTTTAAACTGGTTAGAGAGTAATTGTTTTTCTTTTGAGTAATCCCAAGTTGAAATGAAAGAAAACTGTCCAATCTTAAGGCTGTGGTATAGAAAGGAGGAGCAGAGGGCAAGGCTGTGTAAAATTACACTGTCTGAGAAAGTCACAGAGATTTAACTGCTTACAATCCCATTAGGCTTGTGCTGAAGAAGGCAAATCTGGCTTAAGCTGGAGGAAGGTTTCCAAGGAAGCCTGGAGCAATTCCTGCCTGGCTGATGTTTACAACAGACACCCAGTACTTGCTGGGGTGGCAGCTACTGCCCTGCACTGCCTTACTCGTTCCCATGGCCAATCCCCCATCTTGTCCCAATCACAGTTATTTGGATCTGCTAGAGCATTGCCCCAGAGCTGGCAACCTCCACCCCAAGGATTTACAGTGCTGTTTTGTCCTCTGCAGTGTGCCAGGAAAGAGGGACAACTCTCTGGGGCAGCCAGTTTTGGGCCAACATGGTAGCCTGGGATGTGTCATGTTGGCTGCAAAGTGCCACACAGCTGTCCCCAAAGGCACTGCTGTGGCCTGCTCCAAAGGGAGATGATGGGCAGAGCTCGAGCCTTATGGAAAAACACTGATTCCTGAAATGATGTGATGGGTCATGCCAGGTCCTGAGACGTCGGGTTGGGTGAGCTGTGACAGGTTTGTGCAGGTATGAGGAGCATCACTGCTCGTGCAGGGCTGTGGGTTCCATGCTAAGTGCCAGCTTAGGTGATGATGTTTCATGCTAAGATGATGGGTTTCATGCTAAGAGCCAGCAAGATGTTGAGCTGTGGAGTAGCAGGTTAATCCCTTGTGGGAGCTGAGATTGAACAAGTTATTTGGGAAGCTGAAAGCTAAACTCAGATGGAATCAGTAGTGCCAAAGGAATTGCAGCCAGCTCTCATTTCAGCAACACCACACTGCAGTGTGCATTTCATCTGAGGAAGAAAAATCTCTTTGAGCCTGGATAACCCAGCATTAATCACTACTGGAGTGTTTGATTTAATACCTGCTTACTATTTTACTTTAAATAATTTAAAACAACGAGCTAGGAAATTATTTGTATCTTTTTCATATCCAAATTGCAGGAACACAATACTTTTGCACTGATGGAATTTAAACTGTTAGTTAATTCTTTCTCAATATTAACATTCGAAGAAGCAAAACAAGAGTCAAGAAAAAAGCAAAAAGGTTGAGTGAAGAATATTTACACTATCATTTGTCATATGTTAGTCTTCAAATGGCCATCACCATCCTCATTATTGTGCATATTATGATTAATCATTACCAGTTCAATGTTCATCTTCAGGAACATTTATTTCTCAGGCTTCCCTTACACAATTGATAGGTCCTGAGGAGTTAATTGCTATGAAATTAGTTCAGTTATTAGTTCAGTTATTAGTTCAGTTATTAGTTCAGTAATTAATTATTCAGTTGCAGATGATGCACAGAAATTTCAGAAAATATGGAAAATAACTTCAAAATTAACAAGGGATAAAGATAAGAAAATGTGGAGTGGGAAAATCAGCATTTGGTGATGATAAGACAGTTTTGTTAGTATTTTATAGTGACTTTCCATTCTGGACAGAGTACAGACTTTAGATGTCCTTGTTAGTATGCCTACATGCTTAAGAAAGCAGAAATTGTAAAACATTTCTGTTTTGACTCTTACATTTTCTTCTCTCACTCTATTTAGGGGCTTCATCTGCCTGTACTATCTTGAGCAGTCTTAGGACAGGAAGGTTAGGTTGGCACAGCTCCCTGTCCTCTCAAACCTCAAACTGGAGGTGAAAACCCTTCTTAGAAATCTGGATTTAGTCTTGCTTTTTACAGCTCAGCATTTTTGCTGATTTGGCACAGGTGAGCACATAGAATCACAGAATTGTTTGTCTTGGAAAAGGCCTCTAAGTTCAACTGTTAATCCAGTACTACCAAGAACACCACTAAACCATGTCCCTTCCCTCTTGCCACATCTGCACATCTTTTAAAATACCTCCAGGAATGGGGACTCCACCACTTCCCCAGGCAGCCTGTTCCAACACCTGACAACCTTTTCAGGAAAGAAATTTTTCCTAGTAACCTCCCCTGATGCACCTTAAGGCCATTTCCTCTTTGCTCTTCACTAGTCCCTTGGGAGAAGGGACTGACCCCCACCTGCCTACACCCTCCTTCCAGGCAGTTGTAGAGAGTGATAAGGTACCCCCTGAGCCTCCTCTCCTCCAGGCACCATGCCACACACAGTCCCAGGTCCCTTCAGGGTCCCATAGCAGCCAGTCATTGTTTTGCAGTGCAAAGGTGCTTTCTAGGCTGCACCACACCAAGCTCCTGATCCAGAAGGGGATTTAGTGGCTATGGTTAGCTCAGCCCACAGCTCCTGAGCCTAAATCCAGAAATGTGAACCTCAAAATCCTGTGCAAGCTGCTGCTGAAGCTTGGAGAGGGTTCAGAGCTGGGGTCATGGCCTCAATGCACGTCACACCTAGAAAGCAGAGGGATCAGGAGCCAGCGAGCTGCAGCCCAGCCAAGGCTGGAGACCTGCTTTGAGCGATGGTTCGTCGGGCTGAGCACAGCTTTGTGTCCCACGGAACATGGTTGTCCTCCTGCCATGGCCAGGCCTGGCTACCAGAGGGTTACCCTAAACTGCAGAGGAGCAGGTTCAGACAGCAGCAAGGGGCGTGAGCTGAGGAAGCACCTTCTCCCCTCACATAAGAGGTGCAATTTAAAGCAAAGCCCTGAGCCTGTGTTTGCTAAAGGTGTCCTGGCTCATGGTACTGAAGCTTGTCCGAGAGCCTCTCTCCATCCCCATCTGCAGTACCTGAACCACAGGCATCTGCCTCTGGGCACAGCCTTCTCTTCTTGGACATATGTGAAAATGGTAGTCTGAAAACGTCTTATTTGAGCTAAAACCAGTGGCTCAAGTACATTGTATAGCCACAATATATCTTTATAAATGTAAATAAATGCATATAGCACAGAAATATAAATTTGTGTTCATTATGTAGTCTTAATATCTGTTTCATATATAAATGCTCTACATGTGTATATATAGATTTATATTATCTTTATAAACTTTGTTTATATGGACACATTATATGCAGAATATATATTTATCTATGATAGTTTTGCATTTTATGTACTTAGTGTTGCACTTCTCCGTCAGTTGTGGGTGGAGAGTCTTTGAGTGCATCTTCGAAACACAGCCTGCAGAAAGGGAAACACAGCCTGCAGAAAGGGACACACAGCTCAGTTCCAAATGGATTAATCCACCCTGAGTGATGCTCCAAATTTCTCCTGTAGACATCGCTTTGAGGTTTCTATAGGAGAGAGGCAGAGGTTGTGAAGAGGGGACCACCTTCTTGCAGAAGGGATGGGTGGTTTTGGAATGCGTTCCTGGCAGAAGGAGAGAAGGGAGTGATGGTGAGTCTGCGTGTCCGTGCAGTGGGGTCCTGGATGCTGGGTGTGCTCAACCCACACTGGGAGGCACTGATACTCATGGAGAAAGGGTGAGGGAAGATGCCAAGGGAGGTTTGAGCATGCTGAGGCTTGGGCAGGGATGGATTCCTGGTGCTACAGCTCTGATCTGCCACAGGACACTGTGGGTGCTGGGGACTTGGTGGATGTGTCACGGGGAAAGTGACCCTGCAAAGCTTGGGGATCTTTGGAGATGACCAGGCTGCTCCCCATGGCATCTAGGAAGCAAGATTCTGCTTCATCAGGTCAATACTCCTAAACCAACAGAAAGGTGTTGGTTTTGTTCTAGATCAGAACAGAGGGAGGAAAAAAATTAAAAACCTGGAAATATTTGTGACAAACTCCCTGTTCTTGCAAGGGAAGTGATTCCCTTCCCAGTGGGAAGCATGTGGTGGTGGTGCCTGTGCAAGAGCCACACTTGGCATCATATCCTTGTCTTGCTCAGCTTCACACCCCAGATGGGGTCTGCCCCTGGGCAGAGCATGGCCAGGAAGGGCCAGATCTGGTCCTAGATAGCCCACCTGAGCTGTGCTGCTGTGAGCAGAGGGAAGCCATCTGGCTGGGACGGAGGGAAAGAGCCTGTGGCTGCTGTGCCACGTGCGAGGTTCCCGTCTGCCATGCAGAAGCTTGGCTGTGCAGAGCTGTTTAGGAGGGCTCTGCCGTGCTTGGAGGGAAAGAGCAATTATCCGCCCTGCCAGTGAGTTCTCGGGTTTATGTATAGCCCCACGCCTTCCCCTAAACAAGCTCCAGTGCAGAAATTGCAAAGCTGAAGAGATCCTCTGCAATTAGGGGAGAAGACATCCCTCTTTCAGCTAACCCGAGAAAAAGAGCTGAATGAAACCCTGCATTGTTAATGTGCTCCGGCTTAGTCAGTGGGGAGGGTAATAAACAAGGCAGACTTGGTTGGGATAAAAAAAGCGTCGAGTATGGCGAGATTATGAAACAATAGGTACTGATAGAGAGGCAGCACAGAGCCAGCCGCAGAGCAGAAGCTTTACTGAATGCCTGGGTTTGAATGAATCCTAATGATAATCACGGGCTACATGGCAATTTGTTTAAATAACGTGCCTCCTGCTTCCTCCCAGCCCGGCAGACTGAGTCCGTACATGTTAATTGCTTCATTTTGAAGAGAAAGCTCCTCTCTGTGTGGCAATATTATATATTTAATTTTCGCTGTTTATTTACTCTGCCCTTCTCCAAGCCTTTCGCTGTCTATGAAGGCATCTGCTGCTGTCATTTTGTATTTCAAACAAAAGTGTTTGCATCGAACCTCTGAAGCAGTTACAGGGAATCTCTCAAGGAAAAATGGAAAGGATGCATGGGATGAGTGAGATTTTAGGAAGGATGAAGAGTTGTTGAGCCAACCTACAGGTCACTGGTAAGCACTCCTGCACCACAAATCTCTGAGCTTTGTGAGGGGTTGGGACAGGCTTCAGCTTGACTCTCTCTTAAGCACCCTGCTCCTTTCCAAACAAAATGCTGGTGTGGAGGCTGAAGAACACCCAGGAATGTATCACTTAAGATTAACATCAACTGCATTAATTGGGCTTGCTCACTGGACAGCCTGGCATGCTTATGGTTTATCAGAGAGCAATGATAATATTAACAATAACAGCAATAATCTGGAATTTTAGCAAGATCCTCACTGATTAGGTTCCATTTAATTGCTGGAGCAGAGGCAGACTCTGCCACTACCAGTAGCTGCACCACCATAGTACTGGTGGAAGCAGAAGCAGAGGCAGTAGCACCTTTCTGGGCATCTATAGCCAGACTTATTGGTGCTGCTGCTGAACTTAAACCTGACCCTCCTCTTCTCTCTCTGCCCCCGATCAGTTTCCCCCCAACAGCCTTTCTTGAAGGGTGATTAAACTGTTATTGCTACACATTTTTTGTCATTAGCATCCAAAGAGGAGCAGGGAATTCAATCCCAGCTGGTTTTGTGCACAGTAGTTTATAGGTGTGAATTAGCATCCTCTAAGTTGAATTTCCTCTCGTGTGTCCTTTGTTCCCATCTGACTGTGAGTCCATCGTCTCCTGCAGACTGCTACATTAGCTCATTTAATTTACACAGGTTTTAAAAACGGTTTTCACAAGGGTCATCGAAAAATGTGGTTGTGAAGGTCATCCTGTTCCAAAACATTCTATTCTCCAGAATACCTCCCACCAAAGCTTGCTGACTAAAATGCTACTACCATGCTGTGGGATAATTATGAAGGGGTTATAATTATTAAAAAAGTTAACCAGGATATACTGGGGGAAAAAGGCAAGAATGCCTTTTGCAAATGCAAAGAGTGTTGCTAGCAGCTAATTTTGCAGATCTTACAACCTACCTGAAAGCAGCAGGATTGCTATTTGTTTCCTGCAATTAAAAGAAAAAAAAAAAACCAACAAAAAGAGGAGTTTTTCCCTTCATTAATATCATTAAGGGCATTAGAAAATATTTCAACAAAATCGCACAAAGTACCCATATGCAATAACATTTGTGACTGTTAAATATTATTTAGAATAATGCCTTTATTATGGGTAGGGCATGTTGCTGTGGCCCCACAAGGAGATGTCACAGAGGAAGGTGTGCCTGGGAGGAGCACTGTCTGGAGAACAGATGAACCTTGGGCCTTATGCTATTTGGCTGCTGCAGCCTAATGTAGCAGCAAAGTGTTGAAGAAGCAAGTCCCTGCTTGTTGCTGCCACTCACCATCCCCTTGTGAAGCTGGCGTGAAGAATCACACTTCCAGATAACTCCCAAGCTGGCCTCTGCCCACACTGCAGGCAAAAGGCTTGGTATCATTGTACAGGTGACTGTTGGGTCCAGAAAATCATTACCAAGATCAGCTCCTTTCTAGCTGATCTGTTTCCTAACAGGACTGAAGATGGTCCAATCATCACATATCCTGCACAGCCCTGGTGCTCAGATTGTACTGAAAAAATGTATAATCAGTTTTGGTTCCAAGTTTTAACAAGCTTTTAGCTACAACTAATAATGGAATCATAGAATCACAAAATATGGAGTTGGAAGGCACCCACAAGGATCATCAAGCCCTACACAGAACATCCCAAGAGTCACACCATGTGCCTGAGAGCATTGTCCAAATTCTTCTTGTACTCTGTCAGGCTGGTGCTGTGACCACTGCCCAGGAGAGCCTGTTCCAGTGCCCAGCCACCCGCTGGGTGAAGAACCTTCCTCTAATCTCCAACCTAAACCTCCCCTGACACAACCTCAGGCCATTGTCTCGGGTCCTGTCACTGGTCATGAGAGCGAAGAGATCAGTGCCTGCGCCTCCACTTCCCCTCAGGAAGAAGCTGCAGACTGTGATGAGGTCCCCTCAGTCTCCTCCAAACTAAACAGATGAAGGGACCTCAGCCACTCCTCATATGGCTTCCTCTCAAGGACCTTCACAACATTCATAGCCCTCTTTTGGGCACTCCTAATAGCTTCATGTCTGTCTTATACTGTGACGGCCAAAACTGTCCCCAGCACTCGAGGTGAGGCTGCCCCAGTGCACAACAGAGTGGCACAATCCCCTCCCTGGCCCAGCTGGCGATGCTGTGCCTGATGCATCAGGCAACACCAGAACAGGGTTGGCCCTCCTGGCTGCCACGGCACTCCTGACTCTTGTTCAACTTGCCATCAACCGGGGCCCCCACGTCCCTTTCCTCAGTGCCACTCTCCAACCCCTCATTTCCCAGTCTGCCCATACATCCAGGGTTGCCCCATCCCAGGTGCAGAATCTGGCACAACTGGTGACTGCCCAGACCTCAGATTTGTCAAGGTCTCTCTGCTGGGCCTCTCAATCCTCAAGGGAGTCAACAGCTCCTCCCAGTTTACTGATGTCAGCAAACTTAGTTTCCCTTCCAGTCCTGCATCAGAGTAATTAATGAAGATGATGAAGAGCACAGGGTCAAGGATGGAGTCCTGTGGAACCCCACTAGTGACAGGTTCCCACTCTGCTGTCACCCCATTCACTACAACCCAGTGTACCTGACCCATGAGCCAGCTGCACAGTGAGTTTATCCAGCTGTGTGCCAGATATTTTATCCAGAAGGACACTGTGAGACAGTGTTGAAAGCATTGCTGAAGTCCAAGATTACATCTACTGGCTTTTGGAGATCAGCTGGGCGGGTTACCCTGTTGTAGAAGGATGTTAGGTTTGATAAGCAGGACTTCCCCCTCATGAAGCCATGCTGGCTATGATCAGTGTCTGTGTCATCCAGGTGTTTTTCAATACCTCCCAGAATAATCTTTTCCATGATTTTACTTGGACTGGACATCTTTGTAGATGGCCAAAGCAACCTAGTGAGAGATGAGGATTTGTGCTTATTCCTCTCCTCAGAGGATAAAGAAAATAGAGCCAGGTGAAAGCAAGCACTGGGCCTCAGTAGGGCATCCAGCTGACTAAGGGAATGTGTTAGATATGTTTTCTGGAGCACACGGACACAAAGGAGTGCAGTCTGGCTGCAGGCCAGCACAACTCCATACGAGGACAAGATCATGCAGCCCAAGAGAGGAACTGGGCAGCGATCGCTGAAGCTTAACTTAGTCGAGTTGCAGAATGACTCCAGGCTCTAGGAGGAGTCCAAGCCACTGAGCAATTCACCAGTCAAGCTAACACCAGCAGCTGCAAATCCTTCCACATCAATGCAACAGGGTTTGCACTGGTATAAATCATGTGTGTCGTTAGATTCAGACACAGGAAAATGAGAAAGGAGGAGAAACAAAGGGCAGAAACACTCCTGAATGCAGTGAGCAGTGATGCAGCTACAAGCAATGTTTTTGACAGTTTAACACTCACTAGCTCAGAAGCTCCTTCCCACTTGCACGGCTGTGTTAGCTAGGAATATCAGCCCTTCCCTCTCCTCACCAACAGAGCTGGCCTGCTTCACCTGACTGAGACTTTCTGTGTGACCTGGGACAAAGTACTTAGGGAAGAGTTTTACCAGAGTCTTGCTGGCATGGGCAATGTGTGCTTTTGTACCAGCTACAGTCACCACCTCCTTTCCCACCACACCATGACAGCAGCAGCAGCACCAGCAAACAGAAAATGCAGAGGATTTTGGTTTTGTCCTCACCATTTGGTCCAGCTCTGGCTCCTCTCCCCAGAGCCTCAACTTTCAATGTGTTTATGCTGTTGAGAAGCCTCAAGGCAGCTATGTTTGCTTTCTTATCCCAAGCAGCATGGCTCTGCAAGGCAAACCTCCAGCAATACATGGAGAATAGGAAAAAAGGCCATCTGTCACTACTGCTCACTCTGTCTGAGGAAATAATTCAAGCAGCATCAGCAGAGATCTTTTGCTGCGTGACATGCATCTCCTACAGGGACTTTAGCTGACAGGATTATGATGACCATCGCTTTTTGAATAGATACAGTTTCCCAGAATTTGGGAACTGTCAGCCTGCAACAAATAAATGGCTGTTATATCACTTATTTTAACATTAGTGGGAAAATGGGCTTTTGGAGTAAATGGAAAAAAGATTAAGAATTGAGAGAGAACTGAAGAAATGGACTACAAGCAACCCAATCCTTTCCTAAAGAAATCTCTGGGAAAGTACAGACTCTTAAGATAATTAGATGGCCCTCCCTTTACTGTAACATCTGAAGGTGTGTTCACACTCCCTACTCAGGGAGCTTAATTTAGGAGTTATAACTACTACATTCAAATTACTCATGTGTGACTCAGACTGCTCAGACTTGATTCCTCAGACAATGGAGAGATGGAGTTGTGACAGGCATTAGGGTACAAGCAGTCTGAACATGGCCTTGGCTGCCTCACCTTCCTTCTAGGTGTTCTGACATCCCTCTGACGAGGGAAGCGCTATTTCCATCCTACACACAGGAAAAGATGACTTTGTCTGGAGCAAGCTACCAACTTGCATGAAAAATGTCTCTTCCACCAGCTTAACTCGATTTTGCCAGCATTTACTTTGGCCAAGAGCAGCACTTTTTCCACACAAAATCCTTACCAAACTAGTGCAACCATTATTCAGTATAACATTTGTTCACTTACGAACAAGTCACAAGCCCTCCTATACTGAGTACAGATATTTTAAGGGAAAAGGGAATTTAGATTTCTCAACAATGGGGATTTTAACATGTACTGCTTGCCAATATAATGAGCACATCCAACAAAAATGACTCAAGTTTTCACTTTTGAAGCTAGGAAGTGTCTTGTCTACTAAACATACCAGAGTTTTCCATGGAGAGACTTGGCTTCAATTTTTGCTCTCCCTATATTATCTTCAATTCAATTGCAGGCACAATGCAACCTAAATACATCCACACAAAGATGTAAACTCTTTTCTTGGCATGCTCTGGAATGAAGGAATAGTGACCTTAGTTTTATTTACTCACTTCACACTGAATTTCTGGCATTTTAGCAGTTGACTCCCCATGAGAATGTTCTTTCAATCTCATTTAATCCCCAGCCCTCCTCTCTTGACTGCAGCAAAGGAAATTCCAGTGTCTAAGAAATTATTTCTCTTCCCAGGAAGTGTCAGACATTAAAACTATGTGGAGGGACAAAGAGCTCTTCTGCTGACTCATCTTGGCAGCCAGATCAGGTCAGCTTTCTTAGCTCCAACACAGAGCTAGAAAATGAGCCAGGAAAAGCTGGTACGTCTGGACGGGGAAACTAAAGAAAATATTAAAGGGCTCTTGCACAAGCCAGGTGAGATGGGAAATGGTACTTCCAACTCTTTGTTCTTACAAATATTCAACAAACAAAAATTCAACATTCAAGTCACCAAGATTTGCTGCAACAGAGCTTACACATGAAACACTAAAGAGGGAAAAGTACAAAGCACTGTATACCTGAGAGCTCTCCCTAATCCTTTGCACCTTTTTCTGGAAATCTGTATCATTGAAGTGCTGGAGTGTATCCAAAAAAGGACAACATAGCTGTTGAAGGGTCTGGAGCACAAGTGTTTTGAGCAGTGTCTGAGGGAGCTGGGGGTGTTTAGGTCCTGAGGAGGCTCAGGGGGGTCCTTGCCACTCTCTACAACTGCTTGAGAGGAGGGTGGAGCGAGGTGGGGTCGGTCTCTTCTACATAACAAGTGACAGGAGAGGAGGAAGCGTCCTCTAGCTGTACCAGGGAAGGTTTAGATTGGATACTAGGAAAAATTTCTTCCCTGTAAAGGTTGTCAGGCATTGGAACAGACTGCCTACGGAAGTGGGGGAGTCCTTATTCCTGCAGGTAGAACACATAGATGTGGCACATGGGGACAAAGTTTAGCGGTGGACTTGGCAGTCCTGGGTTAATGGTTGGGCTTGAGTATCTTAGAAGTGTCTTCCAACCTAAGTGCTTCTATATTTCCATGAAGTCCAAGATATTTATACCGAAAACTATTTTATTGCAGAACTGGGCAAGGGAAGGAACAGTGAAGAGGAGAGAAGAGGCACTTTAATTTGTTACAAATCTTCCACAATAGGCTTCCTGAAAGTTCATTCCTTAGCAGCTTTGTTTTGGACACATTGATACAAGCAGTTGTTCACTAAACAAGAAGTATTCCATTTCCAGAAGCAACAGTGGTTTCCAACACCTTAGGTTACTTGAGGGGGCTGGATCCTTGGGCCTTAAGGCCTGGATTCAGAGAGAAAAGTGTGAAACAATGTTTTACTGATTTACTTGTGGACATTTGTGGAAGGTCATGAGCTCAACTAGTTGCCAGTATGCAAGGCAACATCAACACAAACTGATAAAGATGAGTGAATACACAAAAATAATCTAAGAACTCAGATGAAGTAAAGAAATCCCCACTATAGGACCTGGTTCCTTCTGTTGTTTTTGCACATAGCTGTATGAATGACAGTACAATCCCAAGAAAGCCTGAGGAAAGGAAAAACATCCTGAATATTCATGGAAGCCTGTATTCTCATGAACATTTGCACCTGAATACCGTGTCCTGCCATCTCTGAATGCTCTTTTCTAGCGTGGGATTAGAACTGTGCTGAATGGCATTTAAGAGACCCAATGCACAGCATGAAATTTCTCTTTGCAGAGAATCCATGGTACTGGATCCTGATTTTTTGTGGAAGAGCACCTTTTCAGGAAATCCTTGGCAGGTGTTTCTAGCCTTCTAGTATTTAATTAGGACTTTAATCTTGTTGGAATATTACTACCTGATTTAATCTACCCCTGAAGCACCACAGGCAGTTCCAGTATTATAAAACTAACAACTCCTCTGATCTATATGTAATTTGCATTATGTGTCCTGTCACTTCTATCGATTTGTGGATGTGCAAATGAAGTCTTTTTCAAACCTCATATCTTGCTGCCACAGTATAATGTCAAAAGGACTCGGGAAACATTAGTTAATACAAAGTTTTGTACTCAAAGAGACAGGGTGTCAAAACTGCAACATTCAAAGATTAAGAAAACATTTTAGGTGTAAACAATTAGTGGAAATACCTCAACCATTTCACTGGGAAGTATGATTTATTCTTGTTAAAATAAATTTGCTACTAGTAAATATATTGCTAAATCTTAACTGAAATTTACTTTTTACTGAAATGCAACTTTTAGAAATAATTGCACCCCGTTTCTTTGGGCAAAGCTGGGACTGGGAAGAATTCTGGGAAAACATCTGGATTCATTGCCAGGTGCTGAAATGATGGGTTGAGAGACACAGGTTAACTCACATTCTATTTCTAATTGTGGCAAATGGAATTAAATCTAGCCTTGCTTATTTTAAAAACTCTCATCACAAAACTTATTTTCAGGTGAAAATTTGTCTTGCTTTCCATTTTGATGAATAGATGATAATAAGATTTTATTCACCTTTTTTTTTGTAGAGTTTTCCTGTGTCACCGATTATAAAACAAGAAGTTTTCTGACTTTTCCAGAAGAGATACTGTTACATTGTGCAGTATTAGCATCTCATTCTGTTTAAGATGAGAAATGAGCAAATTTAAGCCACAAAAACAGGCTCTTTACATATTTTTGGTGAATGTAGCAGCTATTTTGAATATTTTATACTTACCAAAATGTTTTCCATTTCAAACACCAGCTTTGATGAAGACAGCCTCCTCTCTATTTTAAAGCAAGTCTACATTAAGCTCAAGGTAGCAGCTTCTACTGTTAAATATTCTCAACCACAGCAGTCTTCAGAGAGAGTTGTTTGCTGGATGCAGTTAGATACAGTAATTAGAATTTCTTTAAATATTTCCTCCTTTACCCATGAACATAAGAAATATAATTCCAGGTGAAGCATTTGAATGAACACAGAGTGGATGAATGGGAAAGGGATTGCCAGATGTCATCTGGTCCAACCCTCCTGCTCATGCAGGGCCACCTAGACCCAGTTACCCAGAACCATGTCCAGTTGGCTTTTGAATATCTCCAAGGATGATGACTTCACAACCAGTCTGGCCAAGCTATGCCAGTGCTCATTCATCCTGACAGTAAAAAATGTTTCCTGATGTTCAGAGGGAGCCTTCTGCGTATACTTCTGCCCATTGCCTTTAGTTCTGTCACTGTGATCCACTGCAAAGAGCCTGGCTCTGCATTCCTTTCACCCTCCCTTCACGTGTCTCATCCCTCTGAGCCTTCTTCAGGCTGAACAGTCTGAGCTTTCCCAGCCTTGCCTCATGGGGAAGATGCTTCACCCTTAATCACCTTTGTGGCCCTTCTTCAGTCTCTCTTCAGTGGGTCTCTGTCTCTTTTGTACCAAGGGTCCAGGACTGGACACAGCACTCCAAGTGTGGCCCAACCAGAGATGAGTAAAGGCAAAGGACCACCTCCATTAATCTGCTGGCAATATTTTGGCTAACGCAGCCATGGATACCATTAACTTTCTTTGCTGCAAGAGCACATTGTTGGCTCAGTTCAGCTTGTTGTTCACCAGGACCTGCAGGTTCCTTTCTGCCAAGCTGCTTCCTAGATGGATAGTCCTCAGCCTGTTCAGATAGATGGGGTTGTTTCTTCCCAGCTGCAGGACTTTGCACTTCAATTTGTTGAACTTCATAAGTTTCCCATCAGCCCATTTCTCCAACTTGTGGTCTCTCTGGATAGCAGCACAACCCTCTGACATATCAGCCAATCCTTTCAAGTTTGTGTCAGCTGCAAACTCCCTAAAGGTGCACTCTGCACTGTTCTGTATCATCCAGAACGTTAATGAGGATGTTAGAGAGGACCGGAGCCACTACTGACCCTGGAGTACAGTGCTGGTTACTGGCCTCCAACTAAACTTTGTGCCACTGACCTCCCTCTGGGCCTGGCCATTCATCCAGTTTTCAGTCCACCTCACTGTCTGCTCTTACCACAACCTATTAGGATCTTATGTTCCCAACACCAGATCTACAGTTAATTACTGACTTGTCCTATTAGTGCCTTCTCCTCACTCCATTTCCTCTCCTCAGCAAGGTATTGTCCACCACCTGGCCCCCATGCTTATCTAGCTTTACTTCAACCAAGAGGGCAATGAACCTGTTTTGCAGCTGTAAACCCATAGGTGTGGCAAGAGCATTCCTCTTGGTGCCAGAAGTCATCAGCTTCCATCCATCCTTTTCTCCAGAGGTTTTGCTTACCTTGATAGTGCAAGGCAGACACTGCTGTCCTCCCTGTTACAGATGGGGCCCGAGGCTCTTCAAGCTGTTAAGACTCAGAGAAGATCCTGTCTGTGTCCCTTTCATGTTCTCTGGTGTGCCACCTGCTCACTGCCTCCTGAACTCTTCCAGCTGGCAGCACAGTTTCTCCAAGACAGCACACCTCTGGAAGGAGAGAGGGCCATTTTTCTTGGCCTCAGACAGAGGTCCCAGGCAATCCCCGCAACCTGGGACTTGGAGAGCTGCATCAGACATCTGAAGCCCAGGCTGTGTGGAAGCTGTATTGGGTTTGCATGGCAAGGTTATGGTAGCAGGGGGTTACACGAGTGGCTTCTGTGGGAAGATGCCAAAAGCTTCCCCCATTTCTGACAGATCCAGCTGGGTCCAAGACAGACTTACAGTCAGCCAAGATCAAGCCCAGCACAGACAGTGGAAGAGCCCCAGGATAACAGTTTAAGAAGGGGAGGGGGGAAAAACTGCACCACTTCGGCCAGAGAGAGGGGTGAGAACATGAGAGAAACAGCCCCACAGACACCAAGGTCAGTGGAGGAGCAGGAGGTAGGTACTCCTGGCACTGGAGCAGAGATTCCCCTGCAGTCCCTGGTGCAGCCCGTGGTGAGGCAGCTGTGCCCCTGCAGCTCGTGGGGATTCATGGGGGAGCAGAGATCTCCCTGCAGGCTGTGAAGGACCCCACCCAGAGCACATGGATACCCCAAGGAGGCTGTGACCCAGAGCAGGTCCCATGGGGACCCATGCTGGAGCTGTCTGCTCCTGAAAAACTGCACCCAGTGTAAGGGATCCATGCTGGAGTAGCCCATGAAGAACTGCAGCCTATGGAAAGGACTCACAGTGGAGAAGTTCTGGAGAACTGCCTCCCAAGGGAAGGAACCACGCTGGAGCAGGGAAAGAATGTGAGGAGTCCTTCCCCCTGAGGAAAAAGGTGCAGCAGAGACAACATGTCTTGAACTGACCACAGCCCTCATTCCTTGTCCCTCTGTGCAGTTGAGAGAACAAGGTAGAGCAAATCAGGAAAAAATTTAAGCCCAGAAAGAAGGGAGGGGTGGAGGGGAATGTGTTTTAGGATTTAGGTTTTATTTCTCATTATCCTACTCTGATCTGAGGAGACTTCAAAGGGAAATGATAAAATTGCACTCTAATTTCCTGAAGTTTACACTATAATGCCGACAAATTTGAGAAGTCCTACCCAATACTGTCACATGACAGCAAGGCTAAAAGGAAGGAAAACATGGGCCACAGAGTTAAGACAGATGCAGTAAATCCTAAAGTGAAAGACTTTGAGAAAGCTGTTTGTATTTGAAAATTTCAGAATAAGGTAATTTCTAAAAATATTTAAATAAAATCATTTATGCAAACCCAGGAAAAGCCAAAATCAAAACACATTCAGTATGAAGATTTTTTTTTACAATAAAAATTCTTCTAGGAAGTATATTAAATATGACAAGAGGGGGAAAAAATAGCATCTCACAACGTATATTCAAGGGCATCACATTTTAGAACAATGTCTTAGCCATTCATAAATGATTCATGAAGAAATTAAATACACTATTCCATAAGAGAATAATCTAATTTACAGTTTAGATGTAAGGCTTCACCATAACATCTCATACCCTTCACCTGGATCTTTGCTTACCCAAGATGAGTGACCTGTACTTACTCTCTTACCAGAGTAACAGAGCATGGTGGTCCTCAAACACACAGGTAGTGTTCAGGTTTACTTTTTAAGGTTCAACAAAAAAGTATTACTAGAAAATATTCTTTTTTTTTTTTGTCACAATAAAAGCAAATTAAAAGCTAGAAGAAACAGGTAAGTTGTATTTGCTGGTCTAAGATTGAGGGAATGGATTAACCTACACCTTGCCAAAAAAAAAAGCATCTAGCTGCTAGTTATGCCATTGTATTATTAGTCATTGTGCACAACTGGGACACCACAACTCCAATTCACAGACTAGAAACACAGTGCATCCTTTAAAGAAATTACATCATTTCTGTGAGAAAAAGGCTGGGGGAAAAATCATGAGAACTATCCACCTCCATAGCTATCATATGCGTAAGAACTATTTGCCTTACAGAGCTCCAGTTTATTCAAAATACTGAATGTAATACTGACAGCAGCAATATCCCTAGTCTCCTTATGCATCAAGTACAAACCAGAGAAAAACCCTGCCTCAAAACACTCATTTTCAACCACAAAACAATGCCAGAAAACTCTTATTTGGACAGCAACACATTTACCTGGTCTTGCAGTTAACGTGTTTATTCTGCAGACAACAGTCACAAGTACTTACTAAAAATACAGATATGTTTCCTAAAAGTAAAGTGAGGCTTCAAGATGACAAAGCTTTTGTAACAGTGCAGGGTACAAATTCTCAGTATGAAGACATTCAGAAGATTTGCTGCTCAAAGAGGATCTTTTCAAACCCAGGTGGAGGTGTATGATAAAATTCACTGAACTGACAATCCAGAATGGCACTGTCATCAACTGTAGAGGAGAACCAAAAAGAAGGAATTAGAGAAGGAACACTTGCAGTCTGATCCTCTTTTATACCATCTTAATAAACTGTAGACTGTGTTCAAAACACAAAGAATTTCTTCAATACATCCACTACATATACACAATGAAAATAAATATTTTCAATGAATTTGGTAAGGCCTTAAGCCAGGAGAGCAAATAATCTCTCTTTTCTGTTGTTTACTTGGTAATGGTTCCTTGGTGAAATCAATGAGAGTGTCTAATTTCACTGGGAGTGTCAGCAGAGCCTCAGGCTATTGATTCCAAATTTTCTACTCCATTTCTCCAGAAATCTACACATTAAGGATGCTACCAGATAAACCTTGCAGGGATGTCACCTCTTCATGTGCATATTTTTCTGTTCCTAATTCTGCTGGAGTTTCACCTGTCTACAGTGGCTTTTTGGAGGTTTACAAGGTTTCACATGTCTGCAGCAGTTGCTATCAAACCATCAGTTTTAGCATATGATCCAAAGAGAGCTTCTTTGACGGCTTCTTGAAGTTGGGAGTTAATGTAGCTTTTTTTACAGAACTTCTCCCTGGTTTTGACCCCCTGCATAATCTACCCACCTACACCAGTACTTTCAATGTAGAATTTAAAAAAGAAACTGATGAGTATTTTCAGAGCAACGCTTTTGTGTACTTCACTAGCAAACTGAAACACCCACCTAGTCAGAAAAGCAAGGTCTCTTTCAAAGACAACTTTTGAGATGAACCTGGCAGAATATCAACATTAGTTCAAACAAGAAAAGGTTCATCTCCATATTTTGGAACTTAGCTATCTCAGATACAAGGCTGGAATTCTTCTCCTCTAGGCTTTGTGAAAACTCCTATCAGTGTGTTTGTACAGTCCTCTAGTACTTACGCAGTGTTTATGTCTTGCTTCCATTAAAGTGCCTGAGGTACAGCTGCTGTAGGGAATAACCTTTAACTCCATTTTTTTGTTTCATCTTCTCAAGCTTGACACTGTGTTTGCCTGATCTACCACATCCCTTTTAAAAAGACATCTATAGTTCTAGTGTGAATAGGGTAAATGTTTGAGAAACTCTCTTTTGTATAGCCAAATCCTTCCACAGGACTTGAAGTTCACATTAAACTAAGGACACTTGAAGTTTATACCAAGTAAGTAGTGTACAAAAACAACCTGCAGGCTTCAAGTTATATCTAGATGTAGGAGACATGACAGTTATCATGAAATTATGCCCACTTGTGGAAGAAGACCAAAAGAACCTGGCAATAAAAGGTCACTGCATTCTCCAGGCGTGGAACTTCTTTAGTCAGAGAAAAAAGATTAACAGTAGGCTAACACGCCACCGAGTATTTTCTGAAAGCAACCTTCATTCTTCATGCTGTGTAAGACCCCTTCCAAAAGGCAGGGAAGATGCAGCCACACGGTAACTCTGCTGCCGCTGAAGGCTTTGCACGAGGAGGTCCCGCCACAGCATTTTAGCGGCGCCATCGGGCGGCTGAAGGACACATCACAACGTGACCACCTAAAACGATTCCACCCTCAGGGCTTGGCAGCAAGTGATTCACCAGCTACATTTATGGACTTCAAACACTCTACAACACATCTGGTGTGTTTTCTTCCTGTTCATAAAATTCTGTATCAATCAAAATGCATCAAGATATAAATGGGAACATGCCAACAGTTCATTAGGAACCCAACATGAATTAAAAATTATCCCCATCACGTAGCTAAGGGTTATCCTTACAACCAAAATTATTTTGGCTACTACTCAGATGAGTCTCAGATAAAATGAAGATGGAGCTCCTGGAGCAGGTCCAGAGGATGGTGACAAAGATGATGAAAGGACTGGAGCACCTCTCCTATGAGAAAAGACTGAGGGAGCTGGGTCTGTTCAGTCTCAGTAAGACATAACTGAGAAGGGACCTCACCAATATCTACGAGTAACTGAAGGAAGGGTCCAAGAGGGTGGATCCAGGCACTGCTCGGTGGTGCAGAGCAATAGGACTGCAGCAAAGGGCAGAAACTGCACAGGAAGTTCAAGAAAATGCAAACAACAATTCTATTGCTATGGAACACTGAAGGCATTTATGAAGTATGGGAAATTAAAAGGCACAAATATTAAGCTTCACAGGTAAATCAGATTAACCCACAAGTCTGCCATCTGCTTCATATTTTTTTTACCTGACAACTTTTAGACTGAGTGCAGCAACTCCCCAGCTTGCTGGATGTGGACACTATAAACAGTCAGTAAGCAGTGCTTTTTTTTCCTATTAAGCAGCATTAAAAATGAGGCCAAAATATTATTTTGTAATTTCCTAGGTTTACATTTTCATGTAATTAATTGTTGTAGTTGTCAAGAATAGATGATCGATGTGTGTTACATTTAAGTGAGAAGAACACACAGCTCACAAAACAGAACTGGAATGAAAATATTTTCCATAATGTGAAACAGTTTGAAAATCTCTGACTTACCATAGACCACTGGATAGACAGTCCCCCTGATTCCTGAAGCTGGACAATGCATGTTCTTCCCATTTAAATATACATTTAATTCTACATGGTCATATGTAATGCCCTACAAAGTACAGAAAATTAACAAAAAAAAGGCATCAACAAGTTTATACACACAAGACTGCTACTTAGCTTTCTTAGCCACAGGCAGATTTTAACACCATTAAGCAAACCACAGCATCCTAAAAAATCTCACTTGACATATTCTTGCCAAGGACTAGAAGTTAATAAATGACCAGTAACATCTGGATTGTCAAATACTCAGGATTCCTTAATGCCCATTCCAACTGGGATGCAGCACAGTACTGCACAATACACTTCACATCTTACTGAGTTAACAGAACAAACTTCCAAACTTCACCACGTTAAAGAAACACAAGATGTTCAACGATTTTGAGTATGAGGAGGGTTGCAACTTTCTTGCTTGTATCTTCTCACCAAAATAACTTTAATAAATAATGATGCCAAGTTCATCCTTCCATATCTCCTATGGAAACCTCTTTCAGTTCATTTACTCTGCTGGCAGCAACAGACCGTGGTTTCACACACAACGCTATAAATATGCTGACCACAGGGCAGAAAGCAAACACTAACAAGATAGTAACTTACTTATCTGTTACCTAAAGGACTTTCCTCACTGCGTTGGTATGTTTGAGTGTGACAATTTGTGTGCTCATGCAGGACTTCAAAAATTTGTTTTCATGACAGAACAAAATGACTTGATACTTATGGAAATGGGGAAGTTAGCAGTAACACATCAGTTATGTTTTTTGTGATTAGCTGAAGCTGTTCAGACCACACTAGTTCACAAAAGATTGAAACAGTCTGCAATCCTTCAAAAAACAATTTCAGAAGGGGATTAAAAGAACAGTATTGTATCTGAAGGTTAAGGGTGGACATGTCACCCTTAGCTGTTTGCAGGTTCTAAAGATGGCATTTCTAACCATGGCTTTAGAGAGGCAAGTTACCCAGCGTGAAAAAGTAGGGTGATAAATGGCCTCAATTTCATTGCATTGCTCTCATGTATTTTTGAAAATACACAAGAGAAAATGATAGTACTAAAAAAAACAACACTTTGAACAAAGTCACTTACGGATGTTTTGAGAAACCTGAAATAGTAAGGTACAAAAAATTAAATTTTCCCTCAATCATTTTTCCAGTGAACATTACCTGCCTCCCCACTCAATATCCCCCACAAAGTTTGGTTAAAAATACAATTAATTTATCACCTAGGATCCATCTTGCCCTGCTCTACCCTTCTAATCATTAACCAGTTAGCTAAGGGTTCTTGAGTTCACCTGGGCATGGTACATACACATGTAATGCATTCCAGTACATTATTTGTTCAGGCAGGTCCCATCTCAAACAATGTAAGATCCTTGTGATGGGAATTATCAGTCAGGTAGATACTGCAATAGAGCACCAGCAACTATTTCTCAAACTCTGCTCTAGTCCATCCTCATCAGGAACCTATCAATACCAAGAATGAAGCCCACCCATATCCAGACGGCTGATTCATTGAAAGACAACAGGAATCTACATCCCAGCACTTTCCAAACTGGGAGATGCAAACAGAGCAATTTGACTTAAAACAGTTAAATTTTACTTAAAACAGAGCTGTAAATAAGAGGCATTTGGGAAGAGGTGAGGAAGTAAGAAAGCCTTAAGAAACTCACCACCACATCACCCTCCTGAGGAAGGCTGTTTGCTGGTAGCCTATTTTTCTCCTCATTGTTATAGTAGAGAGCTCCATCATTTCTTATCACCAGGCTGTGGACATCTCGACCAAGTGGAATTTGATTCAAGTTTGCTTTCTGGGTTGCAACTCCTATACCCCAAATCCCTAAAACGTGATATTAACACAGTAAGAAAAAAAACATGTTATTCTGAAGACTGACTGAAGCCGGACAGCATAAAGCATTTGGTTTTTTTATTAATGCCATGATGGTACTACCAGTAAATATCTCCTGGAAATACCAGAACTGTTGTAGGTTAGCTCTGCCAGCTAAGCACCATCCTGCCAGTCATTCTTTTCCCCCAGCCCACGTGGAATGGAGGAAGAGGAAAGGAAGAGTAAAACCAAGAAAACTTGTGGCTAAAAATTGTTTAGTAAGTAAAGCAGAAGTCAAAGAGACAACAAGACAAAGTGATGCAATGGCAATCACTCACCACCTCCCATGGGTAGACTGATGCCCAGCCAATTCCCAAGTAAAAGATGGCTAATCTCCCTATATCCTCTCCTCTCCCATTTATTCCTGAACAAGACAGGTGGTATGTGGTATGGAATATCTCTTTGGCTATTTTGGGTTATCCACCTGGTTATGTCCCCTCACAAGCTCTTATGCAACCCTAATCATATTCACTGGAGGGGCAGAGTGAGAAACAGAGGAGGTTTTGATGCCGTGCAAGCCCTGCTTAGCAATTGCTAAAGTATTGATGTCTTATCAGTATTGTTTTGTTATCAGTATTGCTTTGGTCACAAATCTAAAACACACAACCACGGCAGCTGCTATGAAGATAATTAACTCCATCCTGACCAGACCCAGCACAAGTAGACACATGAGACTGAAGAGAAACAGCATCTATCTTGAAAAAGAAGGATCTCTGAGCAAGAGAATTGTAACCACTCAGCTTAACTTTTATCCCCAGAAAAATATTGAAAACAAACTCTGAGACTGTAGGTGGGTACAAAAAATAAATCCAACTAGCATGGATCTGTAAACAACAAATTTTCCTTTTTCAGCTAGTTAGACTAGTCTTACGGAAAAAAAAGAAAGTGTTAATATTACAGACCTAGATTTGGTAATATTTTTGAAACTCATACAACACTGAAATAGTCAAATGATGAAAACATGGTCTAGACAGTTACAGCAATACGAAGGCACGAGTAGTTAGAAAACTATTCCAGGATTACTCATCAGTAGCACCCTGTCAAATCAAAAAAGATGACTCAAGTGGGGTTTGAGGTTTTGCATTGAATGCACAAGGTCAGATACTGTTCTGTATTACCATCAATTACTTGCATAACATGACAATGTGTTGATTAAATGTGCTGCCAATCCCAGCCTGACAGGACTGCAAGCTCTTGAGAGGTTTAAAGTGATCCTGACTGGTTAGAAATAAAGAAAGTGCATCTGTTCTTACTTAATTATGAAGAAGAGCAGGGAAGTAGGAACAGTAAGTGGCACAAATACAGGGGTGACTTGGTAACCAATTCACAGACCACTTGCTGAGTGTGAGTGTGCTGTATTGATGTGGAAAACTTCTGGATGTGTGGCATGTATAAAACAGATGAGGTAATTTACTGCTGCTGCAGCTGAAGCAGGGCACCCATTTTAAGCACTGTACCTCAAGATAAATTAGGCTGACTAAAGATATTGTAGAAGAAACAACAAAACCAATCAAAAGTCTATCAAAAAATTTATCTGTAAGGAGATAATGAAAAAAACCCCAACAAACTGTGACGTTTTAGTCTAGAGAAGAATGAAATGAGGCAAATGTGTAAGAAACTTATTTCCAAAAAATGAAACTGTAGAATAATTTATTCAACAGCAGGAATGAAAAGGTAAGAGTGTGATTCGACTTCAAAAAACTTTACAATAATCAGGGTGACCCCATAGATAACCTCTAATTGACTGTGCAGGGATACTTCTGGAAATCTAAGATTTACTTTAAGTCTTCCACAGTTCTCCTGCCTTGGGGCACAGGAATAGAGGAAAAAAGGCTCACAGGAACCAGGAGAGTTTGTTTCCTGTGTTTCTCAAGTGTTAAGAACATGGATAGGCTATCTGTCTGAGTAATGACCACGTATGAACAACACCTGCAATGGATTCTTCCCAAAATAAAGGATAATAAAATTGTCAAGTTAAGATGGATATGGGCTTACATATAGCTTAAAACTAATATATATAGCTTAAAACTAACCAGCTAGCTGGACTGAAAGGTGTTGTGGGCAGATCTGTGTTCACACTGCCTGCACTCTGACCCGCCTGAAGGCAAACAACTCTTACCCAAAAAGTTTCAGCATCAAGCTCCAGCTGGCACATAAGGCCTGCCTCTGGACTAACACTTCCCTTCTTCTTCCCTCCTCACACACACTTAGGGAAAGCACAGCTTCATTTTCAGAGTATCTGCTAGCAGCTTTTAAAAACAGAGACTGACTTTTCATGTCAGAATACAGGCAAGCCTGAGTGCTCTCTGTAGTAGTCAAGCTGACCATATTTGTAGGAGCAAATAAAGGAACAGAGTGCTGAAAGGCTCCTCTGGATAAGGCAGTGTCAGAGTAAGTGCTACACACTTGATCTGAAGAGCAAAGGGTAGCACAAGGAGTGATACCCTTGCTTGGGCAAACAGTGCCTGCTAAGTGCAAATGAGGGTAGAAAAATAGATACAATTATCACTGGATAAACTGCACTCCTTAAAAAATACTTCATAGTTACAGCGTTTTATGTGGTCATAAGCATTTATTGAGGAAAAATAATTTCTAAAATATGCCACCTGAAAAACATGCCTATAACAGCATACAGAACAATGTGGGGGCTCAGTATTTGCACTCCTATAGTAATACATTTACTACTATTTTCAATATTTTAGAGTCAGAATTAAAAAAGAAAAAAAAGAAATTGCCTTTCACACAGTAACTTATAAATCTCTCTAACATTCACAAGTTCAAGGTTGCAATTAGAAAGATGCATGTGCTGAGCCTTTCAGATACTGCCACCAGCAGGCAATGTAACATACCTCCCAAGTTTAAAGTTGTATATTTTTTGCTGACTAACCTGTGGACTGGATTTTAAACTCGAAATAGCTCTTGTTCTGATGCAAAGGTGCATTGGCTAAGCATCCTCCCGTGCCACATATTCTTCTGCCATTTTTAACAATGACAACATCTGTTCCTGCAAGTAGAAAAAAAAACCCCACAGAACTTCAAAACATTTTTATAAACCTGAAAGCAGCCCTCAAAAGCCCTAAACATTGAGACCAGGTTTTGTTACTTCTGCCCCAAGTAAAAGCTTCATTAGTCTGTGAGAAATATGATGATGGGCCATGCTTTGAAGCAAGAGAAGGAAGGTTGTTTACAGGCTAGTTCATCTTTCCACCAGGGTTTATTTATTTAAAATCTATAAGCTGATCTAATTTTCACCTTTCGGGCTTTATGGCACCATGCTGATTACAACCTTTGCTTTAGCCACATCAGAAGCATAACTTACAATTTAGTCAGAAAGGGTTCACTGTGAGACCAAAGCCCTGTACTCTGTTCTCTAACATCGGAGAAAAAGCATTCTGCAACAAGAAGGAAAAGCATATCGGGTAGAAATGATTGATGGAATTGCAAGGTGTTTAGTTAGTCTCTGAAATAGTCCTTCTATTAGAAATGTGCCTGCCAATACAGAGAGGAAAAAAAAATTCCTCTGCTAAGTTTTCCTTCTCCATTGGACGACATCATCTTTAGGCACTGTTGTCATGGCCAAGCACACGGGAGGCTGTGGCTAACAACTGTGCTCCAGCACTGCACCGTACCTACTCCTCCCCAGCTCTCTGCCCGGCTGGCCCGGACCCCCTCTCTCCTGAAGAAAGCCCGGCCATGGTTCCGTGGATACTCATGCTAAGGGTCATCCTCAAAAGAGCAGCACGGGCAGGACTCTGCACGGCCGGGCTCCATCTTCATCTCCACTGCCCTAAGTGGAGGTGGAGTCTCCATCCCTGGACATGTTTAAGGAAGGGCTGGACGTGGCACTAAGTGCCCTGGTCTGGCTGACGTGGTGGCGTTGGGTCACAGGTTGGGCTCCATGTGCTCAGAAGTCTTTTCCGGGCTCACAGATCCTGCGGTTCTGTGAACCCAGCCCCGCGGCCCCTCGGCACCCGTGCCCACCCTGACCACGGCAGCCCCATCGCAGCCTGCCGCCCTCGGCACCTCACACACCCACTGCGCCGACCAACTTCAGTTCAACACAAACTGCTTTAAACCACTTCTAAACCAAGCTTCCTTAATTTTTTTTCCCCGAAAACTGCCAATTCCTGCTAAAGAAGTATCCCCAAGACGACTTTCCCAGCGGTTACCCCCGGGGCTGCGGCCCTGCCCGCCAGGGAGCCGCCCGCCGGCAGCAGCGACCCTGCCCCGCTCACCCATGCGCTGCGTGTCCAGGTGCACGGCCGGCATCTCCTTGAGCGGGATGTGCCCGGCGCCGCCATCCCGGCACCAGGAGAAGCAGCAGAACACGGAGGCGGCCATGGCGGGCCGCACCCCCCGCACCGCGCAGGCGCAACGGCCGCCGCCGCACGGCCCCGCCCCGCCGCGACATGGCGGGCGGGGAGCGCCGCGCTGGGCGCGGGCTGGAGGGAAATTAAATTAAATTAAATTTAAAAAAAAATCAGCATTAGCGCCCCATCCTTCCTCTGGAAGTTAAAATCTAGTGGACAACGAGTGCAGCCCCTGCTGCTATTTTTCTGCAGTTGTCGCCGGGGCGTGAAGCGACCGGCGCAGCCTCCTAAAGGACGTATTGTACGTATGTACATGTATAAGAAGGATAATGCGTGTATAAATGCATCTATACATACATAAAAAAGAGGACACTGATTATGGACACCTTATGGGACGGTGGTAGGTATGGCATCAACGAACCTCCCACGTGAGAAGGGACTCCTTCATGGAAATTTACTGCTCAGTTTTTCCTGCGCCAAGTAACAAGAGCCCCGTTTATTTTATTTCCTTTTTCATTATTTTTTCCCCTCCACCTTTCTCTTTTTTTAATTCTTGGAAAACTCAGACGTGGCTCACGGAAATGAAAGGCCTGCAGGTGCACCTGTGCTCTTTTTCTTTTCCAGAGCTCTGACCGTCCATCTCTTGAGTCTCAACCCCGAGTGTTTGAAGAAGTACGCTTTGCTCCTAGAGTACTTCTTCATGTGTTCAAAACCTCTTCTAGTTTACTCACTTAAATTCAACTGCAATGACTGCTACACCGTGCTGTCATTGCACTTATTATTGTTTTGCCAAGCACAGTTTGGGGGCAGCTTTGTGTCCCTTTCACAGAGGTAGAATACCACCTGATAAAAAAGCTGTAACATGGCTCGTGGTCTCTGCCTTACACAAGCATTTCTATGTCTATTTCTGCATTCCTACAGCACACACAGCATCCAGAGCAGGACCCACAAACTGGGCTACAACAAACACAGTAGATATTGATAACATGACTATAGAAGCCTATAGTCTATGCCCACTTCACATTTTTATTTTTCTACAGAAAAATATCAAATAAATGTGCCATGAGCTGCTGATGTAGAATGAACCACATGATGTAGAATGTTTTGCAGACAGCAGGTAATTTGATTACTTTCATCTGAAGGCTTCTTTATTGTTGCATTGGGATGAAATTGGTGTTTCTCATTATTTCAGTTGGTGTATTATTTTGTGGCATTTCACCTAGAAGGCTTCCTTAACATTGTATTACAGTATAAAGTATGATGGAAGTAATGTAACCCATGTGGTACTATGTTATCTGTCTTGTGGAGGCCAGGGGGTTAATACAGATATTCTGAAATCCTTGTTAAAATAAACTTTCATAGCTACAAATCTCTTACTGGTCTGGATGGGCTGTGTCAGTCACACTTACCCTCTTTTACTTGAAACATGAGGTGAAGTGCTGTCTTTCTCAAAATCGTGCCTAAAACCAATCTGATTTTAAGAGCAGCTTTAAAATGTTCTTCCTTTTTTTTTTTTTTTTTTTTTTTTAATTTGTCTTATTGTTATTGGACTTACTGTTACAGCCCATAAACATTTGGGGTCAAGAGCTCACTTCCTTAAAATATGCCAAATGGGATTAGTCTTGAACTTCCAAGAAGTAAATATTAGGTGGAAACTGATGTTTATTTATTTCATATGGAGGGTATTGGGATTCTTACTGGTAGCTTGTTGTTCACAAATTTAGTCTCATTTAAGTCACTGTGGGATTTTTATTGCCTGTGGGTTTGTTACAGTAAATGTTAAAAGATAAATGTTAATTTAGTTTTTAAAAGAAAAAGAAAACTTAGCTAGAGATTTAAGCTCTAAATGACTCCCTGTCCCATGTTTTTCTCTGCCCCACTATGTCCTTTCTTCTCCAAAATGAGCGCTGGGAATACAAACACGTCTCACCACATGAAGTCAGCATTGCCAAATCTGTTGGACTCAAGGGGATGAAGCTTTGGGGAGCAGTGCCTGGCTGTGCCTCCCTACCAGTTTCCTGCTCCATCCTCTCTGAACTGGAGAGGCTGGTTTTACAGGCCAGCAGACCGCAGCCCTCGTGCGGCACAGCACACGCTGCCGCCTGGAAAAGCTGCCTGTGCTGCTCTGGAGCTCGTTGTTTCCAGTGCTCGTGTGCAGGGCAGGTGGGAAACCTCCGGCAGCGGCTCATTCTTGTGCCCATCCTGTCTCCCTGCAGAGGCAGAGCCCGGCTGCTGAGCGCCCTGGCAGCGGCTGGTGGCACATTGGCGTGGCGAGGAGCAGGAACGGCTGCAGAGGTGTCTGTGTGCCCTGAGTGAAGGCTCTGGCGTGGAACACAGGGAAGCAGAATATACGCTGATGTGGTGGAAGTAAGGCAAAAGTCAGCTGGTAAGAAATGTGGCTTACTCCTATGCCTTTCTTGAAGGATGAGGTGAACAGTTGCAGGAGGATAGCACTGTATTTGTAAATGCACTTGTCAGGCTGTTTACAGAGTGTGTGAGCACCAAAAGCTTTACAGTGCACAAAGAACTGCCCCAAAGAAATTAAGATCTTGCTTTCAATATTTAGCAGTATAATTGTGCTTGGTAATCAAGGGTTAATTCAGCTTCTGCCTTACTTGAATGTTCATTTCTTTCACTTGGGGTGGCCAAATATTTTGGACCCTCCCACACTGGATGCAAAATTATGCTCAGCATGCCTAGACGTGTTTGCTGCTTGCAGTGTTTTAACTTTATTTCCTTGAACAGTAGCAGCAGAGACATTTTGTCTGGGAACCATGCTAGTAGAACACAACCACTTCCATCCATTTCCCAAATGCAGACTTATTTGGAGGAGCTGCTGAAGGAAAATGATGGTCATTGACTTGTTTCATTCTCTGGCTTAGAGCTTCATTCACAAAATACAACTGTCTCTTATTAGCCCTGCAAAGTACATCTACTGGCTTCAGACAAGTATGTTTCAGAAAGGTTCCCTGATTGATAGGCCAAATTTGCAGGAGAGGGCAGCTCTCTCCTGTTGTGGCAGCATACATTACAACAGTGTAATACATGACTAATCCGTTCTCAGAGAAATAATTCCTCTTTGTCCTGCAAGTAAAAAGCAATCAGACTTGCTTCTCCACTGCCACGTGCTTTGTGGAGGCATTTACACCTGTGGAAACCAGTGTAAAAAAGTAGTTATTATGTATGTTGGAATGGGTTTAGTAATGTCTTGCACAGAAGTAAATGATGGTGCAGGACTGGAAAATCAAGGTTTGTTTATTGAAAGCAGTCCTTCCACTCCCAGGGTCAGGCCTGTGGTTTGGAAGATGATACAGACAAGGTCTCAGATGAAAAACAGGTTGTGCTTGTACTTTTGAAATCTTCACCATAATGTAGTTCTTGAGAGGATTAACATTCTGTAGGAACTTCTCTGTTTTACACAGTTAATCTGACGCTTGCCAAATCATAGAAGAAATTACATATGGAAATTAATTTTCTTCCTTGTTCTCTTTGCTTTGGAGGTCATTTCTCCTTTCCTCTTTATGCAATACAAGCAAAACCAACTGGAGCAGGTCTTTGATCTATAGGCAATCCCAAACCTCCTTAAAACTGACAGGGACGCTGACAGGAAGGAGAATTAAGTTATTTTATGGCATAAGATGCCTAAAAACGAGAAGCTGCTGCCCGTGGCACAGGGGTGCATGGCCAAGTGCTAAGATGAGCTAACTTGTATGAGCAAGCACTAATTTGGGGAAAGCCAGGGAGACTTTTCTAGGGACTGCTTGTGAGTCCAGCAGCAAGAGCACAGATTGGTTGCAGCTGTGTTTGCCTGTGTGCATGTCCGGGACCGGAAACACCACGCAAGAGCCAGCAGACAGTGGGAGAAGCAGTGGTGTATGGCCCTGAGAAAAAGCCAAGGGACAGCTTCTTCTGGGCAAGCATCCTGGCTGGAGCAGCAAACTTGGACTGCTGCACAGTTCTCCCTCCCATTTGCTTCCTCTGCGTGCAAGGAAATGGGACGTGGCTGTACATTTTTTGTAAATAAATAGGATTTCGCTAAGGAGCTGACTGAAGTCATCATCGATTTCCCCCCCACGTCCCTCTGCAGAAAAATCTGGCAAAGTGCTGAATATTAGTTAACTCTGTAGGTCAAAGTTCTGTATGCAAAACTACAGAGCTTTTCACTACTGCTAAAATAGTCACCAGAGACACTGCAGATATCAAGGCAGTCTCTGAAATTCAGACCTCAAAGCAGCAGTTGATCATTTCAGTTGCTGATGATCTTTCATGGATTTTTAATGCCTGGAATTTCTACAGTCCATATTAAAAGTAACTTTTATGGAACAATAACAAGAAACTGCTTTCTCTCATCCCTTGTTTGGAATGTTTAATATAGTCCAGATGTATCTGTTGAAAAGAAATGTAGTCAGATACAATATAGTTGTGAAACATTTATACATCAATAAGGTTTTTGATACGTGGAACTGTTTTGAATAATTTATTTATTTGTGTTATCTTACGGTATCTTCTTATCAAGCTGCTCTAAGCTCTTGCAGATTTATGTCCATATTTAGGTACCCACAGCAACTACATTATCCACCTCAGATTGAGAGTATGCTCACCCCAGCACAGCTGAATAAAGCAGAGTCCTTCGAGAAGCCTCTGTCCCGAAGCTGGAGTGTATTCAGTGTGTGCTCTGACACCTCTGTAACGGGACGTGAGGCCTTAGCCTTAGTGGGAAGGCAGGTTTGCAGCCAAGGATAAGACTGTAAAATGCCCTCAACTCACCTCTTTTCCCCAGAGCTTCACCCCAGGAGGCAATTACAATCCAACAGGTCTTTGGTTCAGAGGTGCTTTACTGATGTGGAATATAAATTTGGGAGGAAAAAAAGTGCTGCTTTTAACTCCAGCTATATTTATCAATCAGTTCTTCTCCAGCAAAGCACAGCGGGTGCCTGGAGCCTGGAATGAGCAGCTGGTGTGGCCGAGGGCAAGGCTGTGTTACTTTTGGCAGCAGTGCTGGCAATAGCTGGCTGGAAGCATTTGTGAAATTATGGCCTGTGGGGGCACTTCTGGTTTATGCTGACGTGTGTGCAGGCTGCCACCAAAACAGGCCCTCTCACTGGCTCATCCTGGCACTGGTGTTTGTTCGGCTGCAGGATCAGCTGGCTGCCAAAATTGATCCTGCTGGAAACTTTTTTTTTTTTTGTAAACTAGATTAGCTTTCAGCTCTGTTGGCAAGCCGATCTGGCTTAACATGTGGCTGCATGAGTGTCGTAGCCAGCAGAGAGGAGGCATCAGGAAAGCATGACTAAGGAAAGGGGAAAGGATGGAATGATGACTTTTGCCAGTAGCACAGTCTTGTCTTGGCTTAACCCCCGAGAATCTGCCTGTCAGGGTAGAGTTACCTGTTACAATTTGAGTCACGTTAATGGCTTGCTTCCACTGGATGAGAAAAATCTTGTTCCTCTTTTCCTCACTCTTCTGACGTTAGACCTGGTGATTGTCTAATCTTGCATTGAACTGATTTAACTTGTTGCATCAGCACAAAACTCACCTCAACAAAGAAAAGGGAATAGCGTTCTGCTGACTGAGAGGGTGGAATCAGCTCAGTAGAGCATCTGCAGAGGCTGGCAGAGCTGGGACAGGCAAGGGGAGTAATAGCTGTCTGCTCTGAGATCACTGACTGAACCACAACTCAGCTTCAGTCTCAGAAATCTCCTGGCATAGTGCTTATTAGAAGAGCCATGATCTGGGTTCTCTCTGTAGTTTAAAGATGACAGTAGATGAGGCCCTTTGTCTTACAAAAAATATGATGCTTGTCTTGAAAATCTGGAAATTATCTTATAATTCTACCCCTGTATTTTCAACCCTTCCATAACAAAGTGGCATTTATCTAACACCTCCTTTCAAGCTGGGCCTCTCCTTTGAGCCTGGATTTCTCTTGGCTTTATTTATCTATTACTCCATGGATCTACAAATGTTCTTTTCCATCAGCCAGAGCTTTTCTCTGAAGCTTCCACAACTGGCCTTTGATGCTGCCTTGGGAAGACAGGGTGCTCTTGGACACAGGAATGCAAGCTCATAAACTGCTACTGAAAGTGCTGCTATTGAAGCAGAGTTAAAAAGTATAGAAAGATGGACCTGTATACGTGCAAAACAGTTGAGTGCAACTCAGTCAGATAAGACATAGAAGAGTGCCCAAATTCTGTTTGATTATGCTCAGGACACCTGTGGAACACTTAAGTAGGGTGCTGGCTAGGCAGTGTTTCTATGTGCCAAGCACAGAAATCCTGCTGTGTGTTTGCCCAGAAGTTTAAGCTTTCCTCTTTGACTGAAGAAATCAAAGGCAAAGAGGAACAAGAACATTTTCAGGTAGACCTAATGAAGAGGCATTATCCCAGGTGGGCAGGCAACCACTCTTCCACCCATTCAGCTCCTTCATTTGTAAGGAGACAGAGTTGGACCAGCCCAAAGAATTAATAGAGAATAAAAAGTACTCTAAAATATATTAAAATGTTATAGGAAAAAGAGATGGAAATAATGAGTGAGAAATCTAAAATGCCATGTTGTTGTTAATCTTTAGCCATAAAATTACAGAGAAGATTAATAGGACCCAGAAATTATTTATATAAAAGTGGCTGTTGGGAAGGTGTAGACAAGGAGTACTCAGCAAATGTAAATGCACCAGCATTGGGATATCAGTTGAAAGCAGCTTAGGTGGCTGAGGGAAATTACCTGGAATTACTTGTTTTTAATAAAAGCAAACAAGATGCTGGACAATTAAGAAAAACAAGCAGGATGTTGAAATACATCTGAAGGTCTCGGTTGCTTTTGTGCAGCAACTCTACCTGCTGGGGTTGTTCTCCAGTGGATAGTGGAAGAAATGCCTCAGTGTGTAGGCACTCTGAAAGGGATTTTCAAAAATTTTTGTCCTTGGTCAAACTGTTCCCATTGAGTTAGCTGAGCAGGCAGGCCAGCTTGGGTGGGACAGCAAGGAGAGAAGGTGAGGGGTAAGCGACTGCAGTGATTTGGAGAAACGTAACCTTGGCACGTTATTGAATGGCTTTTAAGACCCAGATGCCTAAATAATGAGAAGAAATATGTCAGATCTGCAAGAGAGCTTCATTTGATAGAAGTATGGTCTGATTTGTGATGTTCCTTGTGTGGGTAGTCCTGGAGGTGAAGAGTCTCCCCTGTGCTGATGAGTGACGGGACTGCAGTGGGTGCAGAGTAGGGGAGTGAAGGGATGCAGGAGGCAGAGTATGTACATTTGAGAACAGCTTTTGATTTAGTATTTCACAAAGTCTAACTTGAAAATAGGTTCAGTTTGACTTTGATGTGAGACCTGTTCTGTTGACTGAGAACTAACAGAACTGCAAAAGAGATACCCAACACAAAGGTCCTCTGACATCTCAGCACTTCCAGACTCAGTTTCATAGTCCTGTAACTAGAATGTTCTTTCAAGTGGACATGGGATCTCTTCTGCTCCGTCTCCCTGGGACTAGTCATTGTTTTGTGGAAAACCTGCACTAGTTTTATAGGCCACGTTAAATCTCCAAGAGATTCACCAGCTGGAAACAGTATAACCAGTGTGTTCAAGCAAATAAGAATGAGTTGCTATCCTTTTATGAAGCACATAAGGCTCTCTGTCTCAAATTATGTTTTCTTTTAATGAGTGCTTTCGGAAGGTGGCAGATCCCCAGCAGGATTGTCACCCAGCAGCGCCCCTCCTTAGGCTGTGCAACGTGCGCCTGAGAGCTGCAGGCTCAAGTGTAATTTAACAGAGTTAACAAACAACAGAAACCCGTATATATCTCGGCGGAGGCACAGGCTGAAGCCTCGGCCGCCGCCTCAGGCAAGCAGCATCCACCGCCGGCCCTCTCCCGGCAGCTCCGGGGCCTTCCTGGCAGCTCGCAGGCAAGCGGAGGAAGGGAAGAGCGGCAGCAGCTCCTGCCCTGGGGCTGCATCGGCGGCCGCGGGCCAAGGTGGGTGGGACGGCGGGGCAGCAGCTCCCGGCCGATCGCTCCGGCGGGCCGGGGCCGGGCGGCGGGGCGGGAGCGGCGGGCCCGGAAGGCGGGCG